>NW_017731586.1:1218960-1400704 GCF_001890085.2 Hipposideros armiger
GCGACTCATGGCAGCCCAGCTCCAGGTTGAGCTGTTGTTCAGCATCTTAGCTGTAGAGGGCAGTGTAACTGGCCCTCACATGTGGGATCCGAACCAGGGCCCTCTGGTGTCCTAAGCCAGCTCTTAACCAACGCGCCACTCGGCTGGCCCTATCCAGTCCTCTATTGATGGACACTTAGGTTGCTTACATATCTATTGTAAATAATGCTGCAATGAACATAAGGATGCATATATCTTTTCAAATTAGTTTTCTCATTTTCTTTGGATAAATATCCAGAAGTGGATCATGTGGTAGTTCCATTTTTACTTTTTTGAGTAACCTCCAAACCATTTTCCATTGTGGCTGCATCAATTTGCAATCCACCAACAGTGCATGAGGGTTCCCTTTTCTCCACATCCTTGCCAGCACTTGTTGTTTGTTGACTTATTGATGATAACTATTCTGAGAGGTGTGATATGATATCTTATTGTGGTTTTGATTTGCATTTCCCTGATGAATTGCGACATTGAGCATATTTTCACACATCTATTGGCCATCTGTATGTCCTCTTTGGAGAAAAGTCTATTCAGGTTCTCTGCCCATTTTTTAATCGGATTGTTTGTTTTCTTGGTGTTCAGTTGTATGACTTCTTTATATGTTATGGATATTAACCCCTTATCAGATGTATCCTTGGTGAATATCTTCTCCCATTCAGTAGGATGTATTTTCATTTTGTTGATGGTTTCCTTTGCTGTGAAAACACTAGTTTTATACAGTCTCATTTATTTATTTTTTTTGTTTCCCTTGCTTTAGGAGATAGATCAGAAAAAAATATTACTAAGAGCAATGTCAGAGAGTTTACTGCCTATGATTTCTTCTAGGAGTTTTATGATTTCAGGTCTTACATTTAAGTTTTTACTCCATTTTGAATTTATTCTTGTGTATGGTATAAGAAAGTGATCCAATTTCATTGTTTCACATGTGTCTGACCAGTTTTCCCAACACTATTTATTAAATAGACTTGTCTTTACCTCATTGTATATTCTTGCCTCCTTTGTCATACTCGTAGGTTAATTGATCATATAGGTGGGTTTATTTCTGGGTTCTCTACTCTGTTCCATTGATGTATGTGTCTGTTTTTATGCCAGTATCATGCTGTTTGATTACTATAGGCTTGATATCACGTAGCATGATACTTCCAATTTTGTTCTTTTTTAAAAAGATTGCTGTGGCTATTTGGGGTCTTTTGTGGTTCCATATAAATTTTAAGACTATTTGTTCCAGTTCTGTGAAAAATGCCATTGGTATTTAGATAGGTTGCATTGAATATATAGATTGCTTTGGGTAATATGGACATTTTAACAATATTAATTCTTCCTATCCTGAGCACTGTGTATCAGAATGTCCTCTCATTATTTTTATCTTCTTGAATTTCTTTCTCCAGTGTCTTATAGTTTTCCAAGTATGGGTCTTTTACCTCCTTGGTTAAATTTATCCCTAAGTATTTTATTCTTTTTGATGCAATTGTAAATGGGATTGTTTTCTTAATTTCTCTTTCTTGTAGTTCATTATTGGTATATAAAAATGCACCCTATTTCTGAATATTAATTTTATATCCTGCTTCTTTACTGAATTCACTTATCAGTTTTAATTTAATTTATTTATTTTAAAAAAATAGTTTTTTGGTGGAGTCTTTAAGGTTTTCTACATATTGTATCATGTCATCTGCAAATAATGACAGTTCTACTTCTTCCTTTCCAATTTGGCTGCCTTTTATTTCTTTTTCTTATCTGATTGCTCTGCTAGGACCTCCTACATTTTTTTATTTTTCTCTTGATTATGTGTTAGATTTTCCTGCTTCTTTACAGATAAAATAATACTGAACATTTTGTAAGTTACTTGTTGAATGCCTACATGTTGTTGTCTTTCTTTCAGTAGTGTTGAATTTTGTTTTACTAGTCAGTTAATTTACTTGCAGATAAGCTTAATCATTTCTCAGCTCATATTTAAGCTTTGTTAAGGAAAGTCTAGAGTAACTTTTACTTTAAAGCTAGTTTATCCTTATCCTATCATTTGACCTTTCTGGGTCTTTATTGAATATCCCAAATGTTCAATGACGTCTCCACTGTGATTTGTCTCAACTTGTAAATTCCCCAGTCATGTGTAAATCCAGTGGTTGCTCTGATTACAGATGTTTTATCCCTGGTAGTTACTTTTTGTTCAGCTTCATGGAGTGTCAGCCAACACACGTAGCTTAGAATACAGTCAGAGACACAAGGATCCTTATGCAGATTTCTCAAGCTCTTTATTTGTGTAACTACCACTTTTCCAGTACCCTGCCCATAAATTTCAGCAACCTCAAAAGCCTTGAACTACATTATCTCCTTGGCTTAGTGAGCTTGCCAGGCACTTTTCTTTCACAAGCAGTTAATAAATAATGCCTCTAGGCAAAAAGCCTGGGCTATCATAAGGCTCTTCCTATTTATTTCCCTTCTTTCAGAGATCACAATATTGTGATGCCTGTTGTCCATCATCTAAAGCAGCTGTGTCATATATTTTGTCCACTTCTCTAGTTGTTTATGGTGGGAATGATAGTCTGGTACTAATTACTTCATCATGAATAAAAGTGGAAAGCTGATGATGGTTTTTTGAATCTGCATGCTATTCAACTTCAGTGCCTGTCTGTCCTTCTATGGGTCTCTGCCTTCCACTTCTTTCCTTACAGAGGCTGTTTAAAGTCTTGAATGTTTGTGCCCACCCCCAAACTCCTATGTTGAAGACCTACTACCTAATATAACTATATATGAAGATAGGTTCTATGAAGAGGTGATAAAGTTTAAATGAGGTCATAAAGGTGAGGTTCAAATCCAAGAGGGTGGTCCCAGTATATGAAGAGGAAGAGACACCAGAACCTGCTCTCTCTCTGCCATGAGAGGACACAACAGAAAGGCAGCCATCTGAAAGCCAGGAAGAGAGCTCTCGCTAGGAACCAAATTGGCCAGAGCCTTGATCTTGGACTTCCAGCCTCCAGAATTATGAGAAATAAATTTCTGTTGGTTAAGCCACCTACTCTATGGTGTTTTGTTATGGAGTAGACTAATACATCTTATTCTTTTTCCTCATGCCAAATCCCCCCACGTCATTGCCTTTCACCTTTACTTTCCGTCCTCCTTCACTGGGAAAATAAATACCATCAGGTTTAAATACCAACTGACTTCCTGACCCCTTTCCTCAATCTTGTTTTTCTGATCTACCTACCCTCTTTTCAAATGTACCATCCATACCCGTCTTTACTTCCATTTCTATTCTTAAGAGATTTTGCCTATATAATGTACAATATTTATATCAGATGCCTTTCTTTAGTTTCTGCCACAGATAACAATGCACTCTTATAAAACATGCACTCAGTTTTCAGTCAATGAAGTGTAGTTGACAGAAAACTGCATAATTAACTTCAAATACAAGACAGTTTTTTTCAAAATAATTTTTGTTGCCTCTTAACCAATGGCACTCAATGGTCCGCCCATACTGAATCATTCTTGGATTTCTGGGACTATGTCTTATTCATGTTCCCTGATTTATAAGCATACAAAAATATTTATCAAGTGAATGAATATATCATTAAAAAAATTGCTCTATGCTGCCTGAATTCAAGATTAAGAAAAATGATGCAGCTCTATAATAAAAGCATCAATGTTTTCCTCAGGCCATTTCTTTGTGAAAGTCAAATCTCTAAGCAGTTATTGATAAGTAAACATGAAAGTTAAGCTTCCAATAACTATAAGAATATCTTAATGCCGGTTAAAACAGAAGAGAAAGGGGGTCAAGTTTCGGAAGATCTTTAGGCTTCATATTTTTTCAAGAGCACACCATCCTTTTATGGGCCTCCATATAGATGATTTAAAAACATTTAAGTCCGTAGTCTCAGAATCTAACTAATTGGCTGAAAACTTTTCAGTGTGCTCCAAAGTAACTATTTTAAGCACAACATTCGGGTCTAGTAATTTTGTAAGATATCAGCTCATACTGCCTTCATACCAATGTAAAGACACATGATTTATGGTGGGTCTTAAAGAAATAAGGTCCTATTTGTTCCCTATAATACGAAGTCCAGAGGAAGACAATGCAGGGCTGGCCTTCCACAGTGCGAATAAATATGGAATCATTCTGTCTTTTCAGTCCACAGTCTTTAGCACCTTCTTGCGTATTGTCTCATGGTTGCAATATGGCTATTCTACGTTCAGACTCGTGCTCAGTTACCAGGCCAGAAGGAAGGGGAAAATTATAGTGGTTTATTAGGAAACCCAACATTCCCCCCAAACCCGATAGTCAAGACTCTCATGGATGGGTTTTATGCTAGAACTTTATCACTAGACATGTCTAACTGCAAGATTGCTGGGCAGGAGAGGACTTTGACTGGGGGTTGGGTGAGTTAATCAGCCAGGCAGTGTAGCTGCATGTGGATTGGAACTGCCAGCCATCAGTTGGTATTTAAAAGGGCATTCCTCCTGCCAGAAAAGATGTTGGTTGTAATAAAAAACAAAAACAAAACAAACCAAATAAAAAACAACAAAAAACAAAAACAACAACAAAAAAACGCAACTGCAACAAATAAAAAACAAAGTATTTAAGAAGTCAGTACCTAAAGGAATTTTGGTTTAATGATCTTCCATCTCCCAACTCAGAGAGACCAAAAATGTCAACTAATAAAGAATCTCAACACCCTGAGTCAGCAAACCATCTCATAATGTGGTCACGGGCCTAACAGATACGTGTACATGGAAACTTCAGCAGTTATGACAAGCTATGAGCTTGCATATTTTCTCATAGGAAGTCTTTTGATTGGATAATATAATGATTAAAAGTCCCAGCCTGGTTGCTCTGGAGAACTGGTTCATATTCTACGTCAGCCACTTTTTAGCAAGATGACCTAGGGCAATTTCAGCCCTCTGGGCCCTTGATCTTTAAAACGTTTCCACTCTCATCTTCCTCACCAAACTCTTAAGTTACACAGAAGAGTTTTTGTTGGATTAATTAAAGTTTTTTATTCTTTTTGGAAAATCCCATTTCACAATATCAGAAACATGTAGATTTACTGGGGATGTTGTAATTCAGGACAATGAAAATCATCCCCAGTTTTGCATTTTGAATATTATTTTCTGATGTCATGTCATGGGTTATTATGATCAGCCTTCCAGGCCTTTCTTCCAGCCCAGTTTTCCTCTTCCACCTCCATGTAGAACGATGTACAGCCCTTTGGGGGTCAGAGTTTTAGAGTCTGCCAGAGTACTCCAACCGTGATCTAGAAAAGAATGTCAAGATTTTCATACTAAGTTTTTGCCTTTTCAGGAGGGACAGCTGAGGATCTGAGAAGTTAAATGACATCCTCAAAGTCAGACAACTATAAAACTGAAACCAGAGCCTGGATTCCCTTAATTTTTGGCTAAAATTAGAGCCTCTATGTCATTCTGTTTATTCTTCTTGGAGAATGCATTCATATATATATATATATATATATATATATATATATATGTAAATGTATATATAATTTATATATATACACATATAAATATAAATAAATAAATATATATATTTACTCTTGAGACCAAAACCAATAATTAAAAACCATTATACATGTGTTTAGTTGTACTACCCTTAAAAAATACGGGCAACTTTGTTTCTTTTTAAAATGACTAAATCTTGACATGTCATGAAAGCACAGCATTATTTTTGGAGATAGTCTAAAATTTTTTCCAAATCAAATAAATTATCAAGAATGTCCATTGAAAATGCACAGGTAATAAAAGAGTGAATTTGTATAATAGTGTAAAACTGGAAATTAATGATTCTAACACTCATGTCTTGAACAGTTGGGCTTGTTAAGCTTATTTATGCAATAGATTTGCAAAATTAACTTTTAAAATCATAGTTTAAAAATGGCATTTAATTTGGTGACTTCTCTGGTCAACTAATTCTCAGGGACGTAAGAAACAAAGGTGTAAAAACATAAAAATGTAATGTGAGTTGGATCTAAATTTATTTAAAGTTTTTGCAAGTGTTGGTTTTTAAAATAAATTGAGGTTTGCACATTTAGGTTGCCTAATGTTTTAAAGGAATAATTAAAAACAGAAATCTGGAATGGGATGCAATTTAAATTTACTTGGAAAACAAATTTAAACTGTAAGCTTTCTTTTTAGGTTCGGTTACATCAACTCATGAAAACAAGTCAGGTTCTGTTTTACAATCATTTTCCTTAGTATCATTTACTCATTAGGAAAGGCTGCTTCGTTAGCAGATGGTAGGGCTCATACACTATCAGTCAAACTCAGAGCTAGTGAGACGGTTGACCAAGATGGTTTGCAGTGAAAATGCAAGGTTTCTTTCTTTTTTATTCTTTTTCTTTTTGTATATGTGTAGTTTGGCAAGCAATACAGAGAAAAGCCTTATGTTGATGAATTCTGAAAGTCTAAATATAGTTTAAGTAATGTAGTTGTCTTAAAATGTAAAATTGCTTGATTAGTTTAATAATTTAAGTGATGTCTTAGGGCTGTCCTTCATTTTAAACAGCTATAGCTGTTTGTTTGTAAAAGATACATAGCATGTGGACTTGCGAAGAGTTATAAAATCACCTTCAGATATTATAGTGTTAATGACTCATCTCGCTTGGGAAAAAAAAAACCCAAAAACCTCTGATAGTTATTAAAACTCAAACCATGTTGCAGGAGAAGAACCAGATGCTTCAAGCCTGTTGGATTAAATTACTTGGAATTGCTAAACAAAAAGGTATTCTCAATGATTTTTTTAATCCATGCTTTGATAACCTCATGGGTCAGTCTGACCTGAATTCAACAAAGCTGAAAGTGGTTCCAGGTTTCGTAGGCATGTGAGCTTCAGATAAGGGAAGGTTCCAAAAGCACATTGTTCTATCAAGGAACTATGTGTGTGTTGGCTTGGTTTGTGGAATGCGTGAAAAAATAAATGAAGCAAAATATCTAAAGTTTGCTTTAGAATCAGTTTACTTTTGGTAGAGGATTGCTCTGCTCATAGACTTTGCTTTCATCAGGTCAGCCCTAATCAACAATGCTATCTAAGTTAAGTCGTTTACAAATGATTTTGATATAAAGTTTTTAAATTGTGTAAGATGCTACATTAAATTTAGCAGGAACCAACCTTGTAAACTGGTACATCCATTTGTAAGATGAAAAACTACCCCACAGAAAGAGGCAGCTACATGGAAATTGAGAGTGTGCGCTCTGGAGTCTGGGTGGCTGATTCTGTCACCAGTTGTGCCACCTTGGACATGTTGCTTAATCTTATTGTTTCTAAATTGTACCATTTGTAATGGGGAGAGGATAATGATATCTCCTGTGTTTCTGTTGTGAGGATTAAGTGAATTAATACGTATATGAAGTGCTTAGAACAATGCCCAGCATATAATTTCTAAGTAGAAGTTACTATTATTAACATGGTAAATTTAGGTGACTGAATGCTGGGGAAGCCACTGGATGGGAAGTCACAAAGACTGGATTTAAACTTTGCCCTGCGGGCTCTATAAGCGTGCTGACCTCCCCCAGGCATCTAACTTCTCTCAACCTCAGTTTAAAGACTTTGAAAATCCCTAACAAAGACAACCTAGTTTCTTTTGTAAAATGAGAGGGTAGCCAGGTGCCTCTAGAATCTTGTCTAGCTTTAAACATTTATAAATCTTGGATGGAAACAAGCATTCCAGCTGAGGAAAACATCAGGAGTGAATGAAGAAAACTGTAGCGGGCTCTGCATATGTTCTTGTCCCTGTCTGTAACTCTTTTCCACCCTACTGTCAGTGTCACTAGGTCTTTCTTTCATTTCTTTCTCAGCTTAAATGTCACCCATCAGAGAGACCTCCCTTGACTACCGTCTAAAATTAATCCCTTCTCAAAGTCCTTGTTCTTTTTCTTCATAGCACTTCTCATTTTAAATAGCTATTAATGTTTAATAACACTATTGTTTTTCATCTGCCCCCCACTACCACCACTAAATTATATTCTTTTTGGGTTCAGTGATTACATCTGTTTTAATTACTTCTTGTTCTTCAGCACCTAAGAGATTGGCACAAGCAGGCACTCAATCAATCTTTTATTTCATTTATTTAACAGTCATACTAGACTCCTGCAGTGTACGAGGCTGTTTCAGGTACTGGGGAAATAGCAGTGGATTCAATAGCCTTGCTCTCATGGGGCTTATAGTCTAGTGTGAAGAATCAGTCAGTAAACAAATATACAAGAACATGCCATAACAGAATTCAGTGCTATGACGAAAATAAATCAGGGTAAAGGATGAACACCTTTACCAAAAGGAACAGCAAAAGCAAAGGCAACAAGAGTTTAAAAAAAAGTAAAAATAAAGTGGGACGACATCAAATTAAAAAGTTTTTCTGCACAGCAAAGGAAACCATCAACAAAATGAAAATACAGTTTACCAAATGGGAGAAAATATTTGCAAATCATATCTGATAAGATGTTAATATCCAAGATATATAAAGAACTCATACAAGTTAATAGCAAAAAACCGCCCCAATAATCCAATTTAAAAATGGGCAGAGGATCTGAATAGACATTTTCCCAAAGAGGACATAGAGATGGCCATCAGGTCTTTGAAAAGATGCTCAGCATCACTAATCATCAGGGAAATGCAAATCAAAACCACAGTGATATATCACCTCACACAGAATGGCCATCATCAAAAAGACAAGAAACAACAAGTGTTGGTGAGGATATGAAGAAAAGGGAATCCTATGCATGGTTGGTGGGATTGCAAATTGGTGTAGCCACTATGGAAAATAGTATGGAGGTCCCTCAAAAAAATTAAAAATAGAACTATCATATGGTCCAGCAATCTATTCTTAGGTATATATCCAAAGAAATGAAAACACTAACTTGACAAGATATATGCACCCCCATGTTAGTTGTTGTGTTATTTACAATGGACAAAATATGGAAACAATTTAGATGTCCATCAACAGATGAATGAATAAATGTGGTATATACACACACAAGAGAATATTACTCACCTATGAAAAAGAAGGAAATCTTGCCATTGGTGACAATGTAAATGGACCTTGAAAGTATTATGCTAAGTGAAATAAGTCAGAAAGAGAAAGACAAATACTGTATGATCTCACTAATATGTGGAATTTAAACAAAGACCAAAAACCCCCAAAACCGAACTCGCAGATACACAGAGAACAGATTGGTAGTTCCCACGGGAGGGACAGGGAGTGTGTGGGTGAAATGGGTGAAGGGGGTAAAAATGTACAAACTTCTAGTTATAAAATAAATAAGTCATGAGGATGTAATGTACAGCATGGTGACAACAGTTAATAATACTGTATTATATAGTATTTGAAAGTTGCTAAGTGAGTAGATCCTGAAAGTTGTCATAAAAAAAAATTGCAACTATGTAAGGTGATGGGTGTTAATAGACTTATTGTGGTGATCATTTTGCAATATATACAAAAATTAAATCACTATGTTGAACACCTGAAATTAATATAATGTTATATGTCATGTATATCCCAATTAAATAAAAAGCGTGGCCTGGACATGCAACTTTAGACAGTGCTGTCAGGGCAGGCTGCTCTCTGTGGGATATTTGTTGAAAGAATTAAAAGAAAAATAAACCAGGAAAATGGGAGAAACATTTCAGGGCGGCTGAGTAGGTTAGTTTGGCTGGAATGGAGAATTTATTTTGGGAGGAGCAAGATGCAAAATTGGAACAATGGGCCGCTATATTGTTGAGGCCTAGAGCGTCCACTCAGGAGGTGGGCTTAAGCAAGTGGGCAGTGACATGGTGGCTGACTTAGAAAGTGGCTCTCTTTCCCCTGTCTTCCTTCCCCTGCCCCTGCCCTGATTGGGTCATGGGGGATTAGGTAAAGTCTGGAGGAAGAAGGGGTCTTCTCTAAGAAAGAGCACAAGGATCCCATCTATGGGAATGACAAGGAAAAGACCCACATGAGAACCAAAGCAGAATTTGGAAGCCAGAGGCCTGTGGAGTGAAAGGGCGAGTGAAGAGGCTGATAGGATGGTGTGAAGCCTGGGTGCCTGGAGGGGTGAGAAGCTCAGAATGAATAAGGTCAGGAGCAGAGCCAGGCCCTCATTGATCTTAAATGCATGACTCACACCACTCACCACTTAGGCCTGACTCATGCTTCCTGTCTTGCCAAGTGTTTTTCTTTCCATACCATACAATGTTCCATTGAAATGGTTGGTTAAGCCTAATTCATTTTAGCAGTTTACCATCTGTTTTAGATGGCTTATGATCCGCATTGAAGCAATTTACCAATTAATTCAAGAGTCTGTGTTTCATATTCAGAAGACAACCCTCCTTTCATTGCACCGCAAGGTGAAATTAATTAGGAGACAGCCACTGCCCCTGCTCCTTCCCTGGCCTCATCAGCTTTTATTTCTTTCTTTCTACCAATTTATTTCCTCATGTCTATAAATGTATTCAACTCACTCCTTTACTCTAACACATTTCTCAACCCCCCTTCTCTCTTGACTTAATGTTCTATTTTTCTCCTGTATGTTGTCAGACCCCTTGACTCCACCTCCCACCTGCCCACCGAGATACTCAGAAACTGCTCTGAAACAGCCTCTACCTCAGTGTTCCACAGCTACAAGCCAATTCATCATCTCCAAAATAGAACCCATCTTTTCTAACTCTAACTCTCTCTCCTGTATCCCGTTTCAAAATGAATGGCATCATCATCAACTTAACTGACCAAGCTAGAATTTGCAAATAATCTTTGACTACTTTCCTTTATCTCCTACTGCATGTTCTTTCCATTTTCAGCTTGTAATCTCTGTTATTTTCTCCTCTCCGTTCTCTCTGGCACCATTATCTATTGGTGACATTATTATCAAAGCTATCTAATTGAGTCTTCCAGCGTCTGCTCTTGACCTTGAACTCCCAACCCATTTTTCATTTGCCCACCCAGAGCTGTCCTTCTAAAGTCACATTTGTTCAAGTCACTTTCCTGCTGAAAATCTCTCCTTGGTTCCCATTGGCTTTAACATGCTAGAGGGCCCTTCATGTTCCAGCCCCCCACTACCTCTTAGCTTCATTCTCCACCGTTTCCCCACATGAATCCTCAGCCCTCACCATGCTGATTTACTCTTTATTACCAGAGTGCAAAGCACTCTCTTCAGCAATTATGCCCTCTCTCTACAGGGCCCCCTTCTTTCCTTTGACTGGCTTCCTCCTGTGTAGGCACAGCTCAGATGTCATCTTTTCCAGAAAGGCTGCTTTGATCTCCTTTCCTCTCCCTCAGCCTTGGTGAGTGAGTTACCCTGCATGTTAGTCTCCCCGAAGCACTTCTTACTGTCCATACTCATTGTCTATTTTCTTTTCCTCTTGGACTGTAAGTTCCTTGAGGACAGGGACAGTGTTTTACATGCTTTGAAATTCATAACCCCAGATGCTTCGATGAATGACTGAATGGGAAATTATTTTATTTTCCTTTTAGCCCCGCCTCTACAAACTTGGTCTCATTAAGATCCCAGGAATTTTTTAATCATCAAAAACAGTCACCTAGTCTCACGTCTCATCTTCCTTGTACTTTCTATAGCTTTTGACTATGCTTCTTTCTTGAAATCCTCTTTTTTGGCTTCTATGGCCTGATGTTTCCTGGCTGTTCCCTCGGGGAATTATTTCTCTGTCTTTCTGATAGGTTTCTCACTCTCTGCTCACCCCCAAGCTCCCTGACGGAACCTTTGGATGTTGACCTAGGCCCTCTCGGTTTTCTCTACGCTCTCACTAGATCTTGGCAATCGCAGCCAAACTTTCAAACATCATTCTATGGTGTTGGTGTTGATTTGCAATCATGATTGGGCAGTTCCCACTTCCCTACCTTTTGGGAACTTTAGTCTTTTAAATCTTGATGAATGCAAGGCCACTTGTACCTTTGATGGTCATCAATGTTGGGAAAGTGAGCTGGTTTGGAGGAAGAAAAATTTAATTTTATATTCACTGAATTTGAAATGTCAATGAAGTTAAATTAAAAGGTCCTAGAAGTAGCTGAAAAGTCATAAAGTTACAGAATGCTACACATAGAACAACTTGAGAGTTCTGTGGTCCAGTCTTTTTCCCAGGACAATATTCCTCACAGATACTCTTATCTGAGTTTGGAACCAATTGAGAAGTAGGCAGATGGAGATCTAAATATTATCTGATACAGTTGATAGGAGACTATGGCTTGAGATCAGTGATGAAGGCTTTGCTAGTACTTTACCCCTGCATCAGATAATCATACTACTCACCCTCAGTCATTGCAGCTGGACAAGTGCAGACTGCCCTCTGGCTACTGAGAGCAGCCAGCATGTCTGCATCTTCCATTCAGGTCAGGGCAGCATGAGGCAGGTGCTGAGGTGCAGGCCTGGTCCTTTCTCCCAAACTCCCCAGTCAGTCATGTCCTTCCTCTCTTCTGGGGGAGGTGTGAATGACAGAGAGAGAGAGGCCTGGAGTGTTACTGAAGTACTTCCAGATGGAAATGTGAGGCCAAAGGAGCGAAACATATCCATTAACAGTAATGTTATTCCAGCCTCTGGTCTCTACACTTTCTGTGCTGGAGAGCCTGTTGACTTTGGGGTATATTCTGTTCCATTTTGGGAAGGATTAGATAATTAGGAAGTTGTTCCTCATATCAAAGCAGAAAAAGCAGCTTTCCAATATCTTTTGTCTCTAGTTCCTTCTGCTACATCCACAAGGAATAAGACCAAATTTGTCAATTATTTAAACATAGCTATGATTTTATTTTCTAGTCCTTTCATGGTTACAAATTCCCAGTTCACTAAACTGTTTATTATTCTGTGACAGTTTTTAGTTTCAACCTGCCATATCCCCACTCCCGCCACTATCTTTGTTGTCATTTTCTGAGAATTCTCTATCTGTAGGTCCCTCATATAGTACGTTGGACCATGTTTTCTCCCCTACTCAGAACGGGCCCAAGCCTCTGAATTTTCTAATTTATCTGCTATTTCCAATATCTAATTTTGATGCTTATGTATTTCTCTTATGCAGTGGCTTCCGCCTCCAATCAGTACTTTATACTCAACTGTGTCTAGAGTTAGAAAAAATATTCCAAGTGTGATCCAATTAGTGCAGCATCCAGTGCAAGTGTCACCCTCCTTAATGTGGACATCCATGTAGCCCATCTTTGCTCCCACTTTTCCATTGAAATTGTACTAGCTAGACTCACCATTGACCTTTAATAGCTAATGAAAATTTTATGACTTTATTGACCTTTCTGTGATCTGACATAAATGACAACTTCTTCAACATTCAATCTCTCTAAACTTAGCCTCAGAGACAACACCTCTCTCTCTTGGTTTCCTGTCCACCTCTCTGATATATCCCTTTTTCTTTTCTTTTTTTTTTTTTTTAAAGATTTTATTGGGGATTTGGGGGAGGGGAACAGACAGGTTGCTGTTGTTTTGTTCTTCAGTCTAGTTGTGGAGGACGTTGCTTTACTGACCCATGTTGGTATTATCATTGCGCTCTTCCCGGGTGAGGCAGATCGGTCACCAGCCATTGGACGGCTGCTCACGGTGGCTCTTGGCAGCTCACACGGGCTGCCAGCCACACACGGTAGCTTACGGGAGCCCACTGCAGCTCCACTGCAGCCTACGCTGTCGCCGGTGACTCACAGCAGCCCAGCTCCAGGTCGACCTGTTGTTCACCATCTTAGCTGTAGAGGGCAGTGTCACTGGCCCCTATGTGGAATCCAAACCAGGACCCTGCTGCTCAGAGCTGGCGTCCCAAGCCAGCTCTTAACCAATGCGCCACTCGGCTGGCCCTGATATATCCTTCTAAGACTCCTTGAGGGATAACGTGTCCCCATTCTTTCCCTGTATGATGGTGTTTGTAAGGACTACATCATTGCTTCTCTGTTCTCACTCCATCCTCAATCCCTGTCTGACTTCAAATACTTCAGTAACTCCACTTGAATGTTCCACCTACCAGCTAGCATGCCCAACTTAAAGACATCACTTCCCCACTGCTCTTACAAGTCTACTCCCCACCCCTCCATGTTCTTGGCCCCTCTTAATAAATGGCGCTATCACTTATCACCAAAATGAGAACCATGGTGGTCATACTAGACTTCTCCTTTTACTTTTATTCTCCACATCCAATTAGTGATTAATTTTAAGATGAGTTCCACATAGAAATAAATATAAAGTGGAATTCACATTATTTGAAATTTTACCATATGAGGCTTTATTATTTTTTATTTAAATTTTTTTCAATTACAGTTGACATACAATATTATATAAGTTTCAAGTGTACAACATAGTGATCAGACATTTATATAACACACAAAATGATCCCACTGATAAGCCTAGTACCCACCTGGCGCTATACATAGTTATTACAAAATTATAGACTATATTCCCTATGCTGTACTTTAGATTCCCGTGACTGTTTTTTTAACTGGCAATTTGTACAGCTTAATCAATGGGGCTTCATTTGTATCATACTATTTTAAAACCATGGAATTCAAATTTATATAAAATGCAACCACACTACACTAAGGCCTATGCTACAAGTTATCTCATGTAATCCTCTCCAAAGCTTTGTGAATGATGTATTATTTTTTTCTGTTTTGCAAAGGAAAGTAATGATGCTTGAATAAGTGGGTTAAATCACAGTGGTATGGTTTGGTTTGTCTCAAGTCTGTCTGACTGAACAAGCTCTTCCGTTTTGTAGAAAGTGTGAATGATACTTCCTAATATTTGGATGAAAAAAAATGTTAATATTTATGATTCTTTGACATCAGGTCAACCTGCTGCATGTACCCACCTATTTGGCAACCAGTAAATTCATTCTCAATTGTGAAATCCACTTCTAATTCCCCCGGCCCCTGCTCCATGGTTGTGCACGTCTTAGAGTTCTTTCCCAGTCCAAGGACCCACGAAGAACACTGAACCCATGCACCTGCGCCCACGCACCTGCACTTCCTGACTAAGTTGACTTGGCCCCTTGAAAACAAGAGGCTCCACGGTTTCTAAACAAGCCGGTACGCAGGTACCTTTCCATGGTACTCAAGGCAGGCTTCTTTGTGGTCACCTGTAGTCTCCCAACAGTGCCCAGAAGAGGTCCTATGACCTCTGAGGCGGGTCTGCATGGGAATGTAGCACAGGTGTCTGCCATAAGCTTCCATTCTTTCCCTAAGGCTCAGAAACTCCTCCACCCCAGGCAATACTTCCACAGACTGATCTAATTCCTCTCTCTAAGGCTAGGTGTTTATATGCGGCTTGTTTGGCTTCTGGTGGTTGGCAACTTCTGCTTTTGGCCCTGCCTTGTAAATGTCATTAAAAGACTCAAATATTAACACACAAACCTTGTCTTCTCATTTCTTCTGGCAAGAACAAAACAAAAATTAATAGATTATTCTCCAAGTGCTATGATATGCTCAATGTATGTCATTTTGTTAACCCTTACAATTTAGTGAGTTTGCTGTTATACCCTTTTTTTGGGAATTTTTAAAGAAGATTTTTATTAAAATATAGGTATTGTACAATATTATATTAGTTTCAGGTATATATCATAGTTATTCAACACTTATATACCTAAAGAAGTGATCACCATGATAAGTCCAGCAACCTTCTGACACTGTACCATGCTATCACAATAATATTGACTATATTCCCTATGCTATACATCACATCCCCGTGACTTATTTGTTTTATACCTGGAAATTTGGACCTCTTATTCCCCTTCACTTTCTCCCCTCCCCCCCACCCCATTTTTAACTTTTCAATTACAGTTGACTTTCAGAATTATTTTATATTAATTTCAGGTGTACAGCATAGTGGTTAGATATTTGTATAATTTAAGAAATGATCCCCCTGACTAGTCTAGTACCCACCTGGCACTATACATAGTTATTACCATGTTATTGACTATATTCCCTATGCTTTACTTTACATCCCCATGAATATTTTGTAACTACCAGTTTGTACTTCTTAATCCCTTACCTTTTACACCCTGCCCTCAACCCCGTCCCACCTATCACCCTGATAAATCTAGTACCCATCTGACACCATACATCTTTATTATGATATTATTGACTATGTTCCTTATGTTATACCCTACATCCCCATGTTTACTGTGTAACAGCCAATTTGTTAACCCCTTCCCCTTTTTCACTCACCCCCAAGCCCCCTCCCATCTGGCAACCATTAAAATGTTCTCTGAGTTTGTTTCTGTTTAGTTTGTTTATTTTGTTCTTTAGAGTCCACATATAAGTGAAATCATATTGCATCTGTCTTTCTCTGTCTGACACTCCACTCAACACAGTGTCCGCCAGGTCTATCCATGCCACTACAGATGGCAAGAATCCATTACCTTCCCTGGCTGAGCAATATTCCATTGTGTATATGTACCACCTCTTCTTTATCCATTCATCCATCGACGGACAACCAGGCTGTGTCCACATCTTGGCCATTGTAAACAGTGCTGCAATGAACATATGGATGCACACATCCCCTTGAAGTAGCATTTTGGGATTCTTCAGATAAATACCCAGAAGTGGGATTACTGGGTCCTTCTTTGACTCTTGTTATAGCCTTTGTTTTCAAGTCTATTTTGTCTGGCATAAGTATTGCCACTCCAGCTTTTTGTTGGATTTTTGTTTGTTTGTTTTTTGTTTTCATTTTCATGAAATACCTTTTTCCATCCCTTTACTTTCCATCCCTTTACTTGTGTATGTCTTTTGATCTGAAGTGACTCTATTGTAGGCAGCACGTGTAAGGGTTTTGTTTTCTTATCTATTCAGCCCTCCTATGTTTTTTTGAGTGGAGGATTTAATCCATTTACATTGAAAGTAAGTGTTAATAGATATGTAGCTATTGCCATTTTATTACTCATAATTTTTATCCCCCCCCCCATCTTAAAGAAATCCTTCTAACATTCCTTGTAATACTGCTTTGGTGGTGATGAACTTCTTTAGCTTTATCTTGTATGGGAAGCTCTTTATCTCACCTTTGATTTTAAATGATGGCTTTGCTGGGTAGAGTAATCTTGGTTGTAGGTCCTTGCTTTTGATTGCTTTGATTATTTTGTGCCAATCCCTTCTGGCCTGCAAAGTTTCTGTTGAGAAATCAGCTTCCAGTCTTATGGGAGCTCCCTTATAAGTTACTAGTTGGCTTTTTCTTGTTGCTTTTAGGGTTCTTTCTTTGTCTTTCCATTCTGATTATATGTCTTGGTTTGGGTTCACCTTGTTTGGGACGCTCTGCACTTCCTGGGATTGAATGCCTATTTCCTTCACCAGGTTAGGAAAGTTTCTGTAATTATTTCTTCAAATAGGTTCTCAGTCCCTTGGTTTCTCTCTTCTTCTGGTATCCCTATGATGCGAATGTTGTTATACTTGATGTTGTCCCAGAGTTCTCTTAAACTACCCTCATTTTTTTGGATTCTTTTTTCTTATTGTTGCTCTGATTGGGTGTTTTCTGCTACCTTCTCTTCCAAATCGCTGATTCGATTCTTTGCTTCTTCTAGCCTGCTGACGATTCCTTCTAATGCATTCTTCACTTCTGACTGGTTCTTTTTTGTGGTTTCTATGTCCTTTTTTATGTTTACTGTCTCTTTGTTGAAGTTCTCACTAAGTTCTGTGAGTATCCTTACAACCACTGTTTTGAACTCTGTATTTGGTAAGTGTCTTGTCTCTATTTTGTTTAGTTCTTTTTCTGGAGATTTCTCCTGTTCTTTTATTTTGGATGCATTTCTTTGTTTCCTCATTTTGGCTGCCTTTTTGTTTTTTCTATATATTAGGTAGATCTGCCATGTCCCCCAGTCTTGGGTGGGTGGCCTTATGTAGTAGGTGCCCTGGACAGTAAGGAGTGTCTCTTGTGTGGGTTGCGTTTGCTCTCCTGTTATAGTTGAGCCTTGATTGCTCTTGGCACATCAGTGGGTGGGATTGACCCTCAGGCTGATTGGCTGTGGGGTTTGGCAGCATCCACAGCTAATAGGTTGCTGGGCAGGAGGCTTACCCTACTGAGTGGGATTCACCCCAGTGGGCTCTGGTGCCTGTTGAGTGTGCCACTTCTGGGTCTAATTGGGTGGTGCTCTGCTGTTGTCTGAAACCAACCTCCAAGTATATTGGTTCTGGGGCCTCTCGGGAGGGACTCTGATGCAAGCCCAGGTTACCCACTGCCTGTGACCAGTCGGGGACTACTTCATAGGCGCTACAAAGTGTTCCACAGTTGTTGGCTGCCTGTGCTAAACCTGGAGGCGTGTGAGAGAGGCCATGCTATGAACGGAGGCCGTCTGCCACAAGTACCCGGCCTGGGGTAGCTCTGCAAAATGCCAGGACACCCCGAGGCCTGCTGCCACCTGCTGGCTGCCTAACTTTATCCACTGATAAAACTTCATGCCAAATGCGAGTTAGGTGAGGCGGGGCCTCAGCGGAGCTCATGAGACCAATCAGATTAAGATTTGGCGTGTGGGGGCAAGCTCAACACAGGAAAGATGGTGCCTGCCTGCCGGCTGCATGAGAGGAGGACTCCACACAGGGAAAATGGTGACTATCCTCTAGTCCTCACTTCGAAGTCACAAACCTCAGTCTGCCCCCCACACTCACCCCTTATGCTTCTGACACCCTCCGAGTCACTGTCCCTCTGCCGGAGCCCAAGGTGAGTGCCTATGAGTGAGAGTCTGTGCAGGGGCCATTTAAGAGGATGGTTGGCTTTCCTGCAGCCTTCCATCCCACCTGGTGGGTTGGAATCCTCGCTGTTTTTCACAGTCAGATGTGGTGGGAGTCCTCATGCCTGTACCAGCACTCTGGGCTGGGGAGGCCGTTGTGGGGCTCGGGTCTCTCGCTCCTCCAGGTGAACCTCCGCAGCAGAGATAGTCCTCTGGTTCTCAACCGCCACAGGGAGGTTTGAGGTTAGCAAGTTCGTGTCTCTGCCCTTCCTACCAATCTTGACATGGCTTCTTCTTTATATCCTTAGTTATAAAACTTCTGTTCAGGCAGACTTCAGATGGTTCTCCAGGTTGATAGTTCTATAATTTAGTTGTAATTTTAATGTGTTCATGGAAGGAAGCAGGCACAGTGTTTATAAACTTCGCCATCTTGGACCTGTTATACCCATTTTTACATTGAAGAGAAAGAGACTTGGGTCACAGCAATTTAGTGATGAAATCAGGAATTGAGATATGGTTCATTTGAATCTAAGTCTTGTTTTTTCCCCAGTACTTGATAATTCCTATCCCTGAACTTGTGCTGAACCAAAATGTTGAGGTCTTCATCTGAACTACTAGCCAGTTCTGACACTGTTATTTTCAACCTAAACACGGCAGTCCTGTTATTCCTGTTCAATTTCATCTTGTTGATTTTGCTTCTGGCTCCAGTATTCAGTGAGTTAGCTATGTCATCCAGCATTGTGAAATTCACTGATTTGATAAACATGATGCTTACAGTTTTATTCATGTTGAAAAAATGTTCAATACAATTTTCATCTACTCCCTTTGTGGGGCTCATTCTGCTGCACTGAGCTGTGACTTGCCTCTCTGGGTTTGCTTTTTTATCCCTTATCTATCCACTTTTTCTCCCTTCCCACAAGACTTCATATTGTATGAGAGGTGGTGGTGGTTTATATGCTGGTGGGAGCATGGCCACCAATGTGGTACAAGGTCTGGGTGGAAGGAGGGGGAAACCGCCTCATGTCTGTATGTGGTAGGGCATGGTTTTCAGAGGATTTGGCCAAATGGCCACAGCTAGGCCAGGTAGCGAGCAGGGAAGAATTCCAACTTAGTGAGAGTTCTTCAGCTGGATAGAGCACAGTGATGGGGGTATGGGAGCTGTCAATATGTGGTGACTTTGGTGACAACCAGATGATCAGTGACAGGTGATCAGGCAGGCACCGAGGGTCTGTCTGCTGGGCTAAGAGAAAGGGAGGACCAGTATAAGCAATGCAGGACCCCAATCTAGGTAAGGGTTGCAGAGTTAGCAAATAAAAATAAAAGATGCCCAGTTAAATTTGCATTTCAGGTCAAGTTTTCTTTTCTTTTCAAATATAAGTTTGTCCTATACAGTATGTGGCAGGTGCTTATACTAAGTATTTTTTCACTGCTTATGTAAAATACAAATTGAATTGGGCATCCTGTATTTTATGTAGCAACCTGAATCCAGTAAAACTGGAAAATGGTGTGGAGTTAGGTCACTCCATCTTTAAACTAGGATAATAATGGACATATAACAGGATTCTTCTAAGAATTAAAATGAAATTCCTAGCACAGAGGAAATGCACAATAAATGTAAATCTTCTTTCTACCTCCACACAGCCTTCCTTTCCTTTTTATTGAAAGTACAACATTAAAAAATTTGAATAAGTAGTAACAATAAATAAAACATCACATAAGCCCTAAGAATGGACAAATTCTTTGAGTGAGAGGATTTTTAAAAATTTGCTGGTGCCAGAGAGTGTCTTGGGGAATACCCATGATTTGAGAAAAGGCAGGGATTCCACCTATAATGTTTAATTTTATGTGTCAGCTTGAATGGGCATGGGATGCTCAGGCATTTGGTTAAACATTATTTCTGGGTCTGTGATGATGTTTCTGTATGAGATTAACTTTTGAATCAGTAGACTGAGTAAAACAGATGGCTCTCCCCAGTGGGCAGGCATCATCCCATCCACTACAGGTCCAAATAGAATAAAAGGCTGAGTAAGAAACAAGTCTCTCCATATCTGACTGCCTTTGAGAAACATGTTCTCCTGCCTCCCAACTCAGATTAATCTGGAATTTACACCATTGCCTTTCCTGGTTCTCAGGCCCTCGGAATCACACTGGAACTATACCATTGGCTCTCTTGGGTCTCCAGCTTACTAAACTGCAGATCTTGGACTTCTCAGCCTTTGTAATTGTGAGAGCCAATTTCTTATAGTAAACAAACAAATAAAAACTATCTTATATATAGTGAATATACATCAATCTATATTTATATATCTCCCATTGGTTCTGTTTTTCTGGACTAATACAGGGACAAATGGAGGGAGTAAAACCAGGAATTGAGAATCAGTGGAAAATGAGGATGGGTTATGTGGTATCTTAGAAGCTGGGAGAAGGGAGACTTTACATTAAAAACAAAACAAAACAATCCCCACCTCTCCCCCCCCCCCCAAACAATGTCTATAGTAGATGGTTAATGTCACTGTCTTCCTGGGAATAAAAGAAGGTCCTAAAGAAGAAATTGTTTTTTAAAAAGATTTTTATTAAAACATATAGCTAACATACAACATTATATCAGTTTCAGGTGTACACCATAGTTGTTCGACATTTACATACCTAAAGAAGTGGTCACCGTACACCATACCACGCTATCACAATATTATTGAGTATATTCCCCATGCTGTATGTTACATCCCCATTACTTATTAAAAAATTCTTGACTTTAGTTTTTAAAAGGGTAATAGTTGTTAAATCTGATTCATGTATATGTGCTTGTTATTAATTTCTTTTTCTAGATGCATAAAGGTTTTATAATGTTTTACTTTGTTTTGATCAGAATTTCCCAAACTTATTTGACCTCACAATCATTTTCTTTTCTACAAAATATTTTTTAATATTATAAGTAACACTTATGGAAATATTGGTCTATATGTCCAATGCTTGAATGCTGTGTTACAACTACCACAACTTAGATGCATATGGAACTTATTATATCCAGAACAGTGTTTTGACTTTTAATGGCATTTGGGAAACATAGTACAATGTTATTAAGATACTATATTCTAGATGACATATGTTTTCTTTGAGAATACATTTAATTTAGGGAGAAATAGAAGGAAAATACAGAGTGAAAAACATGGATATTAACTAACTTATTATTTTTCCTTAAGATTTTATGTACATCAGAAGCTCACATTAGTTAAATTTTAGAATACATATCATTTCATGTATCAGAAATACTGCACTAAAAACAAAAACAACTTCTATAGAATGTCCTACTTTGGGTAGACAGAACATGATAAGAATAGTCCAAGTGTTGTATCAATATTTAAAACTTGAAGATTGTTTAAATAGAACATACAGTTTAGTCATGGAAGTGGATTAATTGTTAAACACTTCACTCTTGGGAATTCTACTCTAATGGGATGTGGTTAAATTTTCCGCTAAATGTTTGGAAGTGAAAGTGTTGTTATATTTTTTGACGTTAGATGTTGTGTAAAAAGGAATGGTTAGTTTAAACAAGGAACTGGAAACTTTTGACCTTGCACTGGTCAAGTTTCCATTTTGATTTTGGGTAAAGAAAATGACTATTAAACAACTGAGGTTTACTTTTGAACAAATTTTGCCTTTAAGTAAATGGGTGTTTACAGAATTTTGACAAGAGTATCTCTTAGGAGAATTTGTTAGCAAAAGTGAAGGAAATTATCATTACTTTCAAGTAGTTTATGATTGGAAAATGTCCAGTAGCTATGAGCATTTGAGAAAATATTCAAAATAGAGTTTATGTGGTAAAGATTGAATTTCACGCTGAAAGGTGTTCTATAAATAAATAAACTCATTCTATCCTAGGCAGACTGGCCAATTCCAATCTAACACTACAAGGTTCATTTTAATTTTTTCCTTTCCATTCTATTGTAGAATGGGTAAAGTTCTTGTGGAAACTGTGTAGGGAAATGAATCCTAAATGTAGAAAACTACAGTATGAATCCCAGCTCTGGATAACTGTGGTATGGACTGAATATTTGTGCCCCCACCAAATTCACATGTTGAAGCCTTAACCCCCAATGAGGGGCCTTGGGGAAGTAATGAGTATTAGACGAGGTCATGAGAGTGGAATGGGATTAGTGTCCTTAAAGGAAGAAGCGATACCAGAGCTTCCTGGTCTGCAATGTGAGAACACAGTAAGAAGGCAGCTGTCTGCCAGCCAGGAAGAGAACCCCTACCAAGAACCAAATCTGCCAGTACCTTGATCTTGGACTTCCCAGACTTCAGAACTGTGAGAGATAAATGTCTGTTGTTTTAAGACACCCAGTCAGTGGTATTTTGTTATAGCAGCCTGAGCTGACTAAGACACTGTGTAACCCACAGAGTATAATTTAATCTCTCTGATCTTCAGTTTTCTGATTTGTATAATGGGGATAGAATTAATGTGAGTTATAATGTTTGTGAATGAGCCTACAATACTAAACATGACTAAACCAATAGTAAACACTTCCACTTGTGGACAGTCAGTGGTGGGATAGCCCTGAGCGGTTTACTCTGACATTTAAAAACTCTTATGTCAAAGCTGCCTCACAGCGACCTAAATTACTAGTGAATGTTTAAATACAGTCACATTCTAACAAAACTATTTTTAATCTCTGGGAATTGTGAAAACTGGCCCTTTTGAGGCAAATGCCAAAAGATCCATGGGGAATTTTCATATTTGTCTCTAAATTTGGCTCTATTTGTTTTGATGAAATGAGTATTTCAGGGCATCAGGATAGGGATGACAAGAAGCGAGTAGGGTGAAGAATTTGGCTTGCCCCAAGGGATCTTGAAGATGCCATAGGCCTAGCAGGTTGTATCCCAGAAAAGCCACATGCTGGGCCCACCATGGGAGGGCTGGGCCTCGGAGCAGTCTAGAGCAGTGCTGGCAGACTCTGGACCATGGACAAGTCTGGCCCCCCACCTGTTTTTGTATGGACCTCAAACTAACAATAGTTCTTACATGTTCAAATGTAACGTGTAAAACAATGTTAAAAACGGCCATTCACCTTTTGTTGAACAGTTCGCTCAAAGAGTTGAGGATATTGCCTCTTGGTCCACAAAGTATAAAATATTTACTAACTGGCCCTTTTCAGAAAAAGTTTGCTGAACCCTGGTCTAGAGTTGGTAATCTAAAAATACTGTAGGTTAGTGGGGGTGATGCAGGAAATCAGTTAGTGAAAGCAAGGTGTCAGGCAAACGTCAATGTGAGCTCTGTCCTAGAGCCAAGGGTGTTTGCTCCCTGCTTTGTGCTGTATTGGGCAGTGGACTGGCAAGGTGTTTGCTGCTGAACAGTCGATTCCTCCCCTCTTCCTTGCTGGGAGAACCTTGATTTGGTTCAGGAATCCACTCTCTGAGCTGCAGGGGACGATTTTCCCGCTCCTAGCCTCACCTACCTATATACTTAGATATATTAAAGACCGTGGTTTCTCAACGATACCCCAATTCCAATTTAACACTACAAGGTTCATTTTAATTTTTCCCTTTCCATACTTATAGCTACCTTCTCCTAGAATAAGAAACCTGGCTCTCAATTTCCTAATATTTTTACTTGTTGTTGATCTATCGCCCTCCTCCTCCTATGTACCGATTTCCCATTGCCATGGCCACCTTTCCTGTACAAATGCTGACCTTACACATTTCGGGTTCTGACATTCCACACAGGCCAGTCCCTCACCCCAGGAATGGACATGCTTTTTACCCCCACTAAGCTCTACCTTTACCCTGCAGTGTGGCCGCCTGCCTCATCTCCCCTGGGGTCCCCACTTCTTGACTAGACTTCCTTCCCGAACACTTGTGCTAAAGCCCTGGGCCAGACCAGCCTCCTCATGCTATTGGGGCTCCCACGTTTCACACCATGCCCTTTCCCCATCCCCCTCACTTGGGTGCCCACCCGCCCCCACCAAAGCTCGAACATCTCCACTAGGCAGTGCTCCTAAATGCACATTCCCCTCACTTTGCGCTCTGACTCTTCTCTGGGAGAGTGTTCCCCACATTCCATGCAGATGCCCACTTTGTTAGCACCACCTAATGGCTTCAGACAGAGGAAGGGAGCCAGGTTCCCCCACTCCTCTATCATAAGCAGAGGACCAGGATTATCTGAAGGTTGTGATAATAGGCTTTGGCCTAGTATGTACCGTGAACCAAAATTGAACTTTTAATTTTTATTATATTTTCCATCAAGAGAAAGGATCTTTTCCATTTCTCCACCTTGGAGGTGTGGTCTCTTGATTTCAGAACTCACTAACAGACTCGCCTACTCAGTCATTGGCTAGCGGAGGGTACCTGACTCAATGAAAATCAGTCTTTCACAGGAATGTTTTTCTCA
Organism: Hipposideros armiger; assembly: GCF_001890085.2. NCBI lineage: Eukaryota > Metazoa > Chordata > Mammalia > Chiroptera > Hipposideridae > Hipposideros > Hipposideros armiger. The sequence continues at coordinate 1,244,004 of NW_017731586.1, forward strand.
TTTCTACTTTTTTCTTATTTTACAAGCTTCAAGAAATATAGATATTTTGATCTGATAGAAACCCCTTCTTCAGCTTAACTGAGCAATGTTAACATTGTATTTTGTAAACTAAGTGCTCCATAGTTGCTAAGTAGGTATTGCTACTGTTAGTTGATGGTGCACACTGTCACATCATTTTGTGATGCATAAATTGTGTTCAATTTAGAAGCTTTATATAGTAATTTTTTTCAGCAGTGCCTGGATTTAGTTTTTTGTTTGGTTTCCACTGTGCTTATAGCAACAATGCCCACATGAAACATATTACTATTCAGGCAATCTAACAAATAAGTAGGGAGTGCTCTTTTTACTGGAATAATAGTTTTGGTTCTCACAAAGTTCTGTTCTTTGAGAGCTGGCTCATCTTGAAAAGCCAGGAATTATAAAACCCTGGCCTTGTAGAATCTCTGTGCCAGAAGGAACTCCAAGTTCATCTCTTCCTACAGGAGCCTCCACCCCAAGTCAGTTTCCCCTCAGTCACAGACCCAATGCTCTAGCGTCGTCAGGGAACAGAACCCTTCCCGGTCAGCCCACGCTGATTTAGCTCTCCCTTCTCCCTGTGTGGAGATCCTTATTCATGTGGAACACAGGCTGATACTCCAACACCAATCTAACACCGCAGGGGTTAGAGAATATATTTAGTTGTTACCACAAACATGGTCAATTCTTTTCTTTTGGAATTTGCTTGTTTTAGAGAGCAGAGAATTACAAAATCTTAATATCACGGAGTCTTTGTGCTGAAAGGGACTAGCCTAGGGGCCTTTCCTTATGGAAATCTGCTGTTGATTTCCTCCCAGGGATCCTAGTTCTAGCCTTTGAAAATATTAAAAGGTCAAAATGAAAATATCTGCTGCTCCTGGTGCTTCAGTTTATTGTCAACATTCCATAGTCTTCCCCATCCCGAGAGCCATCCCTAGTCCCTTCCAAGAGTGTCACTCATTTCCACATGAGTCATGAAGCACAAGGAGTGGACAGGAGGCTGACAACTCTAGGTAGACTCTCCTTGCAGCTGCTTTTCTCTATATAATTTTTATTCTTAGTTTCCCGTGTGCAAAACAACATAGTGATTAGACACTTACATACCTCACAACGTGATAACCCCAACAAGTCTACTACCCTTCTGACATCGTACAAAGCTATTACAATACCATTGCCTATATCCCCTGTACTGTAATTTACATTCCATGACTATATATCTTTTTAAATTATAGTTGAAATTCAATGACATTTAATATTATTTTATATTAGTTTCAGGTATACAGCATAGTGATTAGGCTTTTATATAATTTATGAAGTGATCCCCCCAGTAAGTCCAGTACCCACCTGACATTATACATAGTTTTTACATTATTGATTATACTCCTCATACTGTATTTCACATCCCTGTGACTATTTTGTGACTACCAATTTGTACTTCCTAATCCCTTCACCTTTCTCACCCATCTCCCAAACCCGCTCCCATCTACCAACCATCCATTTGTTCTTTGTATCTATGAGTCTATTTTTGTTTTGTTTGTTCGTTTATCCTGTTCTTTAAATTCCACATATAAGTGAGATCATTAGGTATTTGTCTTTCCCAGTTTGACTTATTCCATTTAACATAATACCCTCTAGGTCCATCCATATTGTTGCAAATGGTAAAATTTAATTCTTTCTTATGGCAGAGTAATACTCCATTGTATAAATGTACCACATTTTCTTTATCCAGTCGTCTATTGATGGGCATTTCGGTTGTTTCCATGTTTTGGCTATTGTGAATAGTGCTGCTGTAAACATAGGGGTGCATATATCTTTCAAATTGGTGTTTTGGATTTCTTTGGATAAATACCCAGGAGTGGAACTGCTGGGTCATAAGGTAGTTCTATTTTTAATTTTTTGAGGAACCTCCATTCTGTTTTCCATAGTGGCTGCACCAATTTGCAATCCCACCAACAGTGCATGAAGGTTTCATTTTCTCCACATCCTCGCCAATACTTGGTTGTTGATTTATTGATGATGGCCATTCTGACAGGAGTGAGGTGATATCTCATTGTGGTTTTTATTTGCCTTTCTCTGATGATTGGTGATATTGAGCATCTTTTCATATGTCTACTAGCCATCTGTATGTCCTCTTTAGAGAAATGTCTATTCAGGTCCTCTGCCCATTTTTTAATTGGTTTGTTTGTTTGTTTGTTTGGAGTTGAGCTGTATCAGTATTTATAAATTTTGAATATTAACCCCTTATCAGATATATCACTGGGAAATATCTTCTCCCATTCAGTAGGATGTCTTTTTGTTTTTGATGGTTTTCTTTGTTGTGCAAAACCTTTTTAGTTTGATGTAGCCTCATTTGTTTATTTTTTCTTGTTTCCCTTGCCCGAGGAGATATATCAGTGAAAATATTACTAAGGGTAATAGCTGAGAGTTTACTTCCTATATTTTCTTCTAGGAGTTTTATGGTTTCAGGTCTTACATTTAAGTCTTTAATCCATTTTGAGTTTATTCTTGTATATGGATTTAGAAGGTGGCCCAGTTTCATTTTTTTTCCATGTATCTGTCCAGTTTTCCCAGCACCACTTATTGAATAGACTATCTTTACCCCTATGTAAATTCTTGCTTCCTTCGTCATAGATTAAAAGGCCATATAGGAATGGATTTATTTCTGGGCTCTCTAGTCTGTTCATTGATCTATGTGTCTGTTTTTATGCCAACACCATACTGTTTTGATTTGCCTCTATATTTCTTAACTGGGATCATATACATGGACTCATTTCAACAGCTTAGAGTCAGAGCAGGCTTCCTTGCACTTGTGAAATTCTTTTCTTTGTCCTCCCCCTACAAGATTCTCTTCTCATCTTTTGTCCCTTTGTTACATTCCTCCATTTTTCTTCTGACATGGGCTTTTGTTCCCCTTGCTCACCTCATTAGTTGTTCATGGACCACTAGATACTTTTCCTTCTCCTAAAGATCCACATTCCCCCTGGCACATAGATACTGATACATAGTGAATAAGAAGATTGAGTCGCCTCATACTTCATACTTATATAAAGTCTCAGTGGCATGCAATTTTCTTCAAACTTCTTTTGTTTTCTTTTGTGTCACATCTTGTCAGTTTTTTGGGTTAGGATGTCTTGCATGTGAGAATAACCATACAGTAATTATATATGAAATTGAATTAAAAATCCACACTCACCTACCCTGATGTTGGCAACAGCACATGTTTGTTGTGGAATTATTTTCTGATCTTACCAATTTAATGCATATGAGCATGTAACAATTCTCAATATATATCATACAACGATGGCATGACTTCCTAGGAGAAAGTGAGGTTCGTGCTAATTGCACTTAAATTCTTTGTAAAGCTTATTCCACACTGAGATGTGGAACACCTGCCTTTTAAATATTTCTGGGCAGTGTTCTATGGAATTAGTGAGGTGTGACTGTCATAGAGTAGGTGCTTAACAATAGTGTTAAATGAGCTAGTGAATAAATTAATAACTCGCCACATATTGGAAAAGGCATTATATGGCCTTTTTCTAATAGTTCCTTTTTTTTCTACTATGTAGATAAGAATGTGAATATACCTTTCAGAAAAAAGTCTGTCTCCACTTAGGCAAGAATTTAGCATTTATATGATGGGTAGCGTTCAATTAGAAATGGAGTTTTTTTTTTGTTATAAATAATATCCTGTTAGGATTTGTAGTTGAAAATAATGTAATCACATGATATGGAAAAAGTAAACCCGTTAAACTTGACATTAACGATTATGCAATGGCAGTACAAATAGAAGTCTAGTTTTAACTATCTGGCCGTGAATCACAATAGTAATCACAAAATTTTAGGTATGGAGGAAGCCTTGAGAGATTATCTCATCAAAGACCCTGATTTGTACATGAGGAAACAGACTCAGAGGAGCCAGGTAACTGTACTGTGTTGAATAGCATCCCCCGCAAATTCATGTCCAACCAGAACTTCAGGATGTGGCCTTATTTGGAAATGGAATCTTTGCATGTAAAATTAGCTAAAATGAGGTTCCACTGGATTAGGGTGGGTCATAAATGCAATGACTGGTGTCTTTATAACAGAAAGGAGAGGGAGATTCAGATCCACACAGTGGGCATGAATGCCGTATGATGACAGAGGCAAAGGTTGGAATGATGTAGCTACAAGCCAGGGAATACCAAGGAATGCCAGCAACCACCAGAAGCTAGGAAGAGACAAGGAAGGATATTCTTCTAGAGCCTTCAAAGGGAGCATGGCCCTGCCAACGCTGTGATTTCAGACTTCTAGCCTTCAGAACTGTGAGAGAGTAAGCTGCTATTGTTTTAAGCCATCCAGTTTGTGGTAGTTGATTATAGCAGCCTCAGGAAACTAAGGTAGTAAGTAACCTTCCAAAGAGTGGTGGTGATTCTGGAATAAAGGCTCAGTCCACCCATAGCAGCCGTGCCCTTAGTGCTTCTCCCGTCTACTTCCTGTGTGTTGGGGGTACTTGGAGGTGCTCTCTTAATCAGAGACTTTATGTCTTTATTCGTTCTATTAGTTTCTGTCCTTAGAACTTAGCTTCCTGCCTCCCTCTTTCTCTAAGTGATCCTTACACAACTCTTGCATGAGCCATTTTTTTCTCATATCTCTTACACCCTCAGAAATTTGGCCATGTACTTCTGCTGTTCTGTGCTGCATCCTCTCTGGGCATAGGCACTGTTACAACACTTTCTCTCTCTTAAAAATGCTATACAAGGGCCGGCTGAGTGACTCAGTTGGTTAAGAGTGCGAGTTCTGAGCAACAGGGTCGCCGGTTCGATTCCCACATGGACCAGTGAGCTGCGCCCAAGCTGAACTGTCACTGAGCTGCCAACAGGTGGCTGGATGGCTCAACTGTTGAGAGCAATTGTTCCTAACAACAAGGTTGCCAGTTTGACTCCCTCATGGGATGGTGGGCTATGCCCACCCACAACTAAGATTGAACACAGCACCTTGAGCAGAGTGGCTGGATGGCAACTGGACTTGGAGCTGAGCTAGCTGCGTCCTCCACAACTAAGATTGAAGGACAACTTGGCTGTTTCCCTTCCCCAATTCCCTAATAAAATCTTAAAACAAAAAAAAAATGCTATGCAAGTATAGTCCATGTGCAAAACTGTACAAGTACAGTTTTCAGATCATGTGATCTACCACCATAGTTTTCCAATGCTTTTTAGCCATTTCAATGACTGACCTAATTAGTGGCATTGTTTTTAGTGGCATATTTTTTAGCGGAATATTTTTTCCTTTGTAGTACATACAGACAAATGTGAAGTTTTTACTTTCTTGATAAAATTATTTAATGCACAAAAGTTTTAAATTTTGATAGTCTAACCTATTTTTTCCTTTGCCATACCTAAGAATCCACTGGTGTCATACCTAAGAATCCATTGCCAAACCCAAGGTCATGAAGACTTACCCTTTGTTTTCTTCTAAGAGTTTTATGGTTTTTAGCCTTTATATTTCAGTTGTTGATCCATTTTGAGTTAATTTTGTATAAAGTGTGAGGTAAGTGTCCAAATTCTTTCTTTTGCATTTGGATATCCAGTTGTCCCAGGGCCATTTGTTCAAGAGACTGTTCTTGCTCTTTTAAACGATCTTGGCATCCTTGTCAAAAATCAATTGACCACAGATGTATAGGTTTATTTCTAGACTCTTAATTCTACATTTGTCTATATGTTTATCCTTATGCCAATACCATGCTGTTTTGATTACTGTCGCGTTGTAGTAAGTAACTGGAAAGTGTGAGCTCTCCAACTTCATTCTTTTTCAAAATTGTTTTAGTTATCTGGGGCCCTTTGCAATTTCATATGAATTTGAGAATTGGCTTTTCCATTTCTGAACCAAAGAACCAATAAAAATTTAATAGGGATTGCACTGAGTCTGTAGATCATTTTGGGTAGTATTGACATCTTAATATTTTTCTTGTTAGTATTATCTATCTAGTCCTTGGATATTTGATGTAATATTCATGTAAAACTCCCTGGGCCTGTGTTTGTTTGGTGTTTATTTATTCATGGGAATACTTCGAATTCTGATTCAATCCACTTTATTGTTATTATGTCTTCCAATGCATGGATATGGGATAGCTATATGTTTATTTAGGTCTTCTTTAATTTCTTTCAGTAATGTTATGTAGTTTTCAGTGTGCTAGTCTTTCACCTTCTTAGTTAAATTTATTCCTAGATATTTTATTCAAAAGTGAGATTATTAAAATAAAATATTTTAGGTATGCAAAGAAATACAATGAGCACTTGTGTAATCACTACCCGGCTTAAGGAATAAAGGTTAACAAATAGTTAGAACCTCTCTGAAAGCACTGTTTTCGCCCTCGAAATAACTGCCCTTTAAATATAATGTTTATCATTTCCTTACATGATATGGTTGGCAGACTAATAGCACCCCAAAGATATCCATGTCCTAGTCCTCAGAACCTATGAGTGTGTTATCTTATGTGGCAAATGAGTCTTTGCATATGTGATTAAGTTACAGATCTTGAAATGGTGAGATTATCTTTGATTATCTGATGGGTCCAATATAGTCAACAAAGGTCCTTATAAGAGGGAGGCTGGACCTCTTGTACATACATTCCTCCAAGGGCCAGATAAGCCCCAGTGTCTTCAGCTTTTAGGACCTAGAGATATCTCAATAAGTCCAGTACCCATCCGGCACCCTACATAATCTTTATAACATTATTGATTATATTCCCCTCTAATCATTATGTTGGTTTGTACACCGGAAACTAATATAAAAGTAAAATTGAATTAAATTAGAGATATCGCTAAGGTCCTGGGACACATTTCTCCTTGAAATGTAAATTATTAGGGACCTTTCTGACACCTTGGGAACTTGATACAGGGGACAAATGCATACTATAAACATTTAATCTTCTTGGGGAGACAATAGAAGTTAAATTATCCTTTTGAATCAGAGAAATTAACTAGACAAATGGCTATCAGTCTAATCCTCATAGTATGTGGAAAGTAACATGTTTGTAGAGGAAGTGGAGGCAAATCATTACTTTTATATCATATAGACTTCTGTGTCTCCAGAGGCTGGAGCTTTTTACAGAAGCACTGAGAAATCCAGGAGAGGTTTATTTCCTCAAATTGATTTCTCAACAGCTGAGAGGTTTGATATAATCTTTCATTATGACTGTGGATTTTTCAATTTCTCCTTGTATCTTCATGGCTATGTTATTAGGTGCTTATACATTTAGAATTGTTATATATCTCTAGTGAATTGTTTGAATTGTTTTAACTATCATGTAGTGACCCTCTTTATTAGATAAGCTTTAAAAATCCACCTAAAATATTATACTGAACAAGATGAACACAAATGAAAGGAAGTATGATAGCTATATTAATACCACAAGTAAAAACATTAAAGCAAAAGCATTATTAAGGATAACATTTATCTTCTAACTACTGAATTTTGTTAAATTTATAGTTACTAGATATACTTGGATTCATTTTTCTCATTTTATACTATTTATCCTTATTTTTATATGCTTTCTGACATCTCCTTTCCTGCTTTTTTGTTGAGTTTTAAGATCTACCCCCTTTTCCCATTTTCATGTTTTAAGAGATACAAATTCTATTTCTACCACTTTAGTTGGTTTCTCTTAAATATTTTCAACATGTACATTTACCTTAATAAAGCTTAAAGTGAATGAATAGCTACGAGTTTGGACAATTGAGTTCTCGAAATCATCATAGAAAAGGTGCTACATACCTCATTGCTGAGTATCACTACAGTCACCTTCAAAGTACTTCCCTTGGGAAGCTATGCACCAACACCAGTGCCTAGTCCACCCTTCAAAGCAATTTTGGAACTCTTTTTCTGGAATGGCCATCAGAGCTATCATTGTATTACCCTCGATGTCCTGAATGTCATCAAAATGTCTTCCTTTCAATATTTCCTTTATCTTTGGGTAAAGAAAGAAGTCATTGGGGGCCAGATCAGGCGAGAAGGGAGGGTGTTCCAATACAGTTATTTGTTGACTGGCTAAAAACTCCCTCACAGACAGTGCCGTGTGAGCTGGTGTATTGTCATGATGCAAGAGCCATGAATTGTTGGCGAACAGTTCAGGTTGTCTATCTTTTTCATGCAGCCTTTTCAGCACTTCCAAATAGTAAACTTGATTAACTGTGTGTCCAGTTGGTACAAATTCATAATGAATAATCCCTCTGATTTCAAAAAAGGTCAGCAACATCGGTGCAACAAGTTCACGAACTTAATTGTCAGACCTCATATATTTTCTGAATAATTACCAGAATTCAAAACATTTTTATTCTGATTACTCTCTTTAGAGTTAGAATACGCATGTTAGTACTATCTACTGTTTTTTTCCACATTCATCATCATCATTTTACTTTTTTAATAAAGTTAATGGCTTTACCCCTATAGTTATTATTTTCTTTGGCTATCATTACTATTTTCATCTCACTCCTTTCTTCTGATTCCAGTGGCCTTTAGAAGCTCTTTTGTGAAGGGTCTATTGGAGAGGCACACTCTCTCAATCTTTGTCTTAAAACATTTTTACTTGATGCTCATCCTTAAGTTATAGTTTACTTCCATGTGGTATCTGAGATTTATTAGTATTTTCTGCTGATTTTCCCTTCTGTGGTTGCTAAATGACATTCTTTAGGAGGTAAGTTTCTCTGGTTGCATTTAAGATTTTCCTTTGATTATGCCCTTTTGCAATTTCACTACAATGCCATGGTATCTTTTGATTTTCCTCTGCTTCTTGAATCTGAGACTTTTTTTTTTTTTTAGCTGAGCCATCCTGCTACCTGTTGGCAGCTCAGCGGCTGCTCAGCTCGGGCTGGACTCGAACTGCTGTTGCTCAGAGCTCACACTCTTGAGCGAGCTCTTAACCAACTGAGCCACTCGGCCGGCCCTTGAATCTGAGACTTTTGTGCTTCTTGAACCTGATAATTTTGTTGCTTTTTATCAGTTTTAGAACATTTTTATCTGTGGGATTTTTGAATTTAGCTTTGATTCCATTTTCTCTTTTTTCTACTTTGGGAAATTCTATAAAGATATACAGAATGTTAGACCCTTTCATGTTATAAAAATGTATCTCTTAAACTTCTTTGTATAGTCATGTCTTTATCTCTTTATACCTTATCATTTATAATTTCTTCCAATATATATTTCAGTTTGTTAATTCTCTTATCAGTTAGGTTTCATTTGCTGTTTAATCCATTGAGTTTTTAATTTCAATCATTATATTTTTAATTTCCATGAATTTTATTTTGTTCCTTTATAAATCTGCCAAGCCCTTTTTCAACAACAGCTTTTCTCAATTTAATTTTCTTTCTATGTCTTTATCAGCTTAATGTTTTTATAATTACTATCTGGCAATTTTATTGTAAGGTTATTGTTTTTCTGTTGTTGAATGTTGCTGGGTTTTTTCCTTCATGTGTTTTGTAATTTTTATTGAATGGTCATTTTGTTGGGGTTTAATCCATGGAAATCCTGTAAGGCCTAATTTGAGGATGTGTCTCTTTAGAGAAAGTGGTATTTATTTCTGCCAAATGTCTCAGAGTTACTACCAACTCGGAAGCTGTTTGCTTCAAGTGTATCAAATCCAATTACTATGGTAATAAATTCAAATTGGATTCCACAAATAATTAAAATTCAAATGCCAATCCACATGATAGCTGGTTTTGGTTACAAATTCTTTGGGAAATTATTTTTATTTTTATTTGTTTAGTTGAGCCATCCTGCCACCTGTTGGCAGCAGCTCAGCTCAGGCCAGGAATCGAACCGCTGTTGCTCAGAGCTCGCACTCTTGAGCGAGCTCTTAACCAACTGAGCCACTCGGCCGGCCCTTGGGAAATTATTTTTTCATACAAGGCTAGGTATCTTAACTTTTCTCGTGCCAGTAGGTAGGCTTTTTCTTTGTTGTTTTTTTTTTAATCTCTTTCTTAATTCTGGATTTCTCTCTCTCTCTCTCTTTCTCTTTCTCTTTCTCTCTCTAACTCAGTTATGACTACCAGCTTCAAACATGCCTAGTGACTTTTTCTGCCTCTGCATGGCCAGTAAAACCTGAACCTATTTGTTATGAAATGCAGCAACCATCCCCACTACCTCCCCATCTGGATCAACTAAAACATGAACACCTTATTTATATGAGTCTGGGTTTACACGGATTTGGACCCTGGCTATTTTCCTTACTTTCCTGAAATTTCAGTTATGTTTTTTAAAAATACATTTGTTTTAGAGAGGAGAAAAGTGGTAGCCAGAGACTTGGGGTGGGAGGAATAGGGAGAAATTGGTAAAAAGGCACAAACTTTTAGCTATAAGATGAATAAGGTCTGAGGATCTGATGTATAACATGGGACTATAGTTGATAACACTGTGTTGTATAATTGAAATTTACCAAGAGAGTAGAACTTAAATGTTCTCTCTCTCAGTCTCTCTCTCTCTCTCTCGCCCTCTCTCTCTCTCTCTCTCTCTCTCTCTCTCTCTCTCACACACACACACACACACACACACACACAATAAATATGTGACATATGAGTTAATTAGATGGGGGGAGTCCTTTCACAATGTATATGTATATCAAATCACCAAAATATACACTTTAAATCTTACAATACATGTCAATTATACCTTGATAAAGCTGAAATTTTAAAAATTAAAGAAATATTTTGCAAACGTTTGTTTTAGCATTTACTGATGTTTTATATCAAGAAGATTTCCAGGTTTTCTAGTCTACTATGTTTTCTAGAAATAGAAGCCACAGTGGGTTTATTGATCTTCCCAGGAATCCTGTAACCTTAGAAAGAATCCAGTTCAGTTCAGCAAACAATTATTGAGTGTCTTCTATGTACCTATCTTTTTTTCCATTCTTCCACAACTATCAATTAAAAAGATCACATTATATCAAAGGCATCAACAATTAAATTATATAGTACTTTAGATAAAATTCCTATTTTCAAACAAAATTCCGGCACTTAAACCACTGCTTCTACAATGTATGGATTACATTGTCATTATTCATAGAAAAAAAGAAAAAAGGAAGTAGTGGAAGAGTTACATCAGGATTCACAGTTTTCAAAATTGCGTATTTCTTTTCTTTGTGTTTAGATTTTCTTCTACCTCAGTTTAAGAGATGTGGTAATATGTGGTCAAGTTTGTCACTCCTGGATGTTGATGATACAAACGAGCTCTTTGTGGAATGGGGTAAGTAGACACTAACTCCCTGAAGCTATGTCTTCACCATCATGTGCTACTGAACAATGGGGGTATGTTCTGAGAAATGTGTGGTTGGGTGATTTTGTTGTTTTGTGCAACCTCATAGAGTGCACCTACACAAACCTAGATGGTATAGTCTACTATAGACCTGTGCTCTGTGTTGTAGCCCATTGCTCCTAGGCTAGAAACCTATACAGCATGTTACCATAGAAAATGACATGAAATTAAATCAAGCACAAGAGAAAATGAAGCAATCAAGAGATGTGGTAAACACGAGATGTTTACCACATGAGGCTGCTGCTGACATAACATGGCATACTGTTTTGCAACAAACTTTTTTTTTATAAGTAGAAAAGAGCACACCCTAAAATAATGATAAAAAGTATAGTGCAGTAAATACATAAACCAGTAACAAGTCATTTATTATCAAGTATTAGGTACTGTATATAATTATACATGCTAATGCTATACTTCTATATGACTGGCAGTGCCGTAGGTTTGTTTATACCAGCAGCATCACAAACACGAGTCATGAGTTGTGCTAAGATGTTACAATGGCTACGACATCACTAGGTGATAGGAATTTTTCAGCTCCATTATAATCTTATGGGATCATCTTTGTGTATGTGGTCTATCATTGACCAATACATCATCACACAGTGCATGACTTTATTTCAGTTCTTAAAGGATAACAGTCTGCTATTAATATTAAGCCAAATATAGTAATGACTACCATCTTCCCTGCGCCCCACTCTGTGGCCACCAAGAGCAGGTGCACTTGTTTCTCTTTTGTGCAGGCACAAGCCTGAAGGATGAGATAAAAAGATAATGTCATTTTAACAGATAAGTTATTGGTATTTTCTTATTTAAATAATAGAAATAAATTGAGTATTATTTTTGTATTGAAACAAAACTCCATTGTATCTGTTAGTTTTACCAGTGCCTAACTCAGGATGCTGCAGAGATAAATTGAGAAAATACAAATAAAGTCCTGAGTGTACAGTCTGTATGTAAGCAGCAGGCAATAAATACTGGCTACTATTATTAGTTCAAAAAACATAATAAAGCAGCCCAAAATATGGAGTAAAGGAAAAAACAACTGAGCATGAAATAGGGCTAAAATTCACAACACGTAAACAAAGCTTGTTTGATAATCTTCGTGTGTTTGCATGCACATGGACACACGTATAGTTAGGCATTTTCTCATATGAACTTCTAGGCTGGTACCTCTGTACTATTCTTGTCATTAGATTAGTTTGGTACTATTCTTGTAACCTAGAACTTGCCTGTTTCTCTCATTCCAAAGAGACACTGGGGAGGGGTCTCAGCCAACAACAAAAAATAAGCATGTATTATTCCCGACGACTTATCTTTTCTGTTTCATGGATGATACTTTAATCTCAACTACTACTATTTATGCCATCAGCCAATGTTGCAGTGGCAACATTTTCCCTGTTGCCTGAAGTCGAGTTACTAGCTTACTTTACCACCGCTTCTTAAGTGCTGATAATTGGAGGACCCATGATATCACATGCTCAGACTCGCCTATGAACAGATGGCCAGAGCCATTCTGCAGAAACCCTAAAACGTACACAAAGAAATTCAGAGGAGTTGACAAGGTGCCAGGGGCTCTAGCTCTATAAGTCAGCTCAACACCTTTACATCCCATCAGAGCACTGTCCCATTGCTTGGCTGTACTGTTTTCCTCTCATTTTGTGCAACAATAGCAAGAAGAAAATGTGCTTCTGTCTCAGCTAACCCATCTTAACTAACACGTTAAGCATTCCTGTCTTAAATTTATTTTTACTTTAAGGCAGTCATTCTTAAACTTTAGCATGTATCAGAATCATCTGAAGGGATTGTTAAAATAGATTGCTGGTTGCCACCCCCAGAGTGTCTGACTCAGTGAGTCTGGGTTGGGGCTTGAGAATTTGCATTCCCACAAGTCCCAGAATGTTCCTGATGCTGCTGGTCCCAGGACCACACTTTGAGAATCACTGGTTTAAGTAAGAAATCTCTTACTCATGTGACAGATTGGGGATGTTACCTTTTTTCTTCGGAGAACCCATAAAGAAGAAAAATAAATAAATCCAAATAATCTGGATAAGAAAGAATATGTACAATATTAAGATCAGGACAAATCCTGCAGATGCCTGACAGAAAAAGCCAGCACTTCTGCCCAGAGACCTCCCTGGGTAAAGACGGAGAATATGTGAGCACATGGCCTTGAAGAGCAAAGCTAGGAGAGGAAGTTAAATCTCTGTGTTTAGCACTTCTCTTTCCACAATTCTATGTTGCCCCTCATCTTCAATTATTTTTGCCTTTCTTTGTGAATGCTCAAATGTGGCACAAATATAACACATTTTTGCACAAAGAATTGCTTTATTTAGAAGACAAAGAAATTGGATGTTCATAAACTTACCATTTCTGCTGAAAAATATTAATACTATTTTATCAATGTTATTGTTTATTAACCAGCCCTGGCCACTCAGCTCTCACATAAACCTCTGTGCGCTTCACGTTTATATATAATCAGCCAGGTACACTGAGGTCATCCTTCCTTTTCTCTAAAATTACCTCTTCCCAATTATAAATTATGTAAAGGCCATTGTAAACCATGCACTTTAAATTGTCTTTCCCATATTCAAGGATTCAATATATATTCTGTGCTCATAAAACAAGAAGCAGAAACACATTAATGATCAACAAAGCTGCATTGACATGGAAGCCTTGGGGCTCACCTGGGATGATGGGGGGCATACAGGCCACTTCAAGACAATTGACCAGGTTGGGGTGGGGTGGATGTGAGCCCCCCACTCTCACGGCTGTCGACCTGGACTGGACATTTTGAATCTGTTTGTAATTAAGTCCAGGAATGACCACAAAAAAGAAAATCTGTTCATAATTAAAATTGGGACTAACCATGAAAAACAACAATGCGCCCCCCCCAACTGAATGATGTGATAAATTTTAGTCCTTGATGCTTTAAAAATATTTTTAAAAATTTACATGCAAAAGATCTTTTCATTTCTTAATGTCTTTTGTTTTCCCTTTTTAGATTGATTTTTCCTCAGTAAAAGATATGATCACAGATAAATACATAGTGTCTACTTTGCAAAGGTGGCGGCTAAATGTGCTGCGCTTGAATTTTCATGGTTGTCTTCTCCGATTGAAAACTTTGAAATCTGTCAGTAAGTATGTTAATTACAACTGTTTGTCCTGCTGTCCTGTATTTTAATTAAACAAATACGAAGAAAAGTAAAAATAGAACGGAAACTTCAGTTACAGTTTTAGGTCATAAGAATGCCAATTAAAATCATCCCTAAAGCTTATAATATAGTCAGCTCTTACTGGATTGTATACCCTGGGAGCTGGTTCTTTGTTCATTCTAATTGATGACTTTTTTTTTTGGTCTAGTATTTGTCTATCTATATATCATCAATTTATTTCCTAAAAAATACAACATAAGGTCATATTCTGATTTTTAAAGTTCTAATGATACACAGTAAAAGCAAAAACCTCCCTTTGTCTTCCTCAAACTCATTCACTTACTCAAAGGTACTCAATATTATCAGTTTTATAGCTGTTTTTCTAAAATATATTTACATATATGTAATTTAAAATACACTATTAAAATTTTCAACATGAAAGGGACCATATTGCTTTATATTTTCTTTTATATCTTGGAATTCTTTCCATGTCAGTACATATAGATCTACTAAATTATTTTTAAATACTTAAAATTATTTTCCATAGTATGGATATACCATAATGCCTTTAACTTTCTTTCTGCTGATGGACATTGATTGAAGTTATTTCCAATTTTTTCCAAACTGCTTTGTACTTTCATTGTGATATTTGTTTTTAACTGTCTTAGTTATAATAAAGTTTCATAGACTTGGTGGCTTATAAACAACAGAAACATATTTCTCCCAGTTCTGGAGGCTGGAAGTTTGAGATCAGGATGCCAGCGTGGTCAGCTTCAGGTGAGGGCCCTCTTCACAGTTGCAGACAGCCTTCTTGTTATATCCTTGGCTGGCAGAGAGAGGGTGAAAGAGCTCTTTGGATTTCCTTGTCTAAGGGCACTAATCCTGTTCATAAGAGCTCCACCCTCATGGCCTAATTACTTCTCAAAGGTCCCACCTCCTAATACCGTCACTTTGGGGGTTAGGATTTCAACATATGGATTTTGGGGGGACAAAAACATTCAGTTCATTGCATTAACCCATATATCCTTTGTGGGTGCATCTTATGAGGTGCATGTTATACTATCCAAACATATTTTTGGAAATGAGAGGAAAAAATTTCAGAAAGTATACATCCATATTGATTTCACATGATCAGAAAAAATGCCCTAAACATATGTAAATATCAACATAAATAAGTCTAAAGATATTAATGGTAAAAGCAAGTTACAGAATGGTATATATAATCTAATACCATCTGCACACAATTTATCAATGTGCAAAATAATAATACTTTGTATTTTGGAAAAACTTTAATAATATGCATATTTAAACACACACACACACACACACACACACACACACACAGCAAAATATAACAAGCATGTATGGGAATGAAAAACTCCAAATGCAAGACAGGGGTTACCTCTGAGTTGGAGAGATTTGAATGAAATGCTGAACAGGCTCTAAAGGAGTTTCAACTTTATCTGTATTTTTTAATTGAAAAAATAAATAAAATGTACAAAATGGATTAATTCTGATTGGTTATTCTGGTGCTGACAATAGATATCTAATCACATATTAAACTCTCTTCTGGATTTTATTGGTTTGTCAGTTGATCCTTTTGGGTTTTCTAGGTAGACTGTCATATCATCTAGAAATATTAATAGTTTTATTTTCATTCATTTCTATTCTTATATCTTTTATTCCTTGTTTTCAATAGCAGCGATATGCAGCCATATTGTCTTATTCTTGACTCTTATTTTTCATATTTTTAATGAGAATAGTGTTAATATTATTACATTTTAATTTCTCAGATACACTTATAAGAGATATAATGTTTCCACTTTTACAGCAGTCATCTTCTGCACATCATTCATTCAATCTGGTCATGTCTGCTTTTAGATTTTTAGGAACCGTTAATTTCTAATCCACCAACACCTTTCCTGCTTTGTTTTCCCAGGATATTATAGATTTTTGAAAAAAAATTATTTTTTGGAATTTGGGCAGGAGAAGAAAGTTGAAACATGTGCTTAGTCTGCCATCTTGAAACAATTTATTACTATTTTAGTAATAAGAGTAAGCAACATAATTATAAACCTTAATGTGTTAGCCACCAAAACACTATCTCTGTCTCTCCCTCCATACACACACACACACACACATACATATAGAAAAAATATGTAGAAAATATACTACTAAATAAATCTATGTTGTTTAGAAGAAAAAATAGACTCAAGATGCAACATTCGAGATTTTAGTTTGACATAACATTTTCATGATAGCAATGGTGGTTGAACAGTGAAATGAGTTTCTAAGGAATGGCAGGGCTTGTATCTCTGGAAACTTCAATTAATTTATTAATTGAGATAAAATTCACACAATTAAAAATTTTTAATTTTAACTATTTAAAGAGTACAATTCAGTTTTTATTATATTCACAATGTTGTACAATCACCACTATCTAATTCCTAAACATTTTCATCATCTCATAAACCATATCTATTCTGTCTTTTCTTTCTTTTTTTTTTAACTTGATTGGGGAACAGTGTGTTTTTCCCAGGATCCATCAGTTCCAAGTCAAGTTGTTGTCCTTCGATCTTAGTTGTGGAGGGCGCAGCTCAGCACCAAGTCTAGATGCTGTTTTCTTTCTTTTTTTAAAAAAGATTTTATTGAGGAATTGGGGGAGGGGAACAGTGTTGGTGAATTGGGGAAGGGGACCAGCCAAGTTGTTGTTCTTCAATCTTCGTTGTGGAGGGTGCCAGTCGCCATCTGGCTTCCCGTTGGCAGCTCGTGGCCTCTAAGCTCAAGGTGCTGTGTTCAATCTTAGTTGTGGGTGGGCGTAGCCACCATCCCATGCGGGAGTCAAACCCAGCAGCCTTGTTGTTAAGAGCGCACACTCTATCCACTGAGACATTCAGGCGGCAGCTCAGTTCAAGGTGCTGAGTTCAGTCTTAGTTGTGGGTGGGCATAGCCCACCATCGAACAGGCAATCTTGTTGTTACACCAGCTGAGCCATCCTGCCACCAGTTGGCAGCTCAGCGACAGCTCAGCTTGGGCACAGCATCACTGGCCCATGTGGGAACCGAACAGCTGGCGGCCCTGTTGCTCAGAGCTCACACTCTTAAGCCAACTCTTAACCAACTGAGCCACTCGGCAGGCCCCAGTCGCCGTTTTCAGTCTAGTTGCAGGGCACAGCCCACCATCCCATGTGGGAATCAAACCGGAAACCTTGTTAAGATCACGCACTCTAACTGAGCCATCCGCCCACCCACCAACAGCTCATTGGCAGCTCAGCTCAAGTCGTTGTCTTCAATCTAGTTTCAAAGGGCGCAGCTCACTGGCCCATGTGGGAATTGAACCGGCAACTCTGTTGCTCTGTTGCTCAGAGCTCATGCTCTAACCAACTGAGCCATCTGGCCGCCCATTGGCAGCTAGCAGCTGCTCAGCTCAAGGTGCCATGTTCAATCTTAGTTGCGGGGGTCGCAGCCCACCACCCCATGCAGGAGTCTAACTGGCAACATTGTTGTTAAGAAACACATGCTCTCACCAGATGAGCCATTCCGCCTCCCATTGGCAGCCAGCGGCAGCTCAGCTCAGGCACAGCTCACTGGCCCACGCTCTAATCAACTGAGCCACCTGGCCAGCCCAACTTTTTATTTCTTTACTTGCCTAATTGCTTGGGCTAGAACAGGAATTCAGCAAACTGCGGCTCGTGAGCTGCATCCAAAGAGCCGCATGTGGCTCGTGAGCCACAGTTTGCCGACCCCTGACCTAGAACTTCCCATACAGTCTTGAATAAAAGTGGTGAGAGCAGCCATCCTTGTCTTGCTCCTGATCTCAGTAGGAAAGTTCCCAGTCTCTCACCATTAAGTAAGAATTTAGTGGCAGGTTTTTCTTAGATGTCTTTTATTGGGTTGATGAAGTTTCCTCAAATTACTAGTTGTTTGTTTGTTTTTACCACAAAGGGTGTTGAATACTGTAAAATTCTTTCTCTGCATCAACTGACAACTTTTTAAATTCTAGTAAATATATAGATATTGAATTGATTGATTTTTGTATGTTGAACTGCCCTTGCTTTCTTGGAATCAATCTCACTTGTTCATGGTGTATAATCCTTCTACTAAGTTGCTATATTGTGTTTGCTAATATTTTATTGATGGTTTTTGCATATATATTTAAAAGGAATACCGGTCTGTAGTTTTCCTTTTTTGTGATGTCTTTCTCTGGAATTGTTATCAGGGTAATACTGGCTTCATAGAATGAGTTATGAGGTGTTTTCTCTTATTTTTTGGAAGAGTTTAAAAAGGATCAGTGTCAATGATTATTTAAATGGTTAGCAAAATTTGTCAGTGAAGCCATGTAATCCTAGGTTTTTCTTTGTTGGAGATTTTTGGTTATGATTTAATATCTTTACTTGTTATAGACTTATTCATATTTTGTGTTCTTCTTCAATCAAGTTTGTTACTTTGTGTGTTTCTAGGAATTTGTCAATTTGGTGTAGGTAATCTAATTTCAATAATCAGTTGTTGGGGTTCATAGTATTATTTTTTTTATTAGTTTCACATGTACAAAACAACATAATAACTAGACATTTATATACCTTACAAAGTGATAACCCCAATAAGTCTATTACCCATCTGACACTGTACATAGTTATTGTAATATTATTAGCTGTAGTCCCTATGCTGTACTTTATATCCCCATAACTAATTTTTAATTATAGTTGACATTAAATTTTATTTTATATTAGTTATGGGTGTACAGTATATTGGTTCGACATTTATATAATTTATGAAGTGATCCCCCTGAAAAGTCTAGTACACAATACATAGTTTTAAAAATATTATTGACTATATCATAATATTCTTTTATAATCCATTTTATTCCTGTAAAGCAAATAGTAAAGTGTGCACTTTCGTTTCTGATTTTTGAAATTTTAGCCTTCCCTCTTGTTTTTTTTGGTCAATTTAGCTAAAGGTTTGTCAATTTGTTGATCATTTCAAACAACAAACTTTTTACTTTTTTAGATTGTAGTAAAATAAACATAACATAAAAATGACCATTTTTAACCATTGTAAGTGTACAGTTCTGTGGCATTAAGTACATTTACACTGTAGTGCAACCATCATTACCATCCATCTCCAGAACTTTTTCTCTGAAACTTTGAACCATTAAATACTAACTCTGTATATCCCTTCCCTCCAGCCCCTGCCAACCACTGTTTTGCTTTTTATCTCTATAGATTTGAATACTCTGGGAACCTCATATAAATGGAATCATACAATATTTGCCTTTTGTGACTGGTTTATTTCATTTAGTGTAACGTCTTCAGGGTTCACCCCAGTTGTTCCTTCCTTTTAGAAATGAATAAATTCCTAGAAATGTACAATCTTCCAAGATTTAATCAGGAAGCAACAGAAAATATGAACAGACGAATAACTACTAACAGAATTTAACCAGTAATCAAAACACTCCCAAAAAATCAGTGTCCTAGACCAGATGGCTTCACAGGTGAATTTTAGCAAACATTCACAGAAGAATGAATACCTATCCTTCTCAAACTATTCCAAAAATTGAAGAGGAGGGAAGGCCCCCAAACTCATTTTGTGAAGCCAGCATTATCCTGATAAAGAAAATTATAGCCAAGATCCCTGATGAACATAAATGCAAAATTCCTCAGCAAAATATTAGCAAACCGAATTCAGCAATACATTTAAAAGATCACACACTATGATCAACTGAGATTTATTCCTGGTATGCAAGCCTGATTCATTATCTGTAAATCAATCAATGTGATACACCACATAAACAAAATTAAGGGTAAAAATCATATAATCATATCAATAAATGTGGAAAAAGGATTTGACAAAGTCCAACAACCATTTATAATAAAATCAGCAAAATGGCATAGAGGGAACACACCTAAACATAATAAAAAACATATATGACAAACCCACAGCTAACATATTCAACTGTGAAAAACTCAACGCTTTTTCTTTAAGACCAGGAACATGACAAGGTTGCCCACTTTCACTACTTTTATTCAACATAGTACTGAAAGTCCACATCAATCAGACAAGAAAAAGAAATGAAAGGCATCCAAATGGGAAAGAAAGAAGTAAAGCCAACATTTTTTGCAGATGAAATGATACAATACATAGAGAAACCCAAAGATTCCACCAAAAAAACTATTGGAGCTGATAAATGAATTTAGTAAAGTAGCAGGATACAAAATTAATATTCAGAAATTGATTGCATTTTATATACCAATAACAAACTATCAAAAAGAGAAATTAAGAAAACAATCCCACTTATAACTGCATCAAAAGATAATAAAATACATATGAATAAATTTAATCAAGGAAGTAAAAGACCTGTACTCAGAAAATTATAAGACATTGAAGAGAGAAATTAAGAAGATACAAATAAATGAAACGTATACCATACCCATGGATACAAAGAATTAATATAGTTAAAATGTCCATACAACACAAAGCAATCTATAGATGCAATGCAACCCAATCAAAATACCAATGCCATTTTTCACAGAACTAGAACAAATAATACTAGAGTTTATATGGAATCATAAAAGACCCTGAATAGCCAAGGCAATCCTGAGAAAGAACAAAGCTGGAGGTATCACTCTCCCTGATATCAAATTATACTACAAGTTCATAGTAACCAAAACAGCATGGTATGGGCATAAAAACAGACACATAGCTCAATAGAACAGAATAGAGAGCCCAGAGATAAATCCATGCCTAAATGGTCATTTAATGTATGACGAAGCAAAAATTTACATAGGGGTAAAGACAGTCTATTTAAAAAATGGTGCTGGGAAAACTGGACAGATACATGCAAAAAAACAAATGAAACTGGACCACCTTCTTATGCCATATATAAGAATAAACTCAAAATGGGATTAAAGACTTAAATGTAAGACCCAAAACCATAAAACTAGAAGAAAATATAGGAAGTAAACTCTCAGACATAACTCTTAGTAATATTTTTACTGATATATCTCCTCAGGCAAGGTAAACAAAAGAAAAAATAAACAAATGGAACTACATCAAACTAAAAAAATTTTTTTCACAGCAAAGGAAACCATCAACAAAATGAAAAGACATTTTACTAAATGAGAGGAGATATTTCCCAATGATATATCTGATAAGGGGTTAATATCCAAAATCTATTTTAAAAAACCTCATACAGCTCAACACCAAACAAACAAACAATTCAATTAAAAAATGGGCAAAGGACCTGAATAGATATTTCTCCAAAGAGGACATACAGATGGCCACTAAAAAGATGCTCAACATCACTAATAATCAGAGAAATGCAAATAAAAACCACAATGAGATATCACCTCACACCTGTCAGGATGGCTATCATCAATAAATCAACAAACAACAAACATTGGCGAGGATGTGAGGAAAGGCAACCCTTGTGTGCTGTTGGTGAGATTGCAAATTGGTGCAGCCACTATGGAAAACAGAATGGAGGTTCCTCAAAAATTAAAAATAGAACTACCTTATGACCCAGCAATTCTACTCCTGGATATTTATCCAAAGAAATCCAAAACACTAATTTAAAAAGACATATGCACCACTATGGCTTTTGCAGCATTACTTACAATAGCCAAAATATGGAAGCAACCTAAGTGTCCATCGACAGATGAATGAATAAAAAAGTGGTACATATACACAATGGAATATCACTCAGCCATAAAAGAGAATAAAATGTTGCCTTTTGTGACAACGTGACGGACCTAAAGGATGTTTTACTAAGTTAAATAAGTCAGAAAGAGAAAGAGGCATGCCATATTACTTCACTTATATGTGGAACCTAAATAACAAAATAAATTTTAAAAAAACAGAAACAAACTCATAGATACAGAGAACAAATTTATTTATTAATTATTATTTTTTAAAGATTTTATTGGGGGGCTTGCCAAGTGGTGCGTTGGTTAAGAGTTGGCTTGGGAGCACGAGCTCTGAGCAGCAGGGCCCCGGTTCGGATCCCACATGGGAGCCAGTGATGCTGCGCCCTCTACAGCTAAGATGGTGAACAACAGCTCGACTGGGAGCTGGGCTGCCATGAGTCGCCAGCGATGGTGTAGGCTGCAGTGAAGCTGCAGTAGGCTGCATAAGCTACCATGAGTGGCCAGCAGACAGCGTGAGCTGCCAAGAGCTGCTGTGAGCGGCCATCCAATGGCCAGTGACTGATCTGCTTCACCCAGGAAGAGAGCAATGATAATACCAACATGGGCCAGTGAAGCGACATCCTCCACAACTAGACTGAAGAACAAAAGGACAGCAACTTGTCTGTTCCCCTATTCCCCAACGCTGTCCCCCCCCCCATAAATGTATCACATATTTTGTATTTGTATCTGAGGTTCAAGATAGCCTAAAAATATTGTCTTTAAATGTTTTGATATCATTTAAAAATATTTTATTTTGTATTTATCTGGAAATGTAATTCTTAGTAGAAATGTCTTTATCATAGAAACAATTAAATATGCAAGCCTGAGTAGACCTTGACTTTTTAAGGAAGTAAATGTAATAGCCTATCTCATCATTGTGATATTTTTTATTTGCCAAAGATTATTTAATAAAATCAGTTTTTATTCCAGCAACTATGAGTATATCAAAGATAAAAAGCCAGTCTCAGAGATGTTTCAGCTTATTAATTTTTCCCTGCAGTTAAGGTCAGTTCATCTGTTGGAGTGTCTAGAATTACACACATTTCTGGGGAGAAGCTTGGCTTTCTGCTTGTTAGATTGAAGATAAATATTGGCTGATCTTTGGGGCTGTTTAGTTGAATCGCCTCAACAGGAGTTGTACTTGTAATCCTTATGTTTCCAAAAACTTTAAAAGAAAATGAACTTTAAAATGTTATCTTACAATGTTTAAAAGGAAAATGAGAGCAAAGCAGGGAAATGCTTGTTATAATATTGTGAGAGTTAAACGTGCAGTGTGTATCGACCTCAGAAATAAAATAGCCAGTTATCTTGCCAGCAAAATGTGTTTTTCAGGAGTACCAGAGAATTGCAGTTCGCGACAATCAAGCTATGGAGAGCCATAGGCAAGTCCAAGGAGACAAAGAGAACGTTACCTTTTATTAGGTTTTTAGAAGGAAATTGGGGAGGGTTGCTTTGAACCAAAGTTCAAAAAGAACAAGAGTTTGAGCTTGTGGCAGTTTCCCATTGGCTGCATGCAGTCATTAGTGTGTTGTTGCTGGGCAAGAACGGATCTTCCTTCCTTTTTCTAAAAGCAAGAGAAGAAATTTCTACATGAAAAAGTCTTCCCCTGTCAAAATAATTCTTATCTTCCTTCTTCCCCTGGGTTTTCTAGGCTGCAACGAGTGGTACATGTAATGCGAGCCCCCTCTTCTCAACATCATTTTAAATGTAGTTTCCTTTATTTATTTTCATAAGTATATGTACGCTAAGACACTTTAGCAAACATTTGGCAAGGGTACAGAGAGTGGTTTCTAAGTTCAGCAGCTGTGTTACTGGGCCCGAGTAAGACCGATATATTAGAGATGGAAAGCCCCACTTGACTGTTGGCAGTTTTCCTCCACCCACTCAACGGTTGACAAAATGAGAGCAGTTCAGCAGAAGCTTTGACTTGTGAATACCTCTAGGATTGCATGTTTATGTTTCTAGAATTCATGGAATACAATATTGAAAAATTTTTTAACAAATTTTGAACTGAATTTCCAGTTTGCTCACCACCTGAGTTATCATTACTAACTTTAGCATTGATACTAATTTGTTAGTCACACATTACATCCCCTTCCACTCATCAGCACTCCACCTCCTGCAAAAAAGGAGCCTTATTGTCGCACAGAACTTAGGCAAGTAAAGTCTCATTGTTGAATTGCTTCTCTTTGTCAGAGTAGGAGACTTGTTCAGATTTCTCAGAAACAGACATTAATTGATCCAGGGTGTAAGCTCCAGAGGAGGGAATGGTTAGTAAATGAAAAATCTGAACTGTTTAATGCTGACTCTTTCCCAATAATCAGGCATTAGGTCAGAGCTGACTCAGCTTTAGGACTCAGGAGACCTCAGCTTTCAGTAAATTTTATTTACTTCAGAAAAATCAGAGAATCTTAGGATTAGCAGGAAAGTTAAAAACAAAAAACAAAATACAAAAATCTTGAGTATTTATCCAAATAAATACATGTTCAATGATGTAGCTCTCTGGAGTATCATATTTTTGACTACCATAAAATAATTTATCTTTTTAATCTCCTGAACTTCATTATCTATTGAACAGAAGGAAGGTCAAAAGACAAGTTATTAAACTATCAAGTAAGAAACTGGCAGAAGTGGAAGTACCTAATTGTTCATTTCATCATTGATGAACTATGCTTTTCTGAAAAAAGTATAAACTCTGACACGAGAGGGGGCAAATCCTAAGCTTTCAAAAATGTACTTCTATTTAAGCAACTTCAGCTGACTTACTTTTGGATGGTCTGGACCAAACTCTATTGTGATGTGTTCCAGAGCTTTATTTTCAGTAGATCCTGGAGATGATACTGAATATAAAAATCAACCAGTAAAATCCCTAGCTAGCCTCTCAAATTAAACTAGAGAGTAACTCAGACCCTTTCTCTGAATCAGATTTAATATCATTTATTTCCAGATCCCTCAAGTCCCCACTGCATGCTTTTGTCTCCTACTGGGATCCCACCTAGGCTTTGTCCAACATCAACTTTTGGCTGTTTCAGGGCTCGTATCCTTAATATTCTACACTGAACACTCATGAACAATATGTGAATTTACTCCATTTCTCTCATAACACTTCAAATTTAAAATAAAGCTGCCTTTAATGCCTTATAGTGAAGATTTGCATTGAGAACCAGTATCTCCAGTCTTCACCCTTGACCCAAACTGCTAGTAAAATGGGCAGAGCTGTTAGACCGTTACAATCCAGTCATTTCCTGAACCACCAGCTCTGGCAATACTTCCAGCTTCTTATTCTCTTGGCTTCCGATACATATTAATACAGACATTTTTTTAGCTTTTAAAAATTTTTATTAAGGTATAATTGACATGTAACATTATTAGTTTCAGGTGTACGACATAATGATTCAAATGTGCACACATTGCAAAGTGATCACAACAGTAAGTCTGGTTAACATCTATCACAATACATAGTTACAAAATTTTTTTATCTTGTGATGAAAACTTCTAAGATATACTGTCTTAGCAACTTTCAAATATGTAATACGATATTATTAACTATAATATCACCATAGTGTACATTACATTGCCAGGACTTATTTATTTTATAACCAGAAGTTTGTACCTTTTGACAACCTTCACCCCCCATGCCCACCACCCCTCCCCAGCTCTGGCAACCACCAATCTGTTCTCTGTATCTATGAGCTTGGTGGTTGTTGTCTTTCTCTGACTTATTTCACTTAGCAAAATGCCCTCAAAGTCCATTCTAGTTGTCACAAATGGCAAGATTTCCTTCTTTTTTATGTCTGAATAATATTCCAACATACATGTATCATATTTTCTTTATCCATTCATGTGTTGATGGACATTTAAATTGTTTCTATGTCTTAGCTATTGTAAATAATGCTGCAATGAATATAGGAGTACATATATATTTTTGAGTTAGTGTTTTCATTTATTTGGAGATACAATAATACCTCGGTTTGCATGCATAATTCATTCCAGAAACAAACTACTCATATTGCAGGACATCGCTCATTTACCAAGTTAAAATATATTATTAGGTTGGAGAAAAAGTAATAGTGATTTTTGCCATTACTTTGCTCCAACCTAATAGAAATGTTTGCTCATCCTGCAGAACACTTGCAAACCAAGTTACTTGCAATCCAAGGTTTTATTGTATATATGTATCCAAAGGAACCTCCACACTGTTTTCCATATTGGCTGCACCAATTTACATTTCCTCCAACGATGCACAAGGGTGCCCTTTCTTCACATCCTCACCAGCAATTCTTTTTTTTTTAATTTTTTATTGGGGAATTGGGGGAGGGGAACAGCGTTGGGGAATTGGGGAAGGGGAACAGACAAGTTGCTGTCCTTTTGTTCTTCAGTCTAGTTGTGGAGGACATTGCTTCACTGGCCCATGTTGGTATTATCATTGCGCTCTTCCCGGGTGAGGCAGTCACTCGCCGAACATTGGACGGCTGCTCACAACAGCTCATGGCAGCTCATGAAAGCACACACCAGCTGCCGACCAGCCCCACTGCAGCCTACGCCCTCGCCGGCAACTCACAATGGCCCAGCTCCAGGTCAAGCTGTTCTTAGCTGTAGAGGGTGCAGCGTCACTGGCCCTCATGTGGGATCCGAACCAGGGCCTTGCTGCTCAGAGCTGGCATCCCAAGCCAATTCCTAACAAACGCACCACTCAGCCAGCCTGTCACCAGCAATTCTTATTTCTTGTCTTCTAATAGGTGTGAAATGATATCTCATTTTGATTTGCATTTCCTTGATGATTAGTGATGTTGAGCATCTTTTCATGTGCCTGTAGGCCATCTGTATGTCTCCTTTGGAAAATGTCTATTCAGATCCTCTGCCCATTTTTTAATGTAATTGTTTCTTTTTTCTTTTTGCTATTGAGTGTATGAGTTATTTATATATTTTGAATATTAACCTCTATCAGATATATGATTTAGAAATATTTTCTCCCATTCAGTAGGTTCCC
The DNA here is from genome assembly GCF_001890085.2 of Hipposideros armiger. NCBI lineage: Eukaryota > Metazoa > Chordata > Mammalia > Chiroptera > Hipposideridae > Hipposideros > Hipposideros armiger. Next base: position 1,271,125 of record NW_017731586.1, read on the forward strand.
TTTTCATTTCGTTGATTGTTTCCTTTGCAGTTCAGCTTTTTTAGTTTGCTATATCTCACTTGTTTTTCTTTTTGTTCCTTTTGTTTCAGTGTCAGATTAAGAAAACAAACAAAAACAAACAAACAAACAAACAAACAAACATTGCTAAGACCATGTCAAGATTTACCACCTATGTTGTCTTCTAGGAGTTTTATGGTTTCAGGTCTTACATTCAAGCCTATAATCCATATTGAGTCAATTGTTGTATATGATATAAGACACTCGTCCAGTTTCATTCTTTTGCATGTTGCTACCCAGTTTTCCCAATACATTTTTAAAAAGAGATTGTCCTTTCCCCATGAAATATTCTAGGCTCCTTTGTCATAAATTAATTGAACATATGTGAGTGGGTTTATTTCTGGGCTTTCTATTCTGTTCCATTAATCTGTGTATTTGTTTTCATGTCAATACCATATGGTTTTGATTACTGTGTCTTTGTAATATAGTTTGAAATCAGGGAATGTGATGCCTCCAGCTGTGTTGTTCTTTCTCAAAATTACTTTGGCTTTCAGTATATTTTATGGTTCTATTCAAATTTTCAGATGGTTTGTCCTCTTTCTGTGAAAAATGTCGTTGGAATGTTAATAGGGATTGCATTGAATCTGTGTATTTTGGGGGGTAGTATGGACATTTTTATAATATTTAATTCTTCCAATCACTGAGCAATGAATATCTTTCCATTTATTTGTGTCTTAATTTCTTTCATCAAGGTATTTTTGTTTTTAATGTACAGGTGTTTTACCTTCTTGGTTAAATTTATTCCTAGGTATTTTATTTTTTTGATTCAATTGCAAATGGGAATTCTCCCTTAATTTCTCTCTCTGATAGTTTTTTTATTAATGTGTAAAAATACAACATATTTTTATATATTGATTTTGTATCCTGCAACTTGACTGAATTCATTTATTAGTTCTAAGAGTTTTTTGGCGGAAACTTTAGGGTTTCCTATATTCAATATCATGTCATCTGCATGACAGAACCATTTTACTTCTTCCTTTCCAATTCTGATGCCTTTTATTTCTTTTACTTGCTTAATTACTCTGACTAGGACTTCCAACACAATGTTGAGTAAAGGGGTAAGAATGGGCACCCTTGTCTAGTTCCCGATCTTAGAGGAAAAACTTTCAGGTTTCCAAAACCATTGAGTATGATGCTGGCTGTGGGCTTGTCATATATGGCCTTTATTATGTTGTGGTACATTCTCTCTATACCCATTTTGCTGACAGTTTTTTATCATAACTGGATGTTGAATTTTGTCAAATGCTTTTCCTGCACTCGACATTGATCATATGATTTTTATCTTTCATTTTGTTCATGTGGTGTTTCATGTTTGTTGATTTTTGGATGTTGAACCATCCTTGCATCTTAGGGATAGGTCTCACTTAATCATGGTGTATGATCCTTTTAACGTACTGTTGAATTAGTTTTGCTAATATTTTGTGGAGGATTTTTGCATCTATCTTCATCAGGGATATTGCCCTATAATTTTCTTGTGACATCCTTGTCTGGTTTTGGTATCAAGGTAAGCTGGCTTTATAAAATGAGTTTGGAAGTGTTCCCTCTTCTTAATTTTTTGGAAAGAGTTTGAGAAGGATAGGTATTAAATCTCTTTGAATGTTTGGTAGAATTCACCAGTGAAGTTGTCTGGTTATGAACTTCTGTTGGTGGGGGGATTTTTTATTACTAATTCAATTTTGTTTCCAGTACTATTTCTGTTCATATTTTGTTTCTTCTGGATTCTCTCTTGGAAGATTATATCTTTCTAGAAATTTATCAATTTTTTCTAGGTTGTCCAATTTGTTGGTATATAATTGTTCATGGTAGTCTTTTATAATCCTGTGTATTTCTGTGGTATTGTTTTTCACTTTTCTTCTTTCAGTTCTGATTTTATTTATTTGGGCCTTCTTTTATTCTTGATGAGTCTGGCTAAAGTTTATCTGTTGTGCTTATTTTTTCAATGAACCAACTCTTAGTTTCATTGGTCTATTGTTTTTTGTTTTGGTTTGGTTTTTTGTTTAGTTTTTATTTATTTCCGCTCTGATCTTTATTATTTTCTTTCTTCTACTCACTTTGGGCTTTGTTCTTCTCTTTCTAGTTCCTTTAGGTGTAAGGTTAGATTGTTTGAGAGTTTTCTTGTTTCTGGAGGTAGACCTGTATTGCTATGAATTTCCCTGTTAGAGCTTTTTTGTTGTGTACCAGGGATTTTGGATCATTGTGCTTCTATTTTCATTTGTTTCAAGATATTTTTTGTTACCTCCTTGATTTCTTCATTAATCCAATGATTGTTTAGTAGCATGTTGTTTAGACTCCACTTGTTTGAGCTTTTCTACTTCTAATCGATTTCTAATTTCATATCATTGTGATCAGAGAAGATGCTTGATATAATTTCAATCTTCTTTGATTTACTAATACCTGTTTTGTGGCCTAGCATGTGGCCTAATCTGGAAAATGTTTCATGTGAACTTGAAAAATAATGTGTATTATGCTATTTTGCAGTAGAATGTTTTGTGAATATCTATTAGGTCCATCTTGTCTAATGTGTCTTTTAAAGTCACTGTTTCCCTATTGATTTTGTCTGGATAATGGATCCATTGATGTAAGTGTGGTGTTAAAGTCCCCTGCTATGACTGTATTACTGTCAATCTCTCCCTTTATGTTTGTCAATATTTGCTTTATATATTTAGGTGCTCCTACGCTGGGTGTGGAGATGTTTACTACTGTTATATCCTGTTTTTGTATTGATACCTTTATCATTATGAATTGCTACTCTTTGTCTCTTGTTACAGTCTTTGTTTTAATGTCTATGTTGTCTGCTATAAGTATTGCTACTCCAGCTTTCTTTTAAATTTCCATTTACATGAAATATCTTTTTCCATTCCTTCATTTTTAGTCTCTGTGTGTTTCAACCTAAAGTGAGTCTCTTGTAGGCAGCATATGCATGAGTCTTGTTTTTTATCCATTCACCTACCCTATGTCTTTTGATTGGAGCATTTAAAGTAATTATGGATAGGTATGTACTTATTGCCATTTTATTAATTGTTTTCTCATTTTTGTAGTTCTTTTTGGTTCCTTTCTCCTCTTGCTCTCTTCTTTTGTACACTGATGACTTTGTTTAGTGATTTGTCTGGGTTTCTTTTTCTTTTCTTTTCTTTTTTTTTGGTATATCTTTTATAGGTTTTTGTTTTGTTGTTACCATGAAATTCATATATAACAAGCTATCTTTATAGCAGTCTATTTTAAATTGATGGTTGTTTAAGTTTGAACACATCTAAAAGCACTACATTTTAAAAAGCATCTCCCATGTTTATGCTTTTGACATATTTTACATTTTTTTACATGTACGCATAAATATGTATGTAACCCTTAATATATTAGTGTAATTACATATGCTTTCACTACTTTTGTTCTTTAACCTTCATTCTAGCTTTATAATTGGTTGATCCACTACTCTTACTAAATGTTTGCCTTTGTCAGTGAGATTTTTTCTTTCCTATGTTTTATTTTTAGTTTTCCACTTAAAGGAGCTCCTTTAGTATTTCTTGTAGTGGCAGTTTAGTGATGATGAACTCCTTTAGCTTTTGCTTGTCTGGAAAACTTTAACTCTCCTACAATTCTGAATGATAAACTTGCTGGGTAGATTAATCTTGGTTGTAGGTTTTCTCCCTTTTATCACTTTTTATATATTGTGCCATTTCCTTCTGGCCTGCAAAGTTTCTGCTGAAAAATTAGCTGTTAGTCTTATGGGGAAATCTCTTGTATATAATTAGTTGTTCTTATTATGCTACTTTTATGATTCTCCCTTAACTTTTAGCATTTTAATTATGATGTGTCTTGGTGTGGGCCTCTCTGGGTTTTTTTGTTCGTTTGGGACTCTGCTTTCTGGACTTGGATGCCTGTTTTCTTCACCAGGTTAGGGAAGCCTTTGGCCACTATTTCTTCAGATAGGTTTTCTGTTCCTTTCACTCTTCTCCTTCTGGGACTCCTATGATTTGAATGTTGGTATGCTTGATGTTGTCCTAGACTATCCTCATTTTTAAAACTTCTTTTTGCTATTCTGATTGGGTGATCCACTACTTTATCTTCCAGCTTGCTGACTTGTTCTGTATCATCTAATCTGCTGTTGATTACCTTTAGTGTATTTTTCATTTCAGCTATTCTATTCTTCAGTTCTGATTGGTTCTCAGAATATATATATATTTTGTTTTTGTTTTTTTAAGATTTTATTGGGGAATTTGGGAGAGGGAACAGTGTTGCGGAATTGGGGAAGGGGAACAGCTAAGTTGTTATCCTTCAATCTTAGTTGTGGAGGGCTCAGCTAGCTCAGCTCCAAGTCCAGTTGCCATCCGGCCACCTATCAGCAGCTCGTGGCTGCTCAGCTCAAGGTGCCGTTTTCAATCTTAGTTCTGGGAGGGGGGGTGGGCAGGGGGTGCAGCCTACCATCCCATGCAGGAGTTGAACTGGCAATCTTGTTGTTACGAACACACGCTCTAACTACTGAGCCATCCGGCTGCCCATCAGCAGCTCAGGGCAACTCAGCTCAAGGTGTCATGTTCAATCTTAGTTGTGGGTAGATGTAGCCAACCATCCCATGTGGGAGTCAAACCAGCAACCTTGTTGTTAGGAGCACGTGTTCTCACCAGCTGAGCCATCCTGCCACCTGTTGGCAGCTCAGCTCGGATGTAGCTCACTGGCCCATGTGGGAATCAAACCAGCGACCCTGTTACTCAGAGCTCACATTCTTAACCAACTGAGCCACTTGGCCCACCCCTTTTTTATATTTTTTGTCTCTTTGTTGAAATTCTCACTGAGTTCATCTATTTCTCCTAAATTTATTGAGCATCTTTAAAACCATTGTTTTGAACCCTTTATTAGGTAAACTACTTATCTCTATTTCATTTAGCTTTTCTTCTGGGGTTTTGTTCTCATTTTTCATTTGTACATATTTCTTTATTTCCTCCTTTTGGCTGTTCCTCTGTGTTTGTTTCTATAAATTAGGCAAAACAGCAACCTTTCCTGGTCTTGAAGGATTGATCTTGGTTAGGAGCTTCCCCTTTGTAGACTGCATGTGTCAGGGGTCTTGGGCAGACCAGGTGGAGCTGGAGCCAGAGCGAGAGTAGGCCTTAGGGAGACGCAGGGGCAAGTGAAACTGGGTCCTCTTTATCAGGCCTTTTGGAGTTGGAGTGGGCATAAGCCATGTAGAGTCCCCAAGGCAAGTTTCATTGCCTTGAAGCTTTAGCTAGAGTGGGTGTTAGCCATGGGGTGTCCTTGTGACAAGCCATCCAGCACCATTCTGGCATGTCAGTTGGAACTGTAGTTAGGTGGGCTCAGTCTGCAGAGAGTTCCAGTGACAAGCCTCACTGGGGTCTGGAGCTTTAGCTGGAGCAGTTGTAAGCTGCAGGTAGTCCTGGGGACAAATGGCCCCGGGACTGCCTTGGCAGGCAAGCTGGAGCTGTAGTTGGAGGAGGCTCAGGCTGAGGGGATCATGGGGACAAGTTCTGCCAGGGCCCAGATCTTTAACTGTAGTGGGTATTACAGGGAGTCCCAAGGACAAGCCACGCTAAAGCTCGGAGCTATAGCTGAAGTGGGCTGTGCTGTGGGAAGTCCTGGGAATAAGCTAGAAAGGGGTGAGAGCTGTAGCTAGAACAGATGTGAGCCATGGGGAATCCTGGGGCAAGCTGTAGAGCTGGTGTGGGCCTGGGTCCTAGGGCACACTGGGATAGCCTTGGTCATTTGGCTAGAGCACCTGGACTGTGCTTCTGCCCGTGATCAAGGTGTGTGTGGTGGGAGGGGGCACCACCCGAGAGAGTTCCTGCAATTCCACTCCCATCTGGGAGATGCTCTAGGATTAGTACATGGATTTCCTTCCCATATTGTGCAGCAAAACCACTGTTTTTTCACTATGCCCCAGGTTGGGTGAGTTTGTACAGGCTTCTCAGTGATCCCTCCCTACTACAAGTCAATGTGTTGGGGTGCATTTCCCACAATACTGTATGTCCATCTCTCCTACTCATTTCTATGTGGTCTCTCATTTTTTTGTGCAGAAGCTGTTCACTCAACCCTCAGTACTTCTTCAGGGGAAATTGCTCTATCTGTAGGTGTAGATTCGATGTCTTCATGGGAGGAGGTTAGTTCAGGGTTTTCCCACCCCGCTATCTTGTACCCTTCCTCTTGTTACTATTTAGCACCCTTTCTTTTTAGCTTAAAGTCCTGTTAACATTTCTTATAAGGCTGATTTTGTGATGATGAATTTGTTTTTAAGTTGCAGAAAAGGAGTTTATTAGGAGAAAAAAAATACATTTCAAAGAAACAGAAGTGGGCCCAAACAGTACTGTAGAGAATGGCTCAAGGGCCATTATTAGAAAAGAAAGTACACTCCAAAGAGTTTGGAGCGGGCCGAGCAAAGGAAGCTCAAAGGCCTGATGAACTTCTTTAGCTTTTGCTTGTCTGGAAAACTTTATCCCTACTTCAGTTCTGAATGATAACTTTGCTGAGAAGAATATTCTTGGTGGGAAGTTTTATCTTTCAACACTTTGAATATATTGTGTTACTCCCTTCTGACCTGCACAGTTTCTGCTAAAATTCTCTTGCTGCTTTTAAGATTCTCTCCTTGTTTTTAATGTTTGACGTTTTAATTATAATGTATCTTGGTGTGGGTCTCTTTGCTTTCATCTTATTTGTAACTCTCTTGGCTTCCTTGATCTGGGTGTCTGTTTCCTTCCCTAGGTTAGGAAAGTTTTCAGCTGTTATTTCTTCAAATAGATTTTTTTTGCCCCTTTCTCTCTCTTCTCTTTCTGCGGCTCCTATAATGTGAATGTTAGTGTGCTTGATGTGTCCCACAGGTCTCTTAGTTATCTTCACTTATTTTTATTCATTTTTTTTCTTTTTTCTGTTCTAATTGGGTGAGTTGCACTGCCTTGTCTTTGAGTTCACTCATGCTTTCGTCTGCTTCATCTAGTATGCTTTGAACCTCTTTAATATATTTTTCAGCTCAGATATTGTATTCTTCAGCTTTATAACTTCAATTTGGTACTTTCTTCTATTTTTTATCTCTTTGTTGAAGTTCTCATTGTGTTCATCTACTCTTCTTCTGAGTTCACTGAGCATGTTTATGACCACTACTTTGAACACTTTATCAAGAAAATTACTTATCTCCATTTTCATTAAGGTGTTTTCCAAGGTTTTATCTTGTTCTTTCATTTGAAGCATTCTTTATTTCTTCATTTTGCTTGACTTTCTGCTTTGGTTTTTGTGCATTAAATGCAACAACCACCTTTCCCAGTATTGAAGTTATGGCCTAGTATAGGAAACAAATCTTGTTGTTCAACCCTTCCTTAGCCCTTGGTTGTCTCTCAAACCTTTGTGATTGTCCAAGCAGCCTATTTTTAATATTTTAATAGATCCCAGTAGTTGAAGGTGTGCCAAGACCTGTTGTTAATGTCCCAAAAAGCAGGATCTCAGTCAGCACCTAGATTCTAGCTGATTGAAAGCCAGACCCTCAGGCAGCAGCTTTTAAAGTATGAAATATATACAGTTCTGTGGGACCACAAGTGTAAGCCTCACTGCCCACCAGAGCCAGGCAGTATGGAGGTGTTCCCTGGACAGCAGTGCAAAAAACAGGGCTCCAGACAAGTATATAAGCTGTTTTCTGTGTGCTATCAGTGAGCTGTAGCAAAGTAGACGGAGAAAGCAAAGATGGCATCCACTGGCCTCCATTCCCTGAGAACAGCTGCCAAGGCCCCTAGGTGTGTGCCAAACCTAAAACCTGCTCCTCAGGTCAAAGCTCCAAGACAAGCAAATAGGCCTCTTAATACAGATTTAAATGAAGTTCTCATGCAAGGCATCCATATCCAGAGTGCTTTGCAGCCCTGCACAGCAGAAAAGGCTTAGGTGGACCTGAATCCTAGCTCTGCTGCCCGCCAGCTCTGTGCCTTTGGCCAAGTTACCGAAACTCTAAGCCTTGGATTCCCCTCTAGAAAAGGCAGATATTACCTAACTCAGAGGGATCTTTTGAGAATTAGAGAATATGTGAAATTCTTAGACTGTCAACTATAGGGGAAAAAGGCATCATTGACACCTAAAATAAAAAGGTGATGGAGAATATCATTAATAATATTGTGATAAGTTTGCATGGTGACAGATAATTTCTAGAATTAGGGGAGGGTGACTTTTAAGATATAAAAATGTCAAATCATTATATTGTACACCTGAAACTAATAATAATATGATATACCAACTATACTTAAATTTAAAAGTTACCTTGTAATAAAAGAATATGTGAAGCCCTTAGCACCGTGTCTGGCATCTAATAGGTGCTTAAGAAATGCTCATTGCTATTTGTCATTTTCCATTTTTTGTGCTTTAGGAATTTTGTGAGTATAAAATAAGACCAGTTGATAAGCTTTGTGGGAATATCTTGATATAAGAAATGAAAATGTATTCAACTCCATGTGAAAAGGAAATCTGTATAAAAAAGAAAAAGTGGGACTTTTAGGGATATGTGCACACTTCTTTTCATTTTATTTTTCTTTCTAATAGTACAGCCAACTATCAAAATGCAAACTAACGGGGTCAGTTCCTAGGTATTCCCTCTTATTCTGGTGATGTTTCTCTAGGTGCGCTAATTTTAATTTTAACCTTCAAACCCAAATGATGGGGCTTCTCTTGGACACCAACCCTTCCCTCATTTGCCTCTGATATACTTCCTCTTTTTTGTTTCTGCTTCATCCCAAATCCTGACCCTGAATCCTAATTTCATCCTTATTTTGTGCTCCTTGACGTATTAGTTTAGCTGGATGGGCTCAGGCCCTTCCCCCACTGACAGATGTCTTCCTAATCTGAACACAATTGAAAAACCAGTTCTGTTTCTATGATCACCATGTTTATACCTTGTTAGGGCTCATGAGTCACACCATCTACAGCTGCTTCTCAGAGTCCCATCTTCTGACCAGCCTCCAACATAATTCTCAGATTCTCGACTTATTGCTTGTGACAATTCTCTTTCAGGTCTAGCTTGACCGTTTTGCAAGAATCAATGAAGAGTAGTTGAGAATTTGGGTTTTGCCATTTTGGAATGCACAAGAATTGGAAATGGAAATTTATTCAGTGTATAAGCTGACATACTGGGGGGGAAAGTGAGGATGGGGGCAGAGGGGAGAGAATGATATTTTATTATTACTAAGCATTTGTATCTTTTCATTTTGATTATGTTTAGGTATATACATGCAGCTATCAAAAGGCATGTAAAAATGAACAGTTTTATTATTATTTTCAAAAAGCAGTAAAAACACTTATACAGGACATTATGAAATTCTAATGCCATCATTAGGACCTAACTTATGCAGGTTATCAGTGTGGAATCGTCACCGAAGGCTGTTCTGCAAACAGGCAGGCAAGCAGGAGGAGAGTATTCCCTTGATTATTACAATTGGCACAATAATAATAATAATAATTATAATAATAACAACAATAATAGAAGAAACCTTCCTTTAACTGGATAACCCTGCATAAATAGGCAACACAGTTAATCAAAATGTAAACAGATGGTTTCCTGACACCAGTATAGCAATATAAAACTAGCTGCAACCAGAAGAATTTCTAAGTTATCCCACTATCGTGATTCTTACACTTTGCTTCTTTGCCGTGTGATCCTTATGTACTTTTTCCCATTCATCCTCTTCTGTATCCTGGTCAAATGTTTCAGAGTATGCTGGTAATTTGTCTTTGGGGCATTCTTCATAGTAACTCCGGACATATTTCCCCACGAACCACCCTTTGTATTCTTCAGGCATTTTGCATTCCAGGCCAGTATAGTGAACGTTGTAGTGATGCTTTAACCAGTAGTAGAGGTAGTGGATGCTGTAGTCACATCTCCAGGGGTTATCTCTGAGCCACAGGAGTTTCAAAAAATACAAATCTTCTAATACTCCATAGTCAAAGTTTTGCAGACTGTTGTTTGATAAATCTAACTCTTCTAAATGTATGAGTCCTAAAAAAGCAGCTAGAAACAGAAAATATTTGTTATACCAATGAGCCATGGGGTTAAATGCAACTGTATGGCGTATTATAAGGACAAATAGAAATGAAAAATACAGAGACAATTCTAACTGGTGAAAATAAAGGAAAAGATTTCCCTCCCCTCGTTTTACTCAGATCACTTCAGGAAACCTCTAAGTACTTTGTCCTCTCTTTGAAATGTATGCATATCCTTTAGAAGATTCCTAAGGCCTTTTGTCAGCTTTATGAGCCAACAGTGTCTTTCTTAAGGACCTGGGAGCCCTCCTTGAAATATAATCAAGAAAGATAGCACCCCTACCTCTTTGAGAGGGTAAGAGCCTTGCTTCAAGTTGCAAAACTGCCTCTTGTCATAAAGGTAGAAGTTTGTTTTCCTCTTGATAAAGCCAATTCACTAACACAATCGGTCATTTCAATTACCAAGCAAAGTTAGGATGAACCGTGTGTGATAAATGGTGCTGTCAAGTCCTTTTACTTAAGGACTAGTTATCATTTATCCTGAAAACATGTATGCATTGAGTTGTATCTGCTCGCTTATGTATAGGGTGAGATTTCTTTCTGCCTTTGCAATCTCTTAGCAGATTGCCTGTGATGTACATCACGTTCTAGTTTGATGTTTATTCAGTAATAGAAGTGTTTTCTTACTCTATTACCTTTATGGAGAGGATTTCTGTGTTGGGAGAAGATTTTGGTTTTAATTGTATTTCTCTAATAGTACACATACCTAAGTGAGAAATTCAGAAATATGCTTTTACTCAAACAAAGCTTTCCTCTGATTAAATTGACTAGAACTCAATATTTTATATGAAAAATCAGTTTTAAGTTAGCTTTCTAAAAGATATATTTTGGGTTCATGTGCGTTTTTTTTAATACTCACTGGAAAGATGCCACACAAAAAGCTATGAATTAGGAAAATATTTCAAACATAAGACATAAGTGCATTAAAAACTGAAAAAAGCGTGTCTGGTGATGATTTGACAGCTCCATGGGATACCAGTAAACTCTGAAAATGCCTAGAAAACAGGTTTTTTCCTGGTTTAGGGGGAGAGAATTATATTCCTATAGAGCCCAAAACGAAAAGAATTTTAACAATTTGAAAATATATGGTTGTGTTTTGGCAAACTATGATAGCTATTAGCTTTGAATCCATATATATTTAATTCTCCTGGAGGGTGGATAATTAAAACAAATATCAAACACATAACACAAATAAGACAACAAAAGGCTTTTTTCCCCCTTTACGAGTAAAGAAATATAAACCTACATTATCCCTATTTCAGTTAATGTGGACTGACAAAATACCCTAGAATTTATAGGTCAATCCCAATTTCAAATATGTCGTTTCTATTTCAAACATCCCCTCACTGCAGTTTTAAAATATTTGATAGAGCAAACAGTGTCCTTATTTTGCATTTAAAAAACATGCTCTCACACCAATACCATCAAACGTTTTCATATCATTTGTTCTCTGACAAAAACCTCCATAAAATTCTCCATAAATTCTCCATAAAAAGAACTTTCCATTTTAGTGCAAAACAAATAATTGGGGATACAGTGGTGGAGAGCAGGAGGCTGGGAAGGCGCAAAAGGTTAGCCCTTCTTCTGAAGATGCTGCATTTCCCTCCCCGCCATTTGCTAACATTCTGTGAGTCAGTGATCTCAAAACACTTTATCTTTCTTAAACAAGTCAGCCCTTCAGATTGAAAGCATGTGTAAATATTTCTCGATTTTATTTTGAAAGCACTATAGTTGTTACTTAAACCATATGTATCCAGGCACTTTGGAAAGCTGTTTTCATTTGTTTCTTAAAGGAGGTAAACCCCCTACTAGGGTGTCTCTTTCCCTTTTCTGCAATAATATCTGGCATTTTATGAGACTGTTAGTCACACATTTTAAAGACTGGTGGGTCTCACTGCATTTGCGTACCTAGCAGCATAAGTTGTTAAAGTAGGACTACTTTGGCAGTGTTTCATCTCAGAGGCCCCGAAATATAGAAGGTCTTTTATTTTAAAACTTCTTTAGGTCATTTTGACTTATTTCCGTGCTGAGATACTTTTTCGTTCCAGAACATATACCAAGAAAAGTGGTTGGCGTTTGGTAGGCGTTGGATACATAGTTGTTAAGGTAGAAAATACTTTCCTGGGCCTGAATTGAACAAAGGACAAAAAGGATACTACTGCCAGTAACACAGTTTACATTGTGTGTCAGCAAGGAAAACACATGGGGTAAACAAGATTAAAAGGCCCTTACAAGATCCTAAGGGTGGAAAAGGAATCCTCACAGTTATGGGAATTTCATAACTGATAAGGGGAAAATGTCACTAGAAGTAACGCAAGCCCATTTTGCAGTTATTTATCTCTGCATTGTCTTCCCTCATTTTTCTCTTGTTTTCTTTACATAATGTAGTTCTATTATAATTAAAACATTGTTGCCCCATTATTCATTACTTTAATAAATTTAACTTAGCCCATATAATAACATTGAGCCTCTTTTAGAGATAGCTCTAAAACTCAGTTGCATCCATACTTTCGATAGTTGGTAAGCTAAGGTCAGAGGGAAGTTAGACACTTGCCCAGGGACCTGCGTAACGACACGGCCTGCTTGTCTTGTGGTTCTTTGGTTCTCATGGAGCAAAAGAGGGTCTCCACCTCTGGCTTTGTGGAGACAGACTACCAGTGACTGACAGGCACACTAATGCCGTGATTGCTTCAGTTGTGAGAAGAGTCTCTCTGTAGTAGTCTTATTCACTGTGAAATGAAAATTGCTTTTGACCTCACAATTTAAAGATACTGCCAAGTTTATACTATCTGCACAGGCTAAGGTATAAGTGTAGCATATTGCCGTTCCCTGTGGAAATGTGTAAAGTTATGATTTCTTAATATTTTAGAGAGATGTTATTAATATTAAAATAGCCTTGTAGCTCTAGAACATTCATTTTCAATTTTCACTTCTGCAATGTTAAAATCTTAATGTTCTATTAATGATATTAAGTTACCATTATAGAAAGCAGAAGAAACAATTGTACTCAAAATGTTTATGAGGTTAACATTGCGTTATTAATAGTATTACTAATCATTTTTATAGATAGGACTTTTTTTTAAATGGAGGTAGCACTGTGAAGGCACATATGTTATGTATGTTACAAATCTGATCCATATTGCAGTAATTCTCAGTTCTAGTGGGTTTACTTAACTTACCACTCTCGCTTTTGCCATAGGCTTTGCTCAGAGAATGGAGAAGAGATTTGAAAGGTGGAAAAGAGATCTTGATCTAGGATTAAATAAAATACAACTGGCTCTGGTTTGAGCACATTTTATCTTAATTATGAACTTAGTGCTTAGCAGATTGTTTCAAATTTACTTTAAACAAGTTGTTAAAGTCCTATTTTAAACAAGTTGGAACTTAATGAATAGCAAAGAAAACGCCAAGTCTGAATTTCCCTTTAAAAATCACTACATGTTTAAAGTGTATGCCGGACAAGCTGGGCTGGGTGTGACCTGACCTGGGAGAGCTGTCCAAGGTCAGCAAAGTGAAAACAGATGGACCTTTACTGGGCAATCCCTGTCACTCAAGATCAAGACCACAGCCCAACCCTGAGACAGAAGGAAATGTAAAGCCTGCCAAACGTGGCAGTTGCCTTTGTTTCTGGACCATGTAAAGATGGGTCCATGGACCACACTCCGTCAAACACCCAGAAAACAACTGATGAAAACTCACATGCGGCTTGCATCAACTGACAGCTCTTGCAGGGATCACAAACATTAACAAAAAAGATAATTTATGTGTCTTGGCAGTTATTCTATACCATTTCCTAGACATTAAAAAATCCAAAGGAAAAAAAAATCACAACATGTTTAGCATTGTATTGACCACTAGCCACATATTTTTTTTATTATAGTTTATAAAACACTCTTATTTGGACCAATTAAATAAGTGTTGCTTACTAATATATAGTATTACATACTTCATAAAGCAACATTTTGGCAAATATTTCTCTGAATGCCTAATTCTAATTTAAGCATCCTGTTTAATTTAAATTCAAACTTTTTATTATTTTGTTTCTTTAAAACGAAATTGCATTTACTGTAAATGTTGCCATAGAAAAACCCAGAAAACATCTGTCACCAGTGTGAAGGGCTATTCTATGGAACTTACCAGGATCTATGAATTCAATGCCATTGCTGCTCAGGTTTAGTTTCTTTAGCTCATGAACATCTTCAAACTCCTTGGGTCGCAGTTGGTTGATTTTATTGTTTGACAAGTCAAGTTTAACAATATCTGGAGGGATGTTGTTTGGAACTTTCTTCAACTCTGGAAAAATTAATAATATTCAGATTATCAAGCTCTCCTCTCACCTGCATGTGCTCTATCGCTCAGAACACCTGTGTGATTGAAGAGCCAGCTCTTAAATATAAAGGGGCAAGGTGTATCCAGAGGCAAAGAGCTTTGGTATGAGCAAGCCTTAGCACGTGCTACTTTCTGCCAAAGCCTGGCGAACCATGTGCATCACACTTAGAGGAGCGCCTCCTTGCTGAGCTGTTCAGAGAAACTTCTAGAGGCTGCAAGAAATTAAGAGGACATGAGCAGGCAGCACAGCTCAGTCATCAGGGGAGGTGGTGGCTTCATTCTTGCCTGTCCGTTAAGAACCACTTGTGCAGATTAACAAAAAGAAAGCTAAAACAAATGCAACAGACCAAACTGTTCTATGTATGTGCCCTCCCACTCTCTAGGAGTTTTCACTACTAATTATCCCCTCGTTGATGCATCTTTATTTTATCCCTCTCTTCAGGCTCCTTCTGCCAACAAATAAGCTCAGGTCTCTACACCCCTAAAAAACAAAACAAACTAAAAGCTCTTGACCTTGGTGGCCCTCAAACTATTATCTTATTTCTCCTTTCCTTGGATGTTGACATTCAAGAAAGACTGGTCCTGACTTGCTTCTGCTTCCTCATCACCCACTTGCTTTGTGAGTCCTTGTGATTTAGTTTATACTCTATCTTTCCGTAACTCTTCCTGGGGTACGACAGTAACCCGATTCCTCGGGAACAGTAATAACACTGCTGCTGCCGTGATGACTGATAATAATAGGAAAAGCTTCTGGAAGAGGAGTCCAGGTTAGTTTTCACAAGTTTACAGGAAATTGAGGTTTGACTAATTTATCTCTTATTATTTATGTTTGTCTTTAAATAATGCTCTTAAAAATATGAAGTGTGTTTATTTTATATTTTAGCATAATAGTTGCCCTTTCTCTTAATCCTTAGCAAAATATTCTGAAGAGGTTTTATTCCATTTTAAGTAGGGCAAGTGAGGTCTGTAAAGAGAAATAAGCCTGTTCCCACAAAAGAAAACCAGAAGAAACAAATAAAATATCCAGATTCATTGATACTTGAGAAATAGCACAACCCAACGGCTTTCTGAATAAATAGAAATTCTTTGAACTGAGTACAGTAAAATAAGCTTATGAAAGGTGGTATCCATTTATCCACAATGCCACTTTCGGTACAGAATAATAATTGAAATACTGATAATTTCTTCAAAATACCCTCTATAATCTATGATTTCTTAACCCATAGTATATTTACTTTCATAAGGACTCAGACTTATTCTTTTCCCTATAGCTTAGAATCCATGGTCTTTAATGGGATGGTACTGGTAGTTCCTTCTTTCACATCCTTTTTTCTGTTAAATTTGATTTTTCTTCTTCATGGGATCTTAGTATCTCAGTATCAATGTGCAAGAACTGTTCTAGTTGCTCTAGCAAGTATTAAGTGACAAGAACCCTATGAGCTAAGCACCATTATTATACTCATTTTACAGATGAAGAAACTGAAGCACAACCTGCCCAGTCACACTCCTAGGATTTAAACACAGATGTACTAGCCCCAGAATTTAGCTTCTAACCACTATGCTCTGCTGTGTGTTCGTGGTATCTTTCTGTTTCATTCATTTATGCTGTTCCATCTGCTTAGAATCCTCAATCTTGGCACATATGAAATGGGGGTGGGGGAGCAACTGGGGGCGAGTCAATATTTGGGGATGGTCATGAGACCTTTTTGGCTCTGTATTTAAAATGACATCTCCCTGCTTTCAAGTGGGTAATGATGATGATGATAATAATAATAATAATAATAATAATAATAATAATAATAGTACTCCTACCACCATTCCGTGCTTTTTCTCAATGGTAGTTATCAACAACAAACATAGTGTACATTTTCATATTGTTTTTTCATTTTTGCCCCCTCCTCACCATGGATTCATGAGGGAGGCTCAGAACAATGCCTAATATATCATAAATAAATAAGTAGTATGTGGCTTTTTAAATGGCACCCAATGATGCATTCTACTGATATTCACTCCCTCGTGCAAACCCTTCCCTTTGAGTATGGGCTGAAACTAGTGACTTACTTCTAACAATAGAATGCAGCAAATGTGATGGGATGTGACATCCATAATTAGGTTACAAGGAATTGTGACTACTTTCATCTTGCTAGCAGGCTCTCTTTTGCTAGTTTTGATAACATAAGCTGACATGTTGGAGAGGCTCACATGACAAGGAATTAAGGGTGGCCTCTGGCCAACAGCTCTGAAGGAATTGAATCCTGCCAATGCCCACATGAGCACGGAAGAGAATCCTTTTCCAGTTGAGCCTTCAGATGAGACCACAGCCCTGAGCCCTGGTCAACACCTTGATTACAGCCTCCTGAGAGATCCTGAAGCAGAGGACCCAGCTAAGCCATGTCTAGTTTCCTGACCCACAAAAACTGTGAGATAATAAAGTGTGCTGTTTTAAGCCATTAAGTTCTGGGATAGTTTGTTATGCAGCAATAGATAACTCCATGGTAAGTAACAGGAGCTCATTAAATGTTTTATAAGTTTAATGATTCCAGAATACTGAATCCTCTTGCATTAAAAGTGCTTGAAAATTTGGGTAATCTTATTTCTGCCCTCTGATAAAACATTGTTCTGTTTGACCTAGAGTTGTGTCTGCCAACATACTGAAAAGGGAAAGATTTTAAGACTTGAACTCATTAAAATGTTACAACAGTGAGGTAATCTTCCCTTTAGAATCAAGACCCTAACTGGAGAGCTATATTCTCTCTTGGATACTACATGTAAACAAGGAGATGAAGATTCTAGTGATACAGTAAGTCCCCAACTTACGAATATTCAAGTTGTGAACTTTCACAGATATGAACGGACCTCGCATTACGAACATTCGTAGATGCGAACAAATTGTGGAAATAGCTCACGTGTCTGCTCTTGTCAGTTCACTCCATGCAATCCCCTATATGCCAGTTGTACTGTACTGTACCACCATTTTAAGGTAACTGTAAAAGTAAAAATAGTTTATTTACAGTATTTTTGTGTGTGTTTAGTTTTTTTATGCTTTATATTGTATATTTGTGTCCAAGGTGTATGTATAAGACTCACTTTGTTGGACTTATGAACGAATCCGACTTACGAATGGTTCTCCCTAAACAGAACTCGTTCGTAAGTTGGGGACTTACTGTAATTGAAAACCACAGAGACAATTGAGTACAGACAAAAGACATTCTTGACATTTAGCATTTGGACTAATTATTGAGAATGGCTGTGGCCTCTTCTTAGAAGGCTTTAAAAAGCAGAATAGAATTTTATTTCAAAAGACCCAGGTTCCCACCTCTTCTCACTTCCTTCACTGCTACCACATTGCTCCAAGCCATCATTACCTCTTGTCTGGATTATCTCAATAGTGTCCTAACCCATATGATCCTGTTAAAACATAAGTCAGATCATGTCATTTCCCAGATGACTTCCCATCCTCCAGATGGCAGAATCCTTCAGTCACTTTCCATTTCACTCTGAATAAAAGCCCACATCCTCACCAAGGTCCTGTAAAGCCATAAAGAGCTTGCTTAGGTTTTCCTTGTCACCAGAGTCAGCATCTCCTCAATTCTGGAAAGCAGCCTGTTTATCAGGACTTGCTTACTGAACCCACATCTGCTGGGCTGGATATGAAGGTGGATGACAGACACCTCTCAAGCAACCACTGCAGGACAAGTCAGAATGGGTTAACCACAAATAAATGGGTAGAAAAAATGTGTATGAGAACACCCTGAAACTCAGCTTAAGCGAAGTGGCAGACCCATGGATGCTGGGAAAGGAACATGAATTGCAGAACCAACTTTTAGTTAAAAATAGGGGTAAAAATAGGATCCCCAAGTAATACCAGGAAGTGCAAACCGAAGCCTTTACTAGTGTGGCTTAGAAAAACATGCAAACATCTTATTTCTTGTATTGATGAGTAAAAACATTTCTTTAATTCTTTTACCTTAAATGTGAATGAAAATTGCAAACACTGATGTAAAATAAGCTTATTTTTTATAAAGATTATATAAATAAAAATTTCCTCAGGCCAGAAGTCAAATTTGGTCAGTGTTCCCTTTCTAGATCAGGCACCACATGGTTATTTGCTGCTACCCAAAATTCTTTATAAACCCTCAACAAAGACCATGTTTACTTGATTATCACCCTTGACAAGGCTTGGCCCTCCCCCAACCAAACTTTGCTGATTTTGAGGAGGAAATTAGGAAATTTTCTCCATGTAATTTCCCCATGTGGTAGGCTCTCTTGGTTGTCAGCAATGTCACAACTACTCTGAAAGCTTGGTGGCAGTAGATGAAGAGACATAAATGGGCCTATTTATTGCAAATAAAAAAATTCTTAATTACTGTTCAAACCAGCGGTAAAATTACCTTCAGAGGCAGCTGGGAGCAATTAATGGGCATATTTCACCCCAGCCTTAATCTTAGAGGTAAAATGAATCCTTAAAAATGGTAAATTATTCTGGTAAATGTGAAGTTAAAAAAGCAGTTTTGACACTCCTATGTTCATGTATTTTTGGCAATCCATTTACCTCAATAAGGCATAAACATGCCTTTCAACTAATCTCACATTTATTCCCTTTGAAAGACAGTTCAGTTGGCAAAGGGCCTGTCTCCCAGTGAATAAAGCTATTATTTCTTTTTCTTGCTGTCAGATGTTCAAGGCAAAAATAGTGATCTTTGAGGTCTATGTGGTCACATTGGCACATATCAGGTACTCTACACACATCATCTGACTCATCAGCCATCAGCAGGGAAAGGCCCAGCTCCTGAGTTAGGGCAATCTGCATTTGGGCTCTCTATGCGTGATCGTGTGCATGGTGTACTGCACAGAGCCTAAGAGGAGGGTTCAACACAGGCGAGAAGCACCTAGGAAGCTTTTATAAATTCTTGTTTGTTAATAGATGTACCCAGAATCTTGAAGGAAGAGATGACATAGCATGCTCGTCAATAGCTTGAGAACTGCTTGGAGATTGCTGTGTGACCTTAGAAGGGCAACTTCACTTCTCTACACCTCAGTTTCTTCATTTACAAAAAGAGGATAATAATAGTACTACTTCTTTTAAGGTTGTGAGGAGGAAATGAAGTCATGCAGGAAACTGGGCACGCCGAGCATTCAGATGACAGCTCCAGTTTCACTCTTTTTTTTTTTTTTAAATTATTTATTTATTTTCCAGTTTCACTCTTGATGGCATGTTTTAGGCTCCTTTAGATCCTACATAGAGCCTAACATGTGGAGCACAACCAAAAGTATTACTACATTCCGGCAGGGAGCTAGCGATGAACAGTTCGGAACATTTATTCTTAGCATTGGACATTTCTTATCTATTTATAGAATGGGCTAAGGAAAATTACAGTGGATTATAGTCACATAGTCATGAATTTTAACTTTCATGTATTTTTATTTTAAAAGGTTGCTTAAATTACTGCTTTGCAAGAGCAAGGAGAGCAACTCAATTATTATCATCAATCTGAAGCCCATGACCCCGTGCCAGGCAGCTCCAAAGGGAATTTAATAGGCAATACCTTTGACTTTAAACACAAAGGAATCAACAACATTCCAAAAATGAAAAATAATCGAATCAACAGATTTGTAGCAACCATAGTGAAAGTGATTTATATTGATTATATTAAAAGACAAAAAGTGCACATTTTATCTAAATTGTATCTACATTTTTAAATCTAGAAAATATAGCCTCTGATTTATGTAGTCATTAACGTGTGGAACAACGTGAGTTGTCGTCTAGTGTACGAGGGCCCGATATTATGTATACTCACTGTGTATGCCATGAAACTTTTTTTATATTGTTTTCCAGTAAATAACGTGTATTTTAAAGCAGGGGGAATGGGTTTATGAGGCATATCAGGAAGGTTGTGTTTATACAACAATAAATTGAGGAAAGAAAGCAATAAAAATATATTTGTATTTTTATAGGTTGATTTTTACCAAGAGAAAAAGAGACAAAAATATCATGGGAAAAAAGGCAAAGGTAGAAGAAATAGGCTCATGGGGGAGGGAATGGCCCAAGAGTAGAAAAGCAGTAAAAAAGAAATTTCCTAACACTTTATCTCTTCTTAAATAACAGTGTAGTCTGGCTACAGAAGTCTTTAACTTTGTGTTGATGGCAAGTTTTCTCAGATAATTAATGAACTTAACTGTACCTACTTTCTCTTTATCACCTAGGCACCAAGTGCAGACTAACTTTAGCTTGAGAATAGAACCTCAGCAATATCAAGTAATTTTTCTAACCCAAGTCTAGGATTAGTAGCTTTGCATTAGTTTTTAAAATATATAATTCAAGATTTTAAGCATCACAAAGGAAATCCTAGTAAAACATGATCTCCAGCATGAAGCCCTAAGCCCTCACCATAACAGTGTCAGGGAAATCCCACCCAGTCAGGCTACAGAGGAACTACATTTATTGACTTTTCTGGAATTCCTTAATGCCCCCATTGTTGAGGCAGCTGCCTGTTCGAACATGATCAGATTAATTCTGGAAAACAGCAGCAGGCTCACATAGACTGAGGTTCCTGATCAGATGAACCAAGTCTTACCTTTGCTCTTTACCCGTGGGAACTCCCTGAGGCTCATTTTCCTCAACTGTGAATGGGGATACTACCACCTTCCTGGAGGCTGTGCACGGCATGTGTGTGGAGTAACTGAAACACAGTAGGTTCTCAATGAACATAGAGGATGCCAGCATGGCATCTCCCAGGTTACAAGGCTGTAATTGCTCTACTACAGTTTCACATTACAGACCATTCACAGGGTGTCACAGTACACAAACCTTTCCATGCCACCACGGCTGTGGTGTGATCTAACCCTGTGCCTCTCTCCAGAGTCAGAGGGGAGCAAGGTTTGAACACAGCTTTGTTGATAAATGAACATCCTTACTCTTGGCACAGGTTGCCTGCCTCTTCAACATCTTCAAATTCCTGCCTGTGGCTTCCTTGAGAGGAGCCAAACTGTGTTCCTCTTAACCTCCCCTTTCTGTTCTTAAAGAAACAAAACCAAGCAAAATCTCCCAAAATAATTGGAAGGAATGACACCATGCTAAGACCCTAACTCAATGACTTTCGTTTAATATTACAAATAAGTTATTACTCCATGCCAGAAATGAAACAGACAGGCACGGTTTTATGGCTTGTTATCTGAGGGTAGATTAGCAGTTTCAAGGCCACACTTTGAGACCGTCTTCACTCACATGTCAAGAGTATTACTAAAATCTCCCTTTTGTTTTCTTATTTCATTAATTTATCCTGTAGGTGCAAATCCTGCACATTACTAGCCCGAGGCTGTGTGGTCTATAACACTCAGTAATGATTTTCAGGAAGTAGGCAATATTCTGGAAAGGTGTCCTTAGTCTCATAGTTTTGGGATTAAATACTTTGAACTTTATTTTTTTCAATATGTTTATGCTTTGTTTTGAGTAACTTGGGGGACAACTAAGATACAGGATGTTAGCAAGCGTTTATTAAAACCCTGAGACTGAATTATAAGAACTACAAACACACCGTCAAACACCCGCCTGGCCTCCTCTAACAGGGCCCTCGCCTGTCCTGTCCTGCACTGGGTTTCCCTGAGGTTATCATCTCCCCAGAGACGCACAGATGGGCTCGGTGTAAGTCAGGTTATACAGACAGCATTTGCACTTGTTTCCATACCCATTGGTTTACGTACATAAATTAAATTAATTAGATGTAAGACAAAAGGAATTCCTTACAGCCACAGCTTGCATTGAGCGATAAGAGTAGGATCCAAATGGCTGTCCCTCCTACCCTCCTCTATTGTTCCCTAAGCCACCAACCATCTTGAGTTTAGACTCCAGAAAAGCTTCAAGTAAATTCACTGTGATAGGAGAAAGATTTCCGGTGGACATTACACCAGAAATTCCAAGGCATAGTGGGGTGCAAGGAGGGTTATAAGACTCAGAGCGTTTTAAATCTTCCATGAAAATGAAAAAGAAACTTACAAACCTTTTCTTTTGCAGTCCAGTGTTTGTATGGGAAACACATAAATGTGGCAAAGAGAAGAGTCCACGTCAGGCTTGATGACCGGGGGTCTCCCTGACACTTGGGGTTTGGGCTCCAACTGTTCCCTTTCTTCTTCATTACATAACTCTTCAGATCTTATCTGCCGCAGTTTTTTATTTTTTAGTTCTTGTGGGCTTTCGCATTTGGCGTAGTTCCCCAAATTTCGGTTCTTTGGAACCTGCAACATTGAAATAAGCGTTTCCATGTCACAGACGCAGTGCCAGGGGTTGTCATAGAGGCGCAGGTAGCTCAGGAGAGGCGTATAAATGAACACCTCCTCAGTCAAGGCTTTGATCTGGTTGTGCTGCAGTAAGAGAGTGGTCAGTTTATTTAAACCAAAGAAAGCCTCACTCTCAATTTTGGAGATCTCATTCTGTTGCAGATCCAAGCTTTTCAGCTTTCTGAACTTGGAAAACATGTTGTTCTTCAACACGCGGATCTTGTTTCTTGCTAACAGCATGTGCAGCAAATCCTGAGGCCAGTCAGGGAGCACATAAACTAGTTTTCTTTCTTGGCAATCTAAGTATTTTTCGTGGAGATACGTGTACACTTCACAGGGGAGGCCTGGTGCATAGCGTTTGACGGGGTGGGCGGCTCTGCGGCCTGAGCCCACCCGGCCAGGCCGCGCTCGGCTTCTCACACCCCCGGGGCTTGCCCTGCGGGGCTCTGCGGCTTTACAAAGGAGGAACAGGATGACGATGGTAACCAGGCGCATCCTGACATCCAGCTGGCCCCAGTTACTCAGTGTGGCAGACGGAACAATGGAAGTATTCCTTTGAAATCCAAGTCTGGGTAATCTTAACTAATTCAGATCAGACACAATGAGATCCAGCTGAGGTATGGTGGAGTCCCTAGATTGCAAGAGGAAAAAAAATGTTTAAGGACCATTGTCAGCACTATTATTGACAGATAATGGAAGCTTTTTTTTTTTTAAAGCAAAGATATTCTAGTTAATAAAGGCACATACAAAATACCACTTGTATAAGGCTCTACACCATCCGCCTTGCCTTGTTTAGTGACTAAATGTTTGGGCCCTGAGTTTGAATCAAGACTCTCCTACTTGCTGAACTGTGCAACTTCAGGCTAGTTATTTAAAGTCACCTTCTGCATCTGTAAACTGAGGCTGAGTGTGCCTCTAGTATTGTTGAGAGGATGAAATGCGCTCATACATCTAAGACACTTCACAGTGCCTGGTCCAATGGAAGTACTCCACAGGGTCAGGGCTTAGCACTATGAAAACTGAAATCTGTAGTTTATCATCACATCAGATTCAAGAAATGAAAGGGATTCCCCTTACAGCCTTCAGATATGCAAATATGTGTAGGACCCCAAATGGCTGAGTTCCTGAGCTTATTTTTTTCTTTATTGTCTCCCAATCGCCAATTGTGTTGAATTATCTCGTGCACAGCTTTCTTGAAGGTCCCATCAGTGAAGCCTTCACTGACTGCTCTATTTGAAGTCACACCCCTTCCCATTCCCTAGCGGCTCTCCACCCTCTTTCTCGATTTATTTTTCTCCAGAGCAATTATCACCAGCTGTCAAAGTAGACATTTAACTTCTTTTGTTTACTGTCATTCTCCCCCAACTAGGGTGTGAACTCCATAAGGTCTGAGATTTTTGTCTATTTTGTACACTGCAGTATTTCCGGCACCTGTAGGGTTTGTAGCAGATAACAGGTTCTTGATATATACTGGGTCTTCAGAATAGTCATGATGCATGTTTGCATCAGATGGCGCTAGTTCATTTTTGGAAGTACTAGAGTCATTTGCATCTATGTTATTGCTATGTCATTTGACAGCTGATAGTTCTAGCTTCAGTCTAAAAAAATTGAGCGTCCGGGAAGAGTGCAATGATGGTGCCAACTTGGGCCAGTGAAGCAATGTCCTCCACAACTAGACTGAAGAACAAAAGGACAGCAACTTGTCTGTTCCCCTTCCCCAATTCCCCAGCGCTGTTCTCATCCAATTCCCCAATAAAAATATTTTTAAAATAAATAAATAAATAAATAAATAAATAAATAATAAAAATAAAAAAATTGAGTGATTTGGTTGAGTTTTGGAGATTTTACAAGTTGAAGACGGAAGACCAAACGGTGCATTTTTGCCATATTTTACTGTTTTACTTACATAAAGGGAAGAACGCACATCAAGCTTGTGAAAAGTTGCATAAAGTTTACAGTAACAATGCTCTATAAGAACGTCAGTGCCAACGATGGTTCACGAAATTCCTTGCTGGTGATTTTTATCTCAACGATACTCCTCGGTCAGGGAGGCCCACCGAGGTTGATGATGACAAAATAAAGGCATTGATCAGGTCAAACCCACGTTACACGACACCAGAGATCGAAGAAACATTGAACATCCATCATTCAAGCATTCCCAACCAGCTGAAGAAGCTGGGATATGTAAGCAAGCTCGATATTTGGGTTCCACATGAACTCAAAGAAGTTCATTTGACGGCGCATATAAACATCTGCAATATGCTCATTAAGTGTGAGGAAAATGATCCTATTTTGAAGCGACCAATAACTGGTGATGAGAAGTAGATTGTTTAGAACAACATGGTGTGCAAACGGTCTTGGTCCTGACGTGATGATTCTCCTCAAATGACATCGAAAGCAAACATTCATCAGAGGAAGGTTGTGCTCTCAGTGTGGTGGGATTTTAAAGGTGTCGTGTTTTTCGAGCTTCTGCCAAGGAACCAAACAATCAATTTGAATGTGTACTGTTGGCAATTGGACAGTTTGAATGAATCCATCATCCAGAAACGTTCAGAGCTTGTTAATTGTAAAGGAGTTGTGTTCCATCGCAACAACGCGAGACCACACACAAGTTTCATCACCCATCAAAAATTATTGGAGCTTGGATGGGATGTGTTGCCACACCCACCATACTCTCCCGACCTTGCCCCGTCAGACTTCCACTTGTTTCACTCTCTTCAAAAGTCCTTGCGGGGTGTAACGTTCAATTCAGATGAGGCTGTAAATCAGCGCCTTGTTCAGTGTTTCTCAAATAAAGACAGGTCCTTCTATGAACGAGGAATTATGAAGCTCACTGAAAGATGGCAAAAGGTTATCGAACAAAACAGGCAATATATCATTGATTGATCTTTGTTCTTTATATAAATAAATGACCTTTGAATAACATCAACAAAATATGTCATGACTTTCCCGAAGACCCAATACTTGTTGAATGCATGAATTACTCTCAAATAACTATTCTATAAAAATACGAATCTCATAAACTTAGTTATTATATTTTTCAGGAAATGTATTTTTTCCTTAACAAGTATTATTGATGACTTCTAAGATCCGCACATTTTAAAGAATTTTTTCCATGTTTCAGTCCTGAAAGTGGTTTTCATTTGCATTTATTACTTAGGACATAGCCCATTGAATTTGTAATTAATAGCATTTCTGTTGT
Organism: Hipposideros armiger; assembly: GCF_001890085.2. Lineage (NCBI taxonomy): Eukaryota > Metazoa > Chordata > Mammalia > Chiroptera > Hipposideridae > Hipposideros > Hipposideros armiger. The sequence goes on from NW_017731586.1 coordinate 1,296,998, forward strand.
TATTACCGTGGGTTATGTGCTTATGAGTGGCAGATGTGTTTTCTATTCATCGTAGTAGTCGTGTGAATGCCAGGTCACTCCCTAGCCTGGAGATTTCCTGCTCCATGGGGCCTCCTCCACCTAGAATGCCTCCCTGCTTCTTTGCCTCAAGCATGCCTCCTATCCACTGTGTTGTGCCCCCTCTCCTAACTGCTTCTCTTCTGTCTCAGATCTGGGGCTTTGCTTCCCATCAGTCTAGACCCAGAGTGCTGACTGTGTCCACTTTCCCATCTAGTTCTTCGTGTACATGTCTTCCTTGCAAGACCGTAAGCTATACAGCTGCCTCTGGTCCCAGAGCTATTCAGGCACTTGTCCTTTCTGACCCTCCACTCCTCTATCGGCAATTCATTAAAATTGCATGTAAATTTAACCTTAAAAAATCAGAATTATTTTGTTAAATATTATACTTGCTTAATTATTTATGACCTATACGCTGAAGTATTTGGGGATGTATGCAGATGTCTGAAACTTACTTTAAAATGCATAAAATAAGGTGGATTGAGGAATAGAGAGATGGATGTACAAGTGGATATGTGATAAAGCAAATACAGTAAAATATAAAGTGTGGAATCTAGGTGGTAGGTATGTTCATTGTACAATCCTTTAATTCTCTCAACTTTTTTGTATGTTTGAAAATTTTCATGATAAAGTGTTAAAAGGAAACAGAGGGAAAAAAATGAACAAAACGTCATGCCACAAAATAGCAGGTTGGTTTTCTTCAAGAGCTTTGAAACTAAAAGCTCTAAAACATACAGTTTTTCCCAAAGTAGTATTTTTCTCTTTTCCTCTTCCTTCTGTAACCCTCAAACAATAATAAACATGTGTATACATTTTAATTTTAAAGCCAAAAGAAATCGTTTTTCTGGGAAAAGAAACCATATACTTAGAATAAGTTACTTGCCAAAGTTTTGTTTGTTTTCTAATGAATACATCACATTGAATGTAGAATGGAAAAACTTTAAGTTTAAACATTTATAATATGTTGTTTAGTGATGTGTCACTTGTTTGATTTAGGTTTCTGTAAAAATTTGCAAGAGCTGAATGTCTCTGACTGTCCAACACTCACAGTGAGTATAAGAAGCTTATTTTACTATTGTTTACATAGATTTGGACTTGCTGTGTTGGAGTGTTAATACACAGAGGGCTTGCCAAAATATATGCCTGTGTGCTCATTTAGGATTAAATATGGAAAAAAGCGAACTATGTTAAATATTGGCAAGAAATTTTGTCCCATTTGTATAATGCTATTATTAATACTGTTGGAGTCTCTGGAAAGTGAAAACTATTCAACAATTACACAAACATGAACTATATTTATATTTAAGGCCATGTGTGTGTAAGACAGAAAACCTGGGCCCCAGCAGAAACAATAAGCTCATTTTCATGGTCTTCACGGTGGCAGTGCCAAAGAAGATGGAAATGCACATGTGACCCAAGCCAACTCCTTCCTGGTCCCTGTCTCCAGGCTTTCCCCTACTCCAACTCTGTCTCCCACCCTGTGAGCACATTAATACTCTTTCTAAAAGGCAGTTCTAACCATTTCACTCCCATCTTCCATCGTTTACACACACTCATCATCTACACTATGGATCAAGTCAAAGTTCTTTAATGTGACTGTACCTAGGAGACCTTCTGTGGTCTAGCATCTGCCTCCCTTTCTAGCCTCCACTTGCTCCAAATCCTGCAAACATGTTAAGTTGCAGCAGCTGCCAGCTGCTCTGCCTTCATTGCTGCATTTGCCAAGCTGTCCCTTGCTGTTTTGCCTCCGTTCACAGAGGTTGTGCTCTTTGTTGGGAATACTCTTCCGCTCAGTCCTCAGGTGCTCTTTCCTGTTTGACAGATCTTAAGGCTGACTTTAGGCACCACCTGCTTTACCAAGACATACTGACTCCCAGGTTCGCTGCTGCTTCCCTGGGTTCCTGCCACAAGTAGCCTTCATCACAGTGGTTCTGCCTCCTCCACTAGCCTAAGAGGCCCAAAGTGCTGGAGATGTGTCTCAATTTTGCGGTAGTCATAGCACACAGCACAGATCTTGCATAGTAAACACTCTATAATGTTTGTTTAATTAATGAAACTCTATGGAGATATCTAATAGGTAATGGACAACATTGGCTAGAACTTGAGATTCCATCTTGGGCCTACATCTACGAGTCATAATTAACGTTCCAAAAGTAAATAAGATCAACCTGAAGAGAGAGAAGGTATAAGAAGAGAAGAGGACCTAGGACTGTACCTTGGGGAATGCTGACTTCCAGGAGTGGGCAGAGGTGAAACAGCAAAAGATCTCAAGGGGGAATAGTAAGAGAAGGAGGCTGAAAACAGAGAGGTATCACAAAAGGCAAGAGAAGGAAGGAAGTGATCAAGGTGAGCAGGTGAGAAAAGGACTGAGCAGTGCCTCCTGGATTTTAGAATTAGGAGGTGATTGCTGGCTTTTGCTAGAACAGTTTCAGTGAGATCTTGGGGCAGAAATCTAATCGCAGTGAATTGCGAAGTGGACACGAGGAGAGAAAATGAGCCATTAGGTGTAATCGTATCTTTCCAGAAAAGTGGCTAAGAGGGTAGCAGAAGGAAAATAGAGGCAGGGTTTACAGAGATTGGTGGAGAGCCACTTGAGCAGCTCATGGAGCAAGTCACTGAGTAGCTAAGGAGGCAGTGGAATGAAGGGCCCGACTGTGTCACGCCATCATAAGCACCAGTTCCAGGAGGACGGCCACACTCCTCAGCCAGGGTGCAAAGACTTCATGAATGGGCTGCTCCTTGCTGCCTCATCATTTCAACTCTTCCTTTCAAATTTCTTTCATTCTTTTTGTGGACATTTATTGTACCTCCTATGTTAATGATATATTTATCTTTATATGTAAAGATATGTAGGGAATTTATAAGTTATAATATATATGTAGTATAGGGATTTAAAAATGAATCAATTTCTGTTCTGCCCCCAGAGAACTTCAGTTCTTCATTTGAATAAAAGATCATATTCTTCAAAGTTGGCTTTCTAATACAATGCCATCTGCATTAAATTTGTGAACATAAAAATCTGTTTAATTAAGGAGTCTAATAATATACAAGGCTGATAATTTTATCCAATTACATTTTACTATTGTTTTTCCCTTTGAGACGTAGAATGGGAGACAAGTTTACGATTAAAGAGTTAAGTAACATTCACTCAAAAAGCTTTGTCTTCTAAGGAGCTTGCCTTATGAATATATTACATTGAGAAAGACTTGAGTGCATTGTGGACAAATTCATAAACCATTCTGCAATGTAGTCACTCAAATGTTTATGTGTTTATATGCTCTAACATTTGGGGATTGAACCTTAAGTTAAATACTGGGGATAGGATTCATTTGAATTCTCTGCAGACAGGGAAATGCAGAGAATGGTTTGCTTCCCTGTATCAAAGGGGAAATCAGATTCTTCTACAGTGCCTAAAGCATATTCTATCTTCCTCTTCCTGCAGCGTTTTGTTATTTTACTATCCACAACTCCAGGAAATAGCCAGGAATAAAATGTTAAACATTGATGATCATGCTGAAAATAAACCATTGCCATCCTTAGTGGTGTTCAGGGTGACCATACTGACCACGCAGAATTCTTTCCCAAACCACATCTCTTAGCCAAGTGACAACTTACCTCTTCCTGCAACGGCCTATTCTTTCCAGGACCACGGTACCACAAATATTTAAAACTAGCTGACCTCTTCAGTGTTCTGGGGGAGACTCATCAATTAAATCAATAAAAACCTGCTGCTACTCATTCTAGAGCATTTTGTAAGTAGTTACCTATATGAGAAGCAGCGCTATAGTAATCAAAGCTTGCCACTCATCTGGTCTTGTAAATGTCAAATTAGGGCTCATGCTTGAAATCACTGTTTGTTTTCTGTCTCAGGAAACAGCCACATCACTCTCTTGGTACCTCAGTTACAGCTCTCTGGTGAAGGGTTGTTTGACTCTTTGAGATCCTGCCTCCCACAGTACTCCCAACACTGAATTTCGTGTCCAACATGTATGTAGCCAGTTACTTTAGCTCATCTCAAATTTGCCATAAATTTGGTGGAAACCTGTTTAGCTGTTTTAATATATTCAGTAACAGAACCACAGAAGCTTAATTACACAAACACATACACATACATCTCTATATAAATACATATGCATAAATCTGAACTCATTTTTGTTGCAGTCCAGTTGAGAGCATTGACTATTCCTGTCTTTCATAATAATTTCAGTAAGCTTAAAAAGTGATCCATTCTTAATCACTTTCATGCATCTGAAGAGTCAGGAATGTTTGACACTTTGAAATTTGAGCTCGGATTTCCTGTCACAGAGTTGAACTTGCAAGGATTCAAATTTTAATGTAGTGTCATTGTGATGAAATATAACTTTATTTCTAAAAAAGGGAAAAGTGTGGGAGGAATGGAGCTTTAAGCAAAACCATGGCCTTCTATTTAAATTTGATTTACAACTAATATCAAAGAATATGAAGAGACCAAGTCTTGCATATATGTTTTTGGAGCAGAGAGAAAGGCGATAGAGAGAAAATGGGGAATAGCAAAGCCTGTTAGACTTTGATGAGACTCTTCCCTCTGCTTTTATGCAGGATGAATCAATGAGGTACATCTCTGAAGGTTGTCCTGGAGTCCTGTATCTCAATCTCTCTAACACAACTATCACCAATAGGACAATGCGACTCCTACCAAGGTAATGCTTTTTTATTTGCATTGCACTGAAAATAGCTATGTTCCTCTAGGCTCTGGCTTGCTCCAGCATTCCGCAAAGCCAGAGCTCCTTTTACCAGCACTCTGTCACTGTGGCACTGCTTTTTTGACTAAAGGATGCTGCTTTCAAGTCCCCAAGCTGGTACCTATCCTCTCCTTCCTTGGTGGGCCCAGGTTGAATAATTGGTCTGCTGCCTTGGCCCGCATTTGTGTGTCACTCTTGTAGTATCGTGCCTAGTAGCTTGAGTTAGGCTCTGCTGTCTCTTCCTGGTCCCTCTTTCCGCCTGGCCCCTAAATTCCAGTCTAGGGTCTGGGACTTCTTTACAGCAGAACACCAATGTGCTAACTCCTTAGACTCTTGAACACTGAGTCCCAGATTCCCTGTTGCCAGGTTAACCATTTCCAGGTTTGGTTACTTATGGAACCCCCACCACCTCCAGGAAACCTGATACTGGTTGTCTTTCAATCTATGGACTGCTGACAACGCTGGACACAAATGTTGCTTCTCCTAAACCAGCACTTCTTTGAAGGACAAGGGACAGACGAACACAACACATTACCAAGAGTTGACAGAATACTCAAGTTTATCACAAATTTATGTGGTAAATAATTATTTATTTTCACCAAGGAAGGACTAATCAGGAAGAGTATATGATAATACTGGGAGAGATTTAAAGCATTTTTCAAACTATTGTGGAAGAGTAAACCATTTTAGAGAATATAACTTTTGAAATTCTTTGAAAAATAACAGTGAGGTATTTGGAGAAGCTTAAATAGAGAAAATCCTAGGTAGTAATTTTCCTTATCTCTTGTTTCTAACCATTTTCTGGAAATGTGCAAGCATAAAAAGTGTGGTAAACCACTCACTAGAAGCTTGGAATCAGCCAAAATGGCAGAATAGTACACCGTGGAATAAGGCAAACAATACAAATTAGGGCTTTATTTATTTTTTTGTTGATTGTTTAGACTTGAGAAAATAATGGAGAAAATAATGACACAGATTAAATTTAAAAGTGTGTTATGTTTGTAACAACAACATTGTTAATAGCACAAAAAATTGAGGAAATATTCTAATGCCTGAAAACTATTATCTGATGCACCAAAGAAGTCACTCACATCATCGATGGATGAGTGAACTCTGGACATACATCTTTGTTGTTTCACTTTTGTCTTACTCATTAATGGAAATAAAAATATTCATGTTGGAACTATACTTATTCCTCAATTTTTTTTCAACTTTATTTTTATTTTCCGGTGAAAACAAGAGATACAGCAGAGTGACAGATTTTATTTTTCCTTCAAGCATATAAGAGAGGACAAAAGTTCTACTTACATTAATGAATTTGGCAATGAAAGCATTGTGTGAGAACTGAATGATTACATGGAATTCATAATAAAGAGTATAGTGTATTTTATTATTATTTGTAAGTTGTGTGCTACATATTTTTTATATCTGCAAGTATTTTATAGTAAGTATAAAATAGTAAGATGTACAAATTTATAGCAAATTATGTACATTTATATACATATTTTTTGAAGAGCCAGTAGAAATTTATCCATATGCCAATAATTAAAGATAAAATAAATTAGAAACTAATTTATACTTTTTCAATATTTAGCCTCCCCATGAGGAACATAGTATACCTCTAAAATTTTTTTCAAGTGTTCTTAAATGTCTCAATAAAATTTTGTTTTATTCATATGGATAATTTTATGAAAGTTATTCCTAGGTATCTTTTTAATTGCCATTGTGAATGGTATCCTTTCAGATTATGTTTTCTGAATAGTCATTTTTGGACTTGGGTATGAAGTGCAGATATCTTTTTAACTTTTTATTTGTATGGTTTAATTGCTTTCTTTCCTTTTATGATAAAAAATAGGGCTATGAAATTACCTCTAAATAAGAATTTAGGAAAAGCTTGCAAGATTTGATAAGCATTGTTCTCACTTTCTAAACAAACTATTCTATGTTAAATTTTCTCTTTAACCCAATAATTGTTGAGAAGAGAATTTTTGGTTCCAAGTGGCTGAAATTTCTTTGAAGGTTCTGTTTTTAATATTTAGTTTTTGTTCATTGTGGTCAAGAAATGTGGACTGAATTATTTCTACTTGTTGGGATTTAGTAAGATTTCTTGGTGGACTAGTTTATATAATGAATTTCAATAAATCATCCATGAATGTTTAAAATGAGTTTCTTTTAGAGCACAAAATTTCTGTGTGTATGTGTGTACCCATATGTGTAAATTCTTGACAAGTCATAGTATAATAGCGATAAATTTGGCCTCCTATTATAACCAAGCTTCTCTTAATTTATTTCAGTTATTATTTTATACATAAAGATTAATAAATAGTATGTTTCATTATAGAGTGTAACATTTATTCACATAAAATTATATTCTTTATTCTGTTTGATGTTTCTTTGTCTTTAATACTTTTTTTTATCTGCTATTAATACAATCATCTTTGTTTTCTTTTGCTTGTGCTTTCGTGGAATAACTTCATGTATTTTTAACCTTTGTGTCACTGGATTTTGGTTTTGTCTTTTATGTACAACATGTAGCTAGCTACTTCTGTTTATAAAATTTTCAGTCCCTTTGCCTTTTTAAGAGAGTGGTTTAAAATATTACTATTTCTTGTCAAAATTGAGTGTATGGGGCTGGCTGAGTGGCGCGTTGGTTAAGAGTTGGCTTGGGACGCCAGCTCTGAGCATCAGGGCCCTGGGTTGGATCCCACATGAGGGCCAGTGACGCTGTGCCCTCTACAGCTAAGACGGTGAACAACGGCTCAACCTGGAGCTGGGCTGCCTTGAGTCACCGGCGACAGCGTAGGATGCAGTGGGACTGGCCAGCAGCAGGCATGAGCTTTTGTGAGTTGCTGTGAGCCCCCGTGAGTGGCCGTCCAATGGCCGGTGAGTGATTGCCTCACCCAGGAAGGGCGCAATGATAATACCAACATAGGCCAGTGAAGCGAAGTCCTCCACAACTAGACTGAAGAACAAAAGGACAGCAACTTGTCTGTTCCCCTTCCCCGATTCCCCCAATAAAATCTTAAAAATAAAAAATTGAGTGTATGGTCTTATTTTTATCATCTTGTTTTATGGTTCTGATTTTTAAATTTTTATGTTACTGTATGCTAGTCATCATCTCTACCTTTTGCTATATAAACTATGTTGTTTACTTTTTATAGTATGAAGGTATTTCAAAAGTATGCGCACATTCTGTTGGATATTCTAACTAGTGGATATTTGTATGATATTTAAGAACATGCTTTAACATACTTTTCTCTAATTATCAAAGTCATGATGAAATAATGACTTTGGCCCCCCCTGTGTAGACAAGAGTTATAATACATTTTAATTCTCCCTTAAACTTGACGTTCCCCCATTTCCACTCCTCTGTATGTAAACGCATATTAATCATAATTTTTGTTAGTCATTTAACTTTCCTTTTAATATCGTTTTTAGTGTTTGTATTCAATATTGTAATCATATTTATAATAATTATGTAGTCCTAACTCTAGTTTTGTCATTCATTGATGGTCCATTTGTTCCACAGTTTGCTTATTCTTTAATTTCGGTTTTGATTCATCCTATGATGACTAGAAATATAGTTTTAAAAACTCTTTATGAAAAATGTGCAAGTGTTAGATTTTCAGCCATTGTTTTCTGAAAATGACTATTGTCTTGAAGGATGAACAACAACTTCTTTTGGTGTATAGTTCTTGAATCATGTCTCTTATTTTATCCTTAAAACCCTACAAATATTGTTCCATAATCTTTCGGATTTCTGGTTAAAGAGAAGTCTAAAGCCAGCTTGATTTTTCATTCCTTTGTTGGTAACCTATTTTCTTTGCCAAGATGCTTGCAAGAAATTCCTTTTCTTTGAGAAATTAAAAAAAATTCCAAGTTTAATTGTGTTCTATCAATTAATTTTCCTGGAATATAGTAAACCTTTTGAATATTAAAACTTAGATATTTTCTCAGCCAAGGAAGGTATATTTTTCCTAATGCTTCTATTGCGTTTGTTCAGGTTTTATCTTTAGAATCCCCTTTTATATTTAGATCCAATTTTTGTTCCTGTCCTTCAAAGTTGTCATCCTCTCTCTCATCATTTTTATCTCTGTATACATTTTCTCAGCATACTGCATTCTCTATATCAGTAGTTCTCCATGTGTGTTCCAAGGATAGCAGTGCTCTGGTAAATGTCTAAGAGCTGGCTTGGGTAGGGGGTAAAGGGATGTTGTGATTTGCAGGATTTACTGATTTCTGTGGTGTAAATACAGAGGGTGACCCCAAAAATGTATATACATTTTAAGAAAGAAAAAAACTATTAAAATTATAATACTCAATATATACCGATAACAAAAGATGAACACAAGTCATGTGTATACATTTTTTTGGCACCCCCAGTACTTCCATCATGGCCAGTTTTAAGTTACCAACATGATGTCACTGAATGTGGAGTTGGGAAGAGATGCTAACAACTGGCTCTCATGAGCTGGAGTTCTCTAGTCCTATAATATAAAACATCACTCAGTACTTTTCTTTAGATATTCCATATTAAGATGTATATTGTATAAATATATGTGTATGTAGCAACAGATAGAAGAATAGGACCCAAAATGAGAATTTTGTTTGAGTTTTAATTTCTAGTTCTTGCAATTGAGAGAATATTTGAGATAAATGCTACTCAGTACTGATATTTTCTGCCATATGAAAAAAATGTATGTTGACTTTCTTATCTGTGATAAAAATACATTTTGTAATGATTCTCTATTTTTGCTTTGTTTTCCATCGTTTCAAACATGCTTGGGTATGCAAAAGTGTTTCTCAAGCTATAAATAACCAGAGAAATGTTGTTTGTTGCTGCTGTCATTTTCCCCTTCAGTGCCTTTAGTATTTCTTTCCAAAGAAATCATTTGCCAGGAGAAAGATGTAATTTGTTTGCCCTTCTTGGCAACACTGCTCTGCCAGTTTTTTATTTGAATATTTTTTCTCACTTCTTGGGGGACTTGCTCAGTTTTCTAAAGTTGAAAATGAGGGCTGCCCACAACTCATGCCCTTTCCAGGACATTTTTTACTTCTAAATATTTCCTGAATGGAACCCTTTCCATTTATTCCTAATGCCACAACCTAGGTGGCATTCTCAGCACCTCATCTGGCACAGCCTCCTGATGGTTCAGCCTCTGGTCTCGCTTCCCTTCAAACTGCACTGCCTTATGCTGCAAGAAGTATCATCCTGGAACAATGGTTTTATCATGTCTGGGACATGCTTAAGGTCTAGACTCTTCCCTCACTATCCCTTAACATTCTCTAATCAAGCTTGTCTGCCCAGGTTTTCCAAGGGAAGTCCTTAACTCTGGTCATCTGATGGCTGATGCTTCTCTTTATCTGCGGCTGGGATGCCTTTCTGCTTATTTCTGCTAATCCACAGCCTTTATACCTCAAGTCACACCATCTACCAGAAGTCCATGGTGTTTTCTCCTTTCCCTGAATTCTAATAGCAACATTCATTCACTTATTCACCATGTATTGATAAACTACAATGTGAGGCATTCTGGGCATATAGTGATGAGTGAAGCTATTATGATCTTTGCTCCTTAGTGGAGCATTATATGCTATCGTGGCATGGTGTCTCGTTATTTTTCACATAGATGAATTGACCCTTCAGTTGGCTTGGAACCTTATTAGCAGGCACTCTCATGTGACAGTCTCACCAGTGCTCATCAGAGTGGGGCAGGCAGAGGAAGCCCTTGCCTTGACTAGACATCCTCAAGGTCTACCCTGTAAACAGGAAGTCAAGTCACTGCAGTTGAATTTTCTGCAGGAACTCTATTATGTGAAACTGTGTCTGTGAAACTAAAGAACCCAACACTCAAGTCAAAAGAATCTACATGTAAATCCTTTCTTTTACAGACTGGGCCTTGTCTTGGTGATTTTTCAGAGAAACTTTCAGTTAAATACATAGTTATTTTACATTCCTTCCCGTAGTATTTGCCTCATGTGTTGGAGATCTAACACAGAAGGCCTCAATTCTCTAATGGAAGAAAGCCAGGAGAATGGAGAAAATATTATCTCTGTAGTTTCTACAAGAAAATTGTGATTTCTTAAAGACTATCATAGCAATAGAAAAATAAATCACAAAGAGAAGCCCTCTCCTTACATAAGACACACTTAGTTATCAGATAATTAGGAAAAGATAAACACAGAACACAAACACTGCCTAAAAGTGGAATTAGAATTATCATGTTGTTTCTGGGTTGGGAAAGTGATGAACCAGGTCTTTCTCTTGTAAGGGGCATATTTCTTTGCCAAAATCCAGAATAAAAAGTAACAGTATTGCATAAAATTTGCCAAATGCAATTTCACTGTCAACTGATACTTTTCCTTTCCCAGCAGCTTTAACTCTCAGCCCTGTAAATCCCTAGAAAGGCCTACAGGGCCACTTAAGATTCCTGTGCTTTGCTCTCAAACTGATGATTCTCATAAGATTCCACTTTGAAGAGAGCCAACTAGAGACTTTCAATCTGGGAGTCATTTGTCTAATGAACACCTCTTTTGCCAAACCCAAGGTTCTTAACCTGGGACAAGTGGATGTCCCAAGGAGACTAGTGATAAAATTCAGAGGTTCTATAAATTTTAATAAAGGAAAAAAAAATCTCTATTTTCACTAAGCTTGAACTGAAATGCAGGTAAAAAAGCTAGAGTAGTCACAGTATTCCCTGGGACTCTTTCACCAATGTAAATCACAAATATTTTCTTATTATAGTTGTTACAAATATTTCAAAATATCATTGGCACTTGTCACTACTTCAAAATCATGATAGTTATTAGATCTCTACTAGATTTAATATGTTAATATGTTAATAAAGAAGCACATATATTATTCCACTCATTTGGTTTTTAAAAATATTTTGATATTGTCTTTCAGTATAATTGCCTGCTTTTGTAATCTTAAGTATTTTATTTCATGCATTAGTAACATTATGCTGACCAAGGGTCCGTAGATCCATGGGTACCTGTGACACACAAAAAGTTAAGAACTAGCTCAGTTCCCATTTTTGGTATTTGTTAACTGATCACATGGACTTTAAGAAATGGAACAGTAGTCTTGGACCAGATTTAAATAGATTTGAATATGCATGGTTTTGTAACAGTTTCATTACTATTGTTAAAGAAAGACTAATTGATATACAGAGTTCAAAAATGGGGGGGCCGGCTGAGTGGCTCAGTTGGTTAAGAGCTCGCTCAAGAGTTTGAGCTCTGAGCAACAGCGGTTCGAGTCAGCCCGAGCTGAGCAGCCGTGAGCTGCCAACAGGTGGCAGGATGGCTCAGCTAAAAAAAAAAAAAAAAAAAAAAAGGGATAAATCAACAGTCTGCAAACGAGTGGGCAACACATGAGAGGAATGAAAACTACATCAGAGACTATCAATCTCATTGGAGTTGAAACCACTTAACTATGGCATTACCACCATAACCAAAATGAGGGTATAGATGCAATATGAGATCCCCCAAACTCTTAGAATCAGTCACATGCACCACTTCTGTCAGATGAGTATTCCATTAAGGGGAAGGAGATAGTACAAACTTCATAAGAACAATTAATATGTTATTATTATTTGAGGTAATAGTAGCAATAATAAAAACATATATTTAAAGCTTCTACCGTGTTCCTCAGACTTACATCTACATTCTCATGATATTGTCATACCTCTAAGAAGAAAGAGCAGAGGGTTATATCCATGTTACAGATGAGAAAACAGCTTCAGGAAAGCTGGAGTCTCCACAGTCAGTCAGGGTTAATAAAAAAACAAAAAACAAAATTAGGTAATACAATATTATGATCTCCACTTAGCAAATGGGGAAACAATCTCTGAGAGGTTAGGGAAGTTGCAGTGAAAGTCAAGGCTGGGATTTGTATCCAATTTGGTCAGATTCCAAAACCTTGTATATTTTCCATTGTGTCATGCTGCTTGCCTCACTACTCCTTTCTCCAAATTAGAGAGCTAAAGGGTTACTAGAAGTGACACCGCTCCCCCACCCAGTCCCCAGAAAATTGTACTTTACCCAGTTAAATCACAAGGGTACGCTCCAGGGAGAGCAAAATAAAACATTTCTTAAACTTTGGCATAGCTCTTAGTGAAGTTAGAGGGCCCCAGGAGAGGGGTTGTGTCTTTGGGATGTCAGGGCTGCTTTTTCCTTTATGGCCCCGCCCACCCAGCTGCTGGGGAATCCAGAAGGCATCCTTCTCTGTTCTGTTGAATCTCACGGGCACAGCGTGACGGAATGTGTGTTCTGAACCAAATGATTCGCTATGGCACAGGAATCATTATACCATAAAAATGTGTTTCTCAAATTTTAGGAATGCATCTGATTAATAGTCAATGTTTTCATATCTTATTTACCATTTATGTGAAAGTAAACTTTATTAGTCATTTGTGGGCTTTTAAGGGACAGAGAGGCACCTTCTTCCACTTTTGTTTTTTGCTTTCTAATTTGCTGTTAAACTGTTGCAGCTCAGAAACCAAGAGCATGTTCTTAATTCCATTACGAGAGCAGGCAGCATTGGGAGTTCTTGCACTTTTAAAAAATGCCAGGCTTAGGAGGGTTTGGAAAATTTTCCACGGATTGTCCTCAAACTGTGAGCCCTTGCATGGTAGAACTGGCTTGTCCCAATTACCTTCCTTTTTTTCTGGAAGCTTTCATTTTGGTTATGGTGGTAATGCCATATTTAATCAGTTTCCACTCTAGTGAGATTGATAGTCTCTCATGTAGGTTTTATTACTCTCATGTGTTGCCCACTCATTTGCAGACTGTTCTTAACCCATTTTAAAACTCTGTATATCAATTAGACTTTCTTTAAAGATAATAATCAAACTACTATAAAATCATGCATATTCAAATCTTTTTTTTTCAAACTATTTGTTTGTCATATCCATTTTAAGAGCCAGTTATGTTCAACTTTGCCTCCTTTCTTCCCCAAATCCTCACTCTCATGTAACAGTTAATCACCATTTAAATGTTTACAAAACGATTTGTCTTTCTAGACATTTTGCACATTATTTTAGTGCTCCAACAATAAAACCTAAATGCAATAATAATGCAAACTTTGTAACTTTGGTTTCAAACACAAACAAACTTCCAAACAATATGAATGCACACATCTCCCTGCCCCCAAAGATATATCTCAATCTGCTTTCTTACAAATCTAGGCAACTCTTATTTTCATTTGAAATGTAATTACGCATTGTCTGATATACTACTGCAATCTCCTTTACTTAACAGGAAGAGAATTAAAAATAAAGTTTAATTGTTGAATACCTGAAAGGAGAAAAGATTAATCTACAGTTTTACTTCTCTTTGTCAGAGTGGCTTAAGAAAGATGTGAGAAAACAACTATAGTAACTTTCCTTCCTCTCTTCTCTCCCCCTGTCTTTCCAGGCACTTCCATAACTTACAGAATCTTAGTTTGGCTTATTGCAGAAAGTTCACAGACAAAGGCTTACAGTACCTGAATTTAGGGAATGGATGTCACAAGCTCATCTATTTGGACCTTTCCGGCTGCACCCAGGTTTGTCTTTCAGTCTTCTCTTTCATGCAGGAGGCGGGGAAGTCCTCCGGAGAACGGGCTACATCCAGCCCTCATGTTATACTAACGCTGTGCTCAGACTGCAGCACACTTTTCAGAGGTTTTAAATTACATGGCCACAGCTGCTTAAATTTCCCCCAGGATCGCTACTATAGGCTCTTGGCTCCCTTCCACTGGAGTGTCACATCCACGAACAGGCAGAGCTCATTGGATGATGAAACAGACCACTTCTGTGTAGATACTTTGAGCACTGTTATAAAACCAGAGTCCATATCTTGAAATTTTTAGAATTACTACTAAGATACAAACAGAGGAAAACATTTTGGGGGGAGAATTTGCAAAGAACTTCCTGAAAAGCCAATTAGCTCCCACATGGTCTTTCAAAAAGCAAACAGCATTGGTAAAATGCTGCACGTGTCAATGTAAGAAAAGAAATACAGCAAAGATTGTAATTTAGAAAATTGTATTATATCCTTAAGCTAAATAACATGAAGATTTGACATGTACACAGGGAAATATTTAAGTTTGAAAAAACAAAATTAAGAAAAATCGGGCAAAAATTAGGGTGGAGCTGTGGAGGGTAGGCTATGGAACTTTGGAAATAGGTGTTGCCGCATCGCTAGCTTCTTCTGCTTTATTTCAGTACATTGAAGTCATAATTCTCTAACTTTTTTTTCTTCCACCTCTCTGTATATTTTATTGATATTAGTATCATAGTGTATCCATCATTCTGTGAGAATAATATAATAGCACAGATGAGCACTGGCTGAAATATTGATAGTTACCACTTATTGAGCTGTTACTATATGCCAGGCACCATGTTGAGTGCTTTACACAGATCAAGTTTACTCCTCATATAAATGCTGTGTAGAATTTATTTATTATGCCCATTTAGAAATGAAGAGACCGAGGCTTTCAAGGTTGCACAAGCTGGCAAAACCACATGGTACTGGTGCCGTTTTAAGCACCTGTTGGTAGATACCTAGGCAGGTAGAGTCCCCTGGAGGCCATCAGGGGCAGCATGGGTTTCTCCTCTCAAGTTCTTGAGTGGACAGAATTCTTACTTCACTGTCACCACTGGCATCCCCTGGTTTCATGATTACTAGGCAGCGGGGAGGTCTTAGGGGAAAGTGGGGAGGTCTTAGGGGAAAGGTGGGGAGCACTCTTAAGTTAGGGCTGAAACATCTAGAATTTTCATTTGTGTATGATCTAATGATGTGTAATTTGCTGAACGTCTACCATCACTCTTCTGACTAAGATGGACTTAACATTGCTTCCAGCTTGACCAAACTTTAGATGGGCTTCTTTCTGACTATAAGGCCCCTGACCCCTTTTTTCTTAGAGCATTAACTTTAGAAAACTTTTAGCTGTACATTCTTTCTCTGTTCCCTTTGAGATGCAAACCTCTTTAAAAGCTTCTGGACAGTTTTACAACCCAGGAATGTCTTCCTCAAGGACCTGGGAGCCATCCTTTGAAATGTAATCGCCAAGGGAGATAGCACCAGTATCTCTGAGTCTCTGTGGGAGGATAGAAGCTTAGCAAGCACAGATGGCCAAATCACAGAGAAAACTATTTGCAAATTCAGTAATAACTCAATGTGCCTGACACATCCCATTGATTACTCTCCCCCCTAAATAAATGTCCTCTGATACTTTTCCACCAGCTCACCCCATGCTTGAAAACCCTCCCCACAAGTGTGACTTATCTCCTTGTTCTTCTCAGTGTCCACGACGGGATAATTATTGTAGCAACAACACACAACACATACACAGACACACAAACACACATAGACATAGTCCTAAGGATAAACGTTCTCAGACGTAGTAAAGTCGAAATGAGAGGTTTCAAATCGATGACCCTCTGGGTAGATATGTTTGCAAAACACACAGACATTGTCTGTCTGTCTTTAAAGTTTGAGCCAACATTTAAAAAGTGGGAGTTTTCACATAAAAATCTAGGCTTCAAACTTCTCTTAAAAAACTGGAAGAACTAGCAAAATTGAGCCTGCATTTCCATATGGCAACAATGGGTGGGAGATGAATCGACTTCACCCCTTGGAGACTTGCCACCCTTTCCTGTACTTACTAAGGTCGACACTTATACCTGGATTGCTACTGTTTAATTGCATCTTCTGCCTGTCCTCAGCAGGACTGGAGCTTGGTTTGAATATATAAAGAATAGATATTTTTCCTGATTGTCCCGTAATTTGTAAGTCTCAAATCACAGAGACGTTCGTAGTTCACAGCATTATGCCAAACAATGTTGGTTTCTTTTGTTCATCTCTCTTCTGTTTCCATTTGTTCATTTAATAATTCAACAGAGATTTAATACTAGGTTTCAGACATTGTTTAAGGAACTGGAAATCATGCCACTTAGAACTGAACCCCTTTAGGCCCATTGGGAGGAAGAGATGGGCTCATTATGACTCTGCCAGAGTGGAGCGTGTTCACCTGGAGTCCGCAGCCCACAGCTGAGCTGGACATGCTTCTCCAGGAGCCTGTGCCTTAATGTATCTGTGCTAAGCGGACAGCCCGGGGCAGGGGAAAGGGGCGGGGTGTGGGTGTGGGGGGAGGGGCGCGATTGGGGAGTTAAATCCAGTCTTCTGAAGTATGTTATTAAATGTCTTTTTTTAAAAAAAAGAAATATAAGCACATACCAGGGATGCCAAAAAAATGTATACACATTTTAAAAGATGTTAACCCTTTGGTCAGCGTTGCTCAAGCAGTAGTTCACCGTAATCAGAAGTGTCTGGACGCTGATGGTAACCACTTTGAGCATCTCTTGTAATTGCAGAAGTCAAACGTGACTTGTATTTATCTTTTGTTATCAGTATATATTAATACAGTTTTTCCCTTTCTTAAAATGTGTATACATTTTTTTGGCACCCTCTGTATATTTTTATTTTAAAAACATACTATTTTTTTTAAATATAAAGTAGAACTGGATTTCATGTTTTATATGAAAACATTTACCAAAAACAAAGAAGGGAACTGTCTTTTAAGCTTTTAATGTGAGCCTATTGGTTAAGCTTCTGAATATTGAGTTTGCTGAGTTTGCTGAATAATCTAAATCAAAACTTTTAAACTGGTAAAGTGAAGGGCCCAGCCAGCAGTGATCGCCTGCTGCCTTACTGGAAACATTAGGCTTTACTTTTCTACCACACTCTGGTTTTTAGTTTTTGTTGTGATCACACACAATACCTAGTTGTGTATTTTAAGATGAGGTTTACAGAAGTCTGGTGAGTGGAACATGTGGTGTATAGTGACTTAGAGTGTGAACTATCAGAGAGAAAATGTGGTGGTTGTTTAGCTAAGACCAGGGGGTTCATTCAGACCCCTGTTGTTGGAAGCAATTGGCCAGAAATACTTGCCAGCACTGCAAAAGCACAGCTGTGAAATGTGAAACAAATGATTGTCTTTTTGTTGTTAATATTTTATTCGTTCCTTTATTATTACTTACATTGTTCAGCATCACAAGTTGTCACCCCTTTATGTTGTGTGAGGGTTGAAATAAAACAGTATGGTGCCATTTAAAAAAGTTTTAAAATTAATGGATGATGGACAATTGCAAAGAAAAGTAAAACTCAATTACATATATTTTAGACATCTCCTTCAGTCTTTGGGGTTGGATAAGCTCTGTAACAGGTACATTAGGTGATGTGGCCGATTTCCTAATGAATACAAGTACTTGGACATGCACCCACTTGTCATCATCCCGGATGTGGTCAGGGTGATGCTCAGGTCCTCCTCAAAGCAGCCACTGCTTACACGCAGCCCTAAAGCAGGGTGGGCCGCTCAGCAAGCTCTGGAGCTATCGATTGCAGACCTCCAACCACGTACTTGTCACTTTAAATTTTCTAGTTTTCTATTTTCACTTTTAAAAAAAAATCTGTGGGCCGGCTGAGTGGCTCAGTTGGTTAAGAGCTCGCTCAAGAGTGCGAGCTCTGAGTAACAGCGGTTCGATGCCCGGCCCGAGCTGAGCAGCGGCTGATACTCAGCTAATAAAAAAAAAAAAAAAATCTGTGCTTTCTTTTCTTGTTCCATGTTAAGCACACACACATACACAAACAAGAAAGTGGAAGAAAAAAATTTTCAGTTACCTAAAAATTCACCACCTAGAAAAAATAAACACTATTAGTATTTAAGGGTAAAGCTTTCTGGTCTTTTTTCTATGCACAGCTATATTCTTTGAAACTAAAATGGATTATATAGTACACATATCTTTCATTTAATATTCTATAAAGTGAACATCTATTTCATTAAATATTTTTCTATAAATTATTTTTAATAGCTATATAGTATTATTCCATCTTGTCAAAATACCAACATGTATTTCAGTATTCATTATTGGCTTACCATTTTTTTTCTATCATTAATAACCTGTGAGGAAAATTTTTGGAGCCAAATCTTTGTATATGTCTATGCAGTTTTGGGGTACACATTTTGAGAAGTGAAACAGTCAGAGAATATAGTTATTTTTAAGGCTGTTCATATTCTACAAAGGTTTTTCATTTACCCTTACCATAAATTTAAAATAATGTTTGGTATCTTTATATCTTATTCCAATACTGCCATTGTTAAAATATTTTTGAAATTAATTAAAAATTCCCTTATAGAGCCTGAGTGCAACATTTTCTTTACACTATTTTCAGAAGAATTAAAAAAAAAAACCAACAATCTACATACAAAAAAATCTGATTGAATTAGCTGAACAAATTTAATACATTTGCTTTTATGTTCACCATTTACTCAAAGTTGTAAAATCTAAGTTTATTGCATAAAATAATTTTTTTAAACCATGTCTAAACACAATTTGGGAAGACTTTTTGGAGACAACTGGTTTCATCACGTAGAGAAAGAACCCTTTCCTGTGCCCCTTTGTTACCTATGTTCTGAGAGACATTTGGCAACAGTGAATGGATCCGTCTTGTTCTCTGCTCTGTGAAATGCAGTGTGATCTAACTCATGGTAGACATTTATCAGATGTTTATTTTCCTGTTCATTTCAGAGCTCTCTAAAATATGTTCTTATTTCTTTCAAAATATCAAAATAGAAAATATGGGTAGCATTTTAGAGTTTTAATGGAGAGGACAAAGCTATGCTATTTGTACATGAGAAAGTGCCAGTTAGGAAGGCAGTGACCCCTGGTTCTACTTTCCCTGTATCCTCTGCTCTGTTTGTGTGTAACTCCAAGGATCCTCCTGTTGATATTATCTTTGGGTTGCCACTTTCCCTACAGTTTCATGTATCTCCGACTGTGTAGCACTGTGTAGGAAGCCAGGCATAGAACGACCACAGTTATGCTGGGAAGGAAAGCTGGGATGTAGCCAATCTCAGGCTGAAACCCAGGACCCAGAAACCAACAACTCTGAACATGGAGGACAAAAGGAGCCAGACGAAGAGTGAGGAATTTGGACCAAGACTCAGACTTATATGTTCAGATTTAAGACAGTTAAAACAGAGACTAAGAGAGGTTACAATAAGTGTTTCTGTCTCTGTGCCTCCCTTGTTCTGCATGTCTAGTCTCTGTGGTCTCGCTGGGCTCACATTTTGCCCTCTGCCTACACAGCCTCATACTATCCCTTTCTCCCACTCACCAGGTTCATTTTCACATATCTTTGGAGACTTGGCTCAATCACAACCATCTCTGGGAGGCCCTCATTTACCTCTCCTTTCCCCCAACCCAAGCTGCGTTATGATTCATCTGGGGCATGCTTCTATCATTTACTTTCACTAAGCATTCTCTATGTATTTGGTGGCCTGCTTCTTTGTCTGCTCTCCTCCCTATCGTGAGCTCCCTGATGGCCAGGATGATGCCTAACTCATCTGTATCCTTAGTATATAATACAGTACCTGGCACATAGTAGGACTTTGATCAATGTTTGATGAATGAATAAATGAATGAAAACGCAGCAAATTTTCAGGGCATGCTAGCCAGGCACTTCAGGTGAAAGCTCAGGAGTCATATTAGGTAGGTAGCTGAGAAGTTGGCAACTTGCTATAGCAAGGTCTGATGATCTTTTCTTGATAAGGGTTGAGTCTGACATTTCTTTAGATTTACAGGGATAAAAGAGCCTAGGAAACTATGAAACACTAGATAAAGTATTTTTTCATCAATTATTTTTCATTTGCTACGCATGAGAAAATGAAAAGGGACAGCATCCCAGAAATGTTCAAATGATTGGAATACTCAATGCAATAATAATGGTTTATTAGTAGTTCTTGTACTACTGTTAAATCTTTCTAGGACCCATGAATCTTAAAGGTAGGCTGTGGAAATTGGAAGATTCCAAGGTCATTTCAGTTCTCTCTAGGCCACATAAATTCCAACTTCCCCTTCCAGAGAGGCAAAGATCATGGAAGGTCTTACTTGTTCACCCCTGGGGTTTGTGGTAGGGGTGGGAGAAAGCCACAGAGGCACATCCAGGGATGAATGTACTAGCCAAATGGAATGAAACTGCATAAGCAAGCAAGAGTGAAAAGGGATCTCTCTCTCTTTCCCTCTCTCTCTCTCTCTCTCTCTCTCTCTCTCTCTCTCTCTCTCTCTCTCTCTCTCTTTCTCTCTCTCTCCCTCTCACTGCAAAAAGCAGTGAGATGGTGAAAGGAAATCCAAAGTAAAATTACGAGACCTGGGATCTAGTCCTTGCCATGCCACTAACCACTTGTGCATCTGTGGGCACATACTTGGTTTTTCTGCCTCAGTGCCCTCATCTGTAGAATGGCTAGCTTGGGATAGATGATCTCTGAGATCTTTTTCAGCTTTAAGATTTTGTACTTCTATATGATGACTAACCAAGATAATCAAAGAACTAGCAAGATTGGGGGAAAAGAATAATGAATTTTATTTTGGAAAGGCTGAAGTTCCTGTGATATACCTGGGTGTCAATGACAAGAGCTACTTAAAAGTGGAAATCTGGCCCTTGGAGCAGAGTTGGGAGTGGAGGTACAGATTTAGCAGTTTATCAATAAAGGGCAATTAGAACAGGAAGAGTTGTGTGACCAGCTAATCCAGTTGTAAGTAAGCTGATCATGTACCAAGATGAATTGATAACAGTTAAATTCAAAATTATAATTCACTTGTATTTTGTTTGATTCCATTTTCCTTTATTCTATATTTTAGTGGATGGTAAGAATAATAACATTGTTTGTTGGGTATTGACTATGTACTAGGTGTTAAGGGCTTTACAGTTGTTATCTCATTTAATCTTTACAAATAACTATGAAGTAGGTATCATTATTCCCATTTCAGAGATGTGGGAACTGAACAATGAGCAACTGGCTGGAAAAAAGGAAAACACTAATTTGCAGTAGTTGTTGATTTATATGGTGGAAATACTCTCACCGTTGCCTCTTTCAAGCTACCAATGAGAGGTCACTGAACAGGGAGTTGGGAAAACATGTGCAGTAGTACACCATTATGTACTATTTTTACCCTACACAGGCAATAAGCATAAATATTCTCAAGAATGTAGATAATGGTAACATGTAATAAAACAACTAGGAAGTGATGAGCTTGAGTACTCACTAACTTTAATATAATTTATTTAATTTTAAGTTTATGTGATATCATTTTTAAGCTGTCTGTATTTAACAACTGGCTGGCAGAGTTCCTAAAAATTTAACATTCTGCTCTCGCAAGCTAGTATAAGCTGGCTCCACACACCACTGAAAAGCTGCTAAGACAGAGTAACTAACTTGCCTAAGGTCACACAGAAAATGTGTGGGCCAAAATTAGAACCTTGATCCATTGAATTCTGAAGACCAGACTCTTAACTACATACTGCATATGGTAAAAAAAAAAAAAAAAGATTGTTGCGTGCTCTATTTTGAAAAAATATATCTGCTCTTGTCATCAATAAGGAGGCATTCTAGTGGAAAACATCATGAGTCAGAAAACTCACAGTGCAATTTCTGCTTCTCTGGGTCAGTTCTTGTGCCTCAGTTTCCTTGTTTGTTAAAGGAATGCCTTGTTTTCTTTCTGAATCACACTTTAACCTGTGTTGGAAAAAAAAATAGAAGAATTCATGAAAATCTTCTTATATTGCTTGTAGGTAGGACTCATATAAATTTAAATAGTTTTTATAAGTATTAGTTTGAATATAATTTTACACTAGCCATATTGAAAATAAAAAGTAAAGAAATATAACAAACACCTACTGGTTAGCATCCATAATTTAATGTAATCTTTTTGTAGGCAAAATGTATAAGGACATTTATTGCATTAAGTAGTAAAAATCTGAAACATCTGGTAACAATTTTTAGATCTTGAAGAATCAGAAGACAAAATGATAAGTCTCAGGGGACCAAGATCATGTTCCCCATCTTGAAAAATTTTTAAATATTTTCTGAAAAGCCATACTTATTTTAGTTTCTTCTCTGTTCCCTGTCTTAGGAAGTGACTTACACACAGAATTGCATGGGACTGTTCACAAAATTCTACTTAGTCTGTGGACCTGGGTGAAGCCTGTGGTTAGAACTGCAGCTATAAAGTCACCATCTAGCTCAATAAATCTAGAGAAACCAGGTAGCTCTGTGGATCTTGTGATGTAAGAAGAAAGGATTATGGTTGCAATTCCCTTTTTTAAAAAGGAGATAAAGCTCCATTAAAATGCAGGGGAAGCTGTGAATAATTGACCCCTGGGTGAGGAAAAGAACAAGATAGTGTACTTTAGACAAGAATGACAAAACTTAGGAAGGGTCAGCTTACTTCTGCAGATGGCAGCTCTGAGTCACTGTGCCATGAGTGCACACAGAGCTGGCATGCAGGCTTGCACCCTGGCATCTGCAGGCTTCAGTAATCTTGTATTCTAGTTCCTCACTCGCACTGGAAAACAAAACTTTCTTTTCATGTTTGGATGTCCAATGTTTTTAGATAAATATGACAACCTTTAACAAATGACCACATTGACTATCCCCTCCCCCTTTGGAACTACTGATTCTCATTTACATTCTACAAGCAATGTATTAACAACTACTCGGTCTATTAAGAAGCCATTGCTGCCTCATGCTCTGTGCCACACACTGCGTTGTGCTGTAAAGGACATGCCAGGTAAGATGATGTCGGAGTTCCTCAGCACAGATAGTACACATGTGCACCGGTAATTATTAGAAGACAGAAATACAAAATGCAAAGGGAGGGCGAAGTCCTTGGTGCTCTGTCAAGCCCTCTTAGCACTGATACAAGCTATTGAAGATGCTTGTGGCACATTTGAATGCAATAAAACAGAATGTCCCGTAATGTTTGGGGAGAAATCTTTGCTTCTTTCCAATTCATTCTCCTTGCTAAGCCAGGCTTCTTTGAGGTCACCACGAGGTTGTGAAGGATAGATATATGGATATGACTACAGTCATCTCCTTACCCATTAGTCATCGGTAACGGTGCTGTTAGAATGAGAGAAATGGCTGGAAATGATACAGGAACACAGCTTGGGCCTTGTCTAACTAAGATGGATGTTTCTAGCTGTCATAGAAGGGCTGGCCTTATATATATCTCTTTTCTGTGTTGCTGAGCCAACTGAGTCATAGACAACGTTATAAAGAAGGAGTTGAAAGTGGGAGCTTGGTAAGCTGTTACCTTTCTTGAGGTAAGTCCCCTCCTTCTTGTTATCACCTTCGAGTGGCTGAGAGGAATCTGAGCTAGTCCTTGGTGCTCAACACTTTGGTCTTCATTTCGTGTGGCTCACTTACAACTCACTTCCTTTACAGACAGCCCTGTCCTATCATGCTGATGGGTTGAGACCCACCCAGAGGCAGCTGGAGAGAATTTTGCTGTGATCACCAGAGCTTCTCAGCCCCCATCAGCAGCAGTAGCTGTCCGCTAGGACTTGAGACCGGACACCACTGGCGTGGCAAATTTCCCCAACTTTCTAACCAATGGGAGCTTAACCAGCAAGGAGCAGAGTGGCAGAGCTCCAGCTGGTGTCAAAATCGAAGCCAAAAATCACCTCACAACTAAACAAAGAGAGATCAGATCCAAGTTTTGTAAGAATCCTACCCAGAACATGCAAAGATACCAGCTGTGGCAAGACCTGGTATTTTAACATGATAAAATATTTTGCTTTTTCCCTGAGAGAGGGATTTTTAATTTCAGGCTTATATCCCATTATTTCAGTGAAGAGAAAGGATAAGTAATAGTTGGTTGGCCTAGAAGATTCTGGCAGGAATATTTGAGTCATAGAATATTAGCCAAGCATCTTTTTGGATATCCTAAAATAAACTCTGTACAGAACTAAGCATTTTAAGCCAGGACAAAACTAAAAAGCTCTTCTCAGAGGTCTCCCTGACCCTCTTTTCTGGATACAATCTTATTGGTTGATAACACCAAGTTTTTGGCTGCATTGCAAGGAATCACTCAGCTGTGGCTGATTATTGCTATCATTTCCCCCCCTTGTTCAGGAGATCTTGTTATGAACATGTTTCCAAGGCAGAAAAAGTTGTTTGTTTGTTTAGGGGAAGCCATTATTGGAGATACTAGTGCTAGGGTAATGGACTAGGGTATCAGATAGAGGGAAAGAAATTAGAAGTTTTGTAAAAAATGACTGTCCTCATTGCTGGAGTTATGTGTTGTAATAAGGAGGGATGGTCTGTAGTCCTGGCTTTGCCACCAACTGTGTGACCATTCACTCAGTCATTCAGCAGTTATGGTGGCCAAAGCATGAAAACAACTGAAGTGTCCTTCAATAGATGATTGGGTAAAGAAGATATGGTACATATATACAATGGAATGTTACTCAACCATAAGAAAACATGAAATACTACCATTTGCAATAACATGGATGGATCTTGAGATTATTATGCTAAGAGGAATAAGTCAGACAGAAAAAGTCGAGAACCATGTAGTTCACTCATATGTAGGATATAAACCTGAAACCAAGAAACAACACAAACAAACAAACAAATAAAAATTCATAGACACAGACAACAGTTCAGTGGTTACCAGAGGGTAAGGGGAGTGGTGATAGAAGAGGGTAAAGGGGGTCAAATACATGGAGATGGAAGAAGATTCGACTCTGGGTACGGAACACACAATGCAATATATAGATGAGGTATTATAGAATTGTACACTTCAAACCTATATAATTTTATTAACCAATGTCACCCATAAAATTTAATTTAAAAAACCTTATGGAGCACTCACTCTGTATTTCACACTATGTCTAGCACTGGGTACACACAGTGAGGAATAGATAAGGAACTGTTCTCAAATCACACAAGTTCTCTGATACCATTTCTTTATGTTTGCAATGTGAGGGATGCATATAATGATCTCTCAAGGCTTTCAACTTCTAGTCCTTGGATCTTCATGGGAGCACAATGCACCCAGAGGAAGAGTAACAGGAAAACAGTAACTGGTATCCAACATTTATGCCAGACATGCTAACAACTTTTATATACTTTACTCTGTTTTGTTTTCTCAAGAATCTCCTAAAATATTATTATACCTATTTTAGGGATGAAAAAACTAAGCACCAGAAAGGTTGAGTTGCCTTTTGTTACAAGTAAGAAAGAGTCAGAGCCAGACTCAAACCCAGCTCTGCTGACCCCAAGCGCAGCATTTGTCCCTCCTCTGTTCTCCAGATTTTTTTTTTTTTAAGATTTTTATTGGGGAATTGGGGGGAGGGGAACAGCGCTGGGGAATTGGGGGAAGGGGAACAGACAAGTTGCTGTCGTTTTGTTCTTCAATCTAGTTGTGGAGGACGTTGCTTCACTGGCCCAAGCTGGCACCATCATTGTGCTCTTCTCTGGCGAGGCAGATCAGTCGCCGGCTTCTGGACGGCCGCTCACTGCGGCTGCTGGCCGCTCATGCTGGCTGCTGGCTACACACGGTAGCCCATGGTAACCCACTGCCACAGGGACTGCAGCCTACGCCGTCGCCGGCGACTCATGGCAGCCCAGCTCCAGGTTGAGCTGTTGTTCAGCATCTTAGCTGTGGAGGGCAGTGTCACTGGCCCTCATATGTGGGATCCGAACCGGGGCCCTCTGGCGTCCCAAGCGAGCTCTTAACCATCGCGCCACTCGGCCGGACCTGTTCTCCAGATTTTTAATGTTCATTCATCTCCTCTGGACTTTTCTCTGGGAGTACTTATGGAAAATGTATTCAAGGATCTATGGTCGTATAATATAAAATACCTCATTCTTGCCTTCTGGGTCTTCCATTAGCTTTCCCTTCCTCTTTACCTACTAAACATATCTCATTCGTCCCAAGGGTGATCTTGCCACTTCATCCAAATCGAGCGTTCCTGCTGCTTTGCCTTTGCTTGTATTTTACCTTCAACTTGGAGTCATTTTTAATCTTGTCTGTAACCAAATTCTGTACTCTTTCCCAGACTGTATTTGTCTTATTCTTAAATTTAATTGATTCAGTCCTTACTAGTTGTCCAACACAGTAAGAAGCTAAAAAAAAAAAGAGTATAAGATCATCTCTTTGAGGGAAATAAGAAGCACAGATTATACAAAAGAGTTATGGACTAAAATAAAGAGTTATAGACTTGTAAGGGAAAGAGAAGGAAAGTAGCAAGATAGGGCTAGAGTCACTGGAACTTGAGGAATAGTTGAGGAGGCTTCATTAGATGAAATGGGAGTTAGGGGAAAGTACAAGGTCAGAAAGAGCAGAGAGGTCCACTGAGTATTGGAGAAGTGAGATGTCTTTCTGGCTGGAACAGCTAGGTTTGAAAAACTCTGGAAGCTGGTATGGGTCAGTTGAACTGGATGTTATTATTGAAAAATGTTCATCAGAAGGAATACTGGATTAAGAGTTTGAACATCTGTGTTCTTGCTCCACCTATTTGTAATCTGGGAAAAATCAATCAAGGAATTAGAGCTTCCATTTCCTCATCTCCTGGAGGCTACCTCAGTTTATAGGAGAAGTCTGGGCTTCTTAGAATAGCCTACCTTTTCTACTGTTCCTATCTCCAGCCACTTTGTAGTATGTCATTTTGTATGAGGAGTCAGTTATGAGTTGAGACTTTTCATAACATGGTATTAATCACATTCGTTCTGTGACAACTCTAACTGTGCTGAAATTTAGTAATTTAAGAAACAGAAGTTCCTTAATTAAATATTTGGGATTGGAACTTCAAGGGCTTGAGGGTTTCTGCTTTAACTTGATAATGTGAAGCAACAAGATCTTAAGGCTTTCTATTTAATTATGTCTGGTACCAGGTAAGGTGGATGGTCTCAAAGATGCTGATCTGGATAAAAATGTGGCCAGGCAAGCTCAGTTGGTCAGCTAAGGCAAAGTAGGCAAGAGCTAACAGCATCAACCATGAGTTTTAGGAAACATCAATATCCAAAATCTCCAAAATAACTGTGATGGTTAATTTTATGTATCAACTTGAATGGACCACGGGGTAGCCAGCTATTTGCTTAAATGTTCTAGGTTTGTCGAGGGTGTTTATGGATGAGATTAACATTTAAATTGGTAGACTGAGTAAAGCAGATTGCCCTCCCCATTGTGGGCGGGCCTCATCCAATATGTTGAAGGCCTGAATAGAACAAAAATGCTGCGTAAGGGAGAATTCACTCTTTCTGTTTGATTGTCTTCAAGCTAGGCCATCAGTCTTCTGCCTTCAGACTCAGACTCAGACTCAGACTGGAACAATACTGTCAGCTCTCCTGCGTCTCCAGGTTACCAAATGCAGATCTTGGAGCTTCCTGGTCTCTAGAGTTGTGTGAGCCAATTCCTTCTCTCTCTCTCTCTCTCTCTCTCTCTCTCTCTCTCTCTCTCTCTCTCTCTCTCTCTCTCACCCTAGCCCTCTCGCTCTATCTCTATCTCTTTCTATCTCTCTGTCTCATCTATCATCATTCTCTTCTATTGGTTCTGTTTCTCTGGAGAACTCTGACTAATGTAGTAGCATTAGGATTTGGATCAAAAAGTGAAGGATCAAGGCAGCTGGTCTTCCTCTAGAGTCCAGTGGTGAAAGGTCTTTTCCTTCCTTTCTAAGTACAGTAATACAAGCTGATCTTCTTAAGAGGCAGTATAGTTCAATGACTAAGAGTACACACTCTGGAACTAAACTGCCTGGATTCATATCTAGATGATCTTGGATTTAACTGTTCTGGGTCTCATTTTTCTCATCTGTAAAAATGGAGACAATAATATACTTACCTAAAAGGTGGTTCAGAGAAAAATATAGATCAGTATATGAAAATTTCCTAAAGAGTTCTGGCACACAGTAAGTATTACTTGAACAGTAGCTATTATAAACCCTCCTGGGCTCACTGAGCTCATCTTGGTCTCTCACAGAACAGCCTGAGTCTTCTGATCAGCAACTTTTTCCTCCAGTCTATGTATGATCAAGGAGTGGAGGAAAAGGGGATTCCATAAATATTTTCCTAAACTTTACCAGGAAGTCTTTGGAATCATCTAACAAGAGACAGGATAATGTTAGGCCAGGTATCACCCAGAGGCTTGGCTTTTCAATAAATTAAAAGGACCATGTCCTGGAGCAGAAGTCCTCAGTAGATGCCCACTTCCAGCACACATTAGATTTTTCCAGGTATGTGACTAGAAGCTTACTGTATGAAGAAAACGGAATTTCCTTTTTTCCTTTATTATTATTTTTTTCTGATTACAAAAGAATGATATGTTTATTAAATAAAAATTTAAAAACACAAGAGTTATATAAAAGAAAATAAAAATGATCCATAATCCTAACATCCAAAGATAACAAATAATACTTTGAAATATGTCTTTCTAGTTTTCTATTTGTATGTGACACACAAACTTCTTTTTAAAACAAGATCAAGATCATAATACATACAGTCAATTTCACATCCTGATTTTTATACAGTTTTGTAACCATTTTTCTATGTCACTAAATATAGACATTATACATGGAAAGCCCTTAGAACAATGCCTGTCATATACAAAATATTGAACATCTTTAGTAATGATGGTAGATTTATAGTGGGGAAATTACTGGGTGAAAGAGTGTAAACATTTTTGAAGCATTTGATGCCTACTGCCTATTTGCTTTCTAGAAGGATGTCACAGCTTCCACTCCCAACTAGCAGTGTGTGTGAGAGGGTCTGCCTCCTACACCCTGACCTACCTGTTTTTCTCTATTCAGTTCTGTAACCTTTGCAGGTAAAGAATACCATTCCCATATTCTGGCATTGGTTTAATGATCAATTTTAGTGTTTGATAATGTGGTGAGAGTTCATGTTTTTGTGTATTTCTGTAGATGTCCTAATGGGATGTTAGGAGACTCACAAATATTCTGAAGTAGAAATTGGACTGAGGTCTCTAAGTTGTAGAGTGATATTATACCTCTGGGAGACTGGTACAGGCATATCTCACTTTATTGTACTTCACTTTAATTGCACTTTGCAGATAATTTTTTTTTTTTTTTACAAATTGAACGTTTGTGGAAACCCTGTGTCAAGCAAGTCTATTGGCTCCATTATTCCAAAAGCATTTGCTCACTTTGTGTCTCTGTGTCACATTATGTAATTCCCGCAATATTTCAAAGTTTTTCATTATTATTATATTTGTTATGGTGATACATGATCAGTGATATTTGATGTTACTATTGCAATTGTTTGGGGGCACCATGAATCACACCCATACAAGATAGCAAACTTAATCGATAAATGTATGTGCTCTGACTGTGTTCCACTGACTGGCCATTTCCCCATCTCTCTCCCTCTCTTTGGATCTCCCTATAGCTTGAGACAACAATATTGAAATTAGGCCAATGAATAACCTTATAATGGCCTCTTAAGTGTTCAAGGAAGAGTCACATATCTGTCACTTTATATTAAAAGCTAGGAAAGATTAAGCTTAGTGAGGAAAGCATGTCAGAAGCAAGACAGGCTGAAAGCTAGGCCTCTTGCACCAAACAATTAGCCAAGCTGTGAATACAAAGGAAAAGTTCTTGAAGGAAATTAGAAGTCCTACTCCAGTGAACACATGAATGATAAAAAGTGAAACAGCCTGATTGCTTATATTGAGCAAGTTTTAGTGGTCTGGATAGATGAAACCAGGCACATTTCCTTAAACCAAAGTGTAATCCAGAGGAAGGTCCTAACTGTTTTAATTCTGTGAAGACTGAAAGAGGTGAAGAAGCTGCAAAAGAAAAGTTTGAAGCTAGCAGAGGTTGGTTCATGAGGTTTAAGAGAAAGATGCCATCTCCATAATATAAAAGTGCTTGATGAAGCAGTAGGTGCTCATGTAGAAGCTGCAGCAGGTTATCCAGAAGATCTGGCTAAGATAATTAATGAAGGAGGCTACACTAAGCAACAGGTTTTCAATGTAGACAAAACAGCCTTACATTGGAAGAAGATGCCATCTAGGATTTTCATACTTAGAGAGGAGAAGTAAATGGCTGGCTCCAAAGCTTCAAAGGACATGCTGACTTACTTGTTAAGGACTAATGCAGCTGGTGATTTTAAGTTAAAGTCAATGCTCATTAACCATTCCAAAAATCTTAGGGCCCTTGAGAATCATGCTAAATGTTCTTTGCCTGTGCTTTATAAATGGAACAACAAAGCCTGGGTGACAACATACCTGTTTATAGCATGGTTTACTGAATATTTACTGTTGAGACCGACTGCTCAGAAAAAGTGATTCCTTTCACAATATTACTGCTCATTGACAATGCACCTGGTCACCCAAGAGCTCTCATGGAGACGAACAATGATGTTAGTGTTGTTTCCATGCCTGTTAACACAATATCCATTCTGCAGCCCATGGATCAAGGAGTAATTTTTGACTTTCAAGTCTTATTATTTAAGAAATACATTTTGTAAGGCTATAGCTAACATACACATGATTCCTCTGATGGATCTGGGCAGAGTAAATTGAAAACTTTCTGGGAAGAACTCACCATTCCTGGTGTCATTAAGAACATTAGTGATTCATTGGAAGAGGTTAAAATATCAACATTAACAGAAGTTTGGAAGAAGTTGATTTCAACCCCCACTGATTACACCGAGGGGTCAAGACTTTAACGGAAAAAGTAACAGAGATGTGGTAGAAATGGCAAGAGAACCAGAATTAGAATGGGAGCCTTGAACATGTGACTGAATTGCTGCTATCTCATGATAAAACTTTAACAGATAAGGAATTGTTTCTTATGAATGAGCAAAGAAAGTGGTTTATTGAGATGAAATCTACTCCTGTTGAAGATGCTGTGAAGATTGTTGAAATGACAGCAGAGGATTTAGAATATCACATACACTTAATTGATAAAGCAGGGTTGAGAAGATTGGTTCCAATTTTGAAAGCAGTTCTGTGGGTAAAATGCTATGAAACAGCATTGATGCTACTGACAAGTTGTTTGTGAAAGGAAGAGTCAATCAATGAGGCAGACTTTATTGTTGTCTTATTTTAAGAAATTGCCTCAGCTAACCCAACCTTCAGCAACCACCACCCTGATCAGTCAGCAGCCATCAACACTGAGGCAAGACCCTCCACCAGCAAAAAGATTATGCATTGCACAAGGCTCACATGATGGTTAGCATTTTTTTGTAATAATGTATTTTTAAATTAAAGTATGTACATTGTTTTTTAGATATAATGCTATTGTACACTTAATAGACTACAGTATAATGTAAACACAACTTTTATATACACTGGGAAAGAAAAATTTGTGATTCACTTTGTTGCAACATTCACTTCATTGTGGTGGCCTGGAGCTGAACCCACAATATCTCAGAGATATGCCTGTATTCTGTACTATACCCACAGTTAAACCAGTGCCTAGATGCTACCAGTGACACTCCGTCCTGTGGGACTCTCAGTGTGAAAGGGACATCTAGATCTTTTGTCTTATGGCACCTGGCTCAGCTTTAAAAGCTCTATATTGCCAGTGTGCACCACACAGGGCTCAATACTGAGGACCAGGCAAGGGCTCCGTGAGCCAGGCTGGTTTGTCCAGGTCTTAAAACAAAGGTGAAAAGACACCGTTCTAAGTAGGAGGGTCCAACTTATGTCTACAGTGAAGAGTCAGGAACTGAAGTAAAAGGCCTAAATGCAGAGCTTGCCTAAACCTGTAGTTAGTATTTCCCTGTAAGGAGAAGCCCATAGTAGGAGATGGTTCAAAAGCTGCCTATGGATTGCCTTATGCCACATTTTCCCCAAAGATTCCTTTTTCTGTTTCTTTTTTTCTGATATTACATGATTGTTATAGAAAGTGTGAAAAATACAGAAACTATCCACTCTTTAGAGATGATCACTGTTAACATTTTGATATATTTTCTACTATGATGGTTAATTTTATGTGTCAACTTGGCTAGACTATGGCGCCCAGTTGTTTGGTCAAGCACCTGTGTAGATGTTGGTGTGAAGGTATTTTTCAGGTGTGATAAGCATTTAAATTAGTGGACTTTGGGTAAAGCAAGCTAACCTCCAGTGTGAGTGAGCCTCATCCAATAAGTTGAAAGCCTTAAGAACAATGACTGAGGTTTCCCAAAGAAGAAGCAATTCTGCTTCAACACCAAAATATAGAAGCCCTGCCTGAGTTCTAGCCTGCAAGATTTCAGACTCAAGACTGCAACATCAACTCTTCCCTGAATATCTAGTCTGCCATCTGCTCTACAGATTTTGGACTTTGCAGCCACCACAGTCATGTGGATTGATTCCTTAAAATGAATCTCTCTCTCTTTCTCCCTCTCCCTCTCCCTCACCCTCTGACCCCCATTGGTTCCGTTTCCCTGGAGAATCCTGACTTCCCATTCTTTTCCTCACTCATTTTCTCTGGAAAGCACTTCTCAAACTATGATGTATATGGCAATCACCTGGGAATCTTGTTCAAGGGCAGCCTTTGGGTCAGTAGGTGGTGGATGAGATTCTGCATTTCTAACAACCTTCCAGGTAATGCCCATGCTGCTGGTCTACAGACCGCCCTTTGAGTAGCACAGATTTATATAACCACCTTTTTTCCTTTAAACACTATCATGATCTCAATTATTCTCCTGAAACATTATTCATACTAATTGTATTTCATACCATCATAGGAACTCACATAGTTTAGTTAACCCATTTCTAATTGTTGGAATTTCAGTTTGGTGTATTTTTTTTCAATATTATGGAATTTTGCAATGAACATCCAAGTATATAAATCTTTATGTGAAGCATTATATCCTTGGATGATTTTGTCAAAGAAATTCCTGGGCCAAAATAGATACATTGCTCAGGCTTTAGAAACATACTTCCCAAAAGCTCTTTAGAAAAAATTGTCCAAGTATATTGGTCTATTCAGACTGCTGTAACAAAATACCACAGACTGAGTTAGCTTATAAATAACAGACATTCATTTCTCACAGTCCGGAGGATAGGAAGTCCAAGATCATGGCACTGGCCGACTCAGTGTCTGGTGAGGGTCCACTTCTTAGTTCATAGACAGTGCCTTGTGGCTGTAATCTTATATGGTGGTGGAACGGGTGAGGGAGATTTCTGAGGCCTCTTTTATAGGGTGCTAGTACCATTCATGAGGGCAGAATCCAAAATTACCTTCCAGAGGACCTATTTCCTAATAAAATCACCTATGGGCTTAGGATTTCAACATATGAATGCTGGGGGAACACAAACATTCAGATCATAGCACCAAATACATTCCCACCAGAGTGCTTGTTTTCTGCAGCAGCTCAAGCTTGCAGTCTCAGTCACTTGCTTTCAAGGGCTTCCCTGGCCTGTGATTGGTGCTCACATTGTCAGTGTCTGCTGGGCAGCAGAGCCTACCCAATACACATGGTTCTCATAATTCATTGTACATTCTTTCATTTATCTCTGTAATAATGTTACTTAATTATCCACTCAGTTGATGCTGTAAGTACCCTGCTGGGAGCTAGGGTATAGGAAACTTAGATCAACAACTAATCATAAAATTAATTTAATTATAGTTATGATACGTGGAGCTATAAGTGTATAACAATAATCTGGCCTAATCGAAGGGCCAGGGACTCTTCCTGAAGAAGTGTCATTTGAGATTAGCTTTGGCTGTTCTGAGGATGTGGCACTCAGTTCCCTAACTTTTGGCTAGTGATTTTCAAATAGGTGGAGGCTCTAATGACAGAACCTTGGAAGACACCTTTGGTGAGACATGGTCCACATGGAGTCTCCAAAGGTCTTTCAAGAGGTCCATTGTAGCTGCTGTTCCTCATGCTCCCAGTCATTCTATTGTGAAGATGACTCTGCAGGGGAGTTCCTTCCGCTGTCTACTCCTGGATAGAGTCTCAGTTTCCCATTACTGAATCTGAACATCATCTGATTTCCCATCTATACGTATGTGTTATAGGAAATGGAGCCTAAATAACAAGTTATTTTAACATAATTCATCATAGGCAAATATATTTGATCTTTGAATTGATCATTATTTTGACACTCTCCACCATTGCTGCTATCCGTATTAAGGATAATGATAGTTGAAAGAAAGAAATCAGTACTACAAAGCTACAGCACTCAAAATGGTGTGGTACTGACATAAGGATAAACATATAGATCAATGAAATGGAATTTAGAGTCCAGAAATAAACCTATATTTTATGGCTAATTGATTTTTGACAAGGGTGCCATGAGCACTCAGTAGGGGAAAGAATACTTTCTTTAATAATTGGTGTTGGGCAACTGGATATCTGCATACACAAAAAGTGAAGTTAGACCCCTACCTCACATCATATACAAAAATAACTCAAGATGAACCAATGACCTAAATATAAGAGCTAAAGTGATAAAACTTAGAAACCAACACTGAGGGTAAATCTTCATGACCTTGGATTTGGCAATGGATTCTTAAATATGATACCAAAAGCATGAACAACAAAAGAAAAAAATAGATAAATTAAACTTCATCAAAATAAAAACTTAGTATATCAAAAGACATTATTTAAAAAGAGAAAGACAACCTCCAGAATGGGAAAAATATTTGCAAATCATATATCTATGGGTCTAGTACCCAGAATACATAAGGAGCATTTACAACTCAACAACAAAAAGACAAATGACCCAATTTAAAAACAGGCAAATGACTTGAATATACAAAGATTTACAAATGATCAATAAGCACATGAAAACATGCTCAATATCATTAGTTATTAGGGAGATGCAAATCAAAATCTACAATGAAAAACTACACCAGGAAATTTTTTAAAAAAGAAAAGAAAAATATGGAAAATAAGTGATGACAAAGATGTGGAAAAATTGGAACCCACATAGATTGCTGGTGGGGATATAAAATGGTGCAGCCACTGTAAGAAAACATTTTAATGGTTCCCTAAAAAGGTAAACACAGAATTACTGTATGACCCAGCAATTCCACTCCTAGATATATACCCCAAAGAATTCAAAACTGGCACTCAAACAAATGGATGTACACACATATTCATAGCAGCACTATTCAAACTATCCAAAAGATGGAAACAACCCAAATATCCATCAACAGATGAATGGAAAAACAAAATATGGCACATCCATACAATAGAGTATTATTCAGCCATAAAAATAAATAAGGTACTGATACATGCTACACCATGGATGAACCTCAAAAACATTATGCTAAGTGAAAGAAATTGGACACAAAAGTTAACATAGAATATAATTTCACTTATAGAAAATATTTAGAATAGGTAAACCCATAGAGACAGAACGCAGGTCAGTGATTACCAGGGGCTGGGAGAAGGTGAATATGGGGAGCGACTTCATAATAGGCATAGGGTTCCATTTGGGATGATAAAATGTTTTGGTACTAGATAGAGGTTGTGGTTCACAAAATTATTAATGGTTAAATGGCTTATTTAAGTGATTAATTTTATGGTATGTGAATTTTACCTCAAAAATTAAATATCTTAACTAGACTTATTGTGGTAATTAACTCACAATATATCCATATAAATATTAAATAATGAAGAAAGAAATCAAGGCTAGATTCTTTCCCTCTTATGTCTGCCATATTTTATGGTTCAATTTTAAAACATAGTAGCAAAATCATGACATACCTTCGGTTATTACTACCTTAGGGTTTTATAAGATTCATACTAATGGGTCTTCCCATCATTTTCACCTATTCTGTACAATTTAGATTTCAGTCCAAGGCTTCAGGAGCATTGCAAACAGCTGCACTGGAATTATGCATCTGACCATCAATGACATGCCAACTCTGACGGACAGCTGTGTAAAAGTAGGTAGTTGGAAAGTACAGTTTCTTCTCAGTCCCATTAGATGGGCACATTTTCTAGTGGCTTAAATTATGGAAAAATATGAACAGGCTTTTCATTTCAGTTGCTTTTTTATAGAAAGAAAATAATTTAAAAATGTATGCACACACACACACACACATTTGAACAGTTGAACCTTTAAATGCCCTAAGAAACTTTGTTTCACAGGATATTTTTGTTTCAGTGATATTGTAGCCTAAGCATAAAGTTTAGTTCAACATGTCAAGCTTCTAAATGTAGTGATTTTTTTCAGCATTCCATTTTTTCATATTTCCCCATACTTTTGTAACATGATTTAATTCTGATTCCTCTGCATTACTCTAATATAAGTGTACTAAAATATATTGAAAAAAGTCCCAATTTCTTTGAAATTAAGAAAATTTAATAGTTAACATGTCCGTTTCTGAAAATATTGAGAGAAAAAAATTACCTCATTACTTTGCTATGCTTGTACTGTGGTTAATTTAATCATCTTTTTTGTTCCAAAGGCTTTAGTTGAAAAATGCCCTCGTATTGCATCAGTGGTTTTCATTGGTGCACCACATATCTCCGACTGTGCTTTCAAAGCTCTTTCTACTTGCAACCTCAGAAAGATCCGATTTGAAGGTCTGTGATATTAAAAATGTGAGATTCAGCATTAACTTTTACTCTTGTGGCAGTTCAAATACAATACTTGTTTTGTCTTCTTCTTTTATAAAACAGGAAATAATAGAATTACTGATGCATGCTTCAAATTCATAGACAAGTGTTATCCAAATATTAGTCACATTTACATGGTGGACTGCAAGGGAATAACAGATGCTAGCCTCAAGTCACTCTCACCTTTGAAGAAACTTACTGTGTTGAATTTGGCAAATTGTGTAAGGTAATGAGTCATTCAGTTATATATTCAAGAGCCGCTGAATATGTGGAATGTGCCAGGCCTCCTTAAGGAGTTCATTGGTTAGTAGAGTAAACATGAAAGTCATGAGCCCAAGGGGAGTTCAGTGTAGAATTCTGTGGTAACTCAAAGGAGGGGCACCTAACCCAGACTGGGTGCAGGGAGAATGGCAGGGAAAGCTCAGGATATGTGGAATCATGGACCCTTCTAAGAGTAAATGAAGAATCATTTTCTATTGACTTTCGGCTCCTCCTGGATTATAACACAGATTTTGTATATACATATATACATGCAGACACACATACACTCCCATATACAATATATGCATACACAAATATGAGAGAGAGAGAGAGAGAGAGAGAGAGAGAGAGAGAGAGAGAGTGTGTGTCTATTTTCAGGCTATCTTTTGTGTTACATTCATTTATCTGTCTTCTATCTAATCTTGCACAGTATTTGTCAAATGGAGAATATAAGATCATATACTCAGGATTGTTGTGAGGAACACATAATTAATCTAATGTGCTTAGAATAGTGTCTGGCACATAATAGGCACTCAAGTGTTTATTATTATTATTGCTTTATAATATGTCTTAACATCTGATAAGATGACACTCTTTTTATCAATAGTCTTCTTTTAATTTTATTTTTTTAGATATTTTTGCCAGTTTGTTCTTTTTTTTTTTGCCAGATATTTTTGCCAGTTTGTTCTCTGAATAAACTTAAGAATAATTTTGTCAAATTTCAGAAAAATTCTATTGAGCTATTAATTGAAATTTTGTTAAGTATATAAATTAATTTTGGAAAAATACAGTTTTATAATACTTATCTGATTTTCTCTTTATCCAAGAATTATTTATTAAAGAAATATTCAAATTTCTATTACATCTTTATGTCTAATTATCATTTGTTATTTATTTTTAGTTTTATGACATCATGGTACAAAATTATGGCCCACACAATTTCTATCTTTTGGAACTGAGAGTTTTTTATGTAGGGGTAAGAGTGTTGGGGAATATGATGGTTGTATTGTTTATCATGTTAATATTTTTAAATATTCCATGGAACTTAAATTACATGAATTATATTATTCAAATTTTTATGTCCCTTTTTTGTTTGTTAAAAGCTGAGTCTACCACAAAATTGTATCTTAATATGTTCATTTTGAATTTCTAATTATTTTTGCTTTATTTTGTATTTATGCTATGTTATATGTTAAAATTACCAACAATCAGACTGGCCTTTGATTTCTTTTCTGTAATAGAAAATATTCTTATAGTTAAAATTTATATTATTTTTGTTTATATTTTTATTATATGTAATAAATAAATATATAATAAATATAAGTATTTGGTATTCCTGTTACAGAGGAAATCCAAGTCCAGTCTTGATTTTTATTTGTTAACATACACACATGTACATTTTTATATCACTATATTATCACACCATTTCACTGTACACAATTTCAAGGGGGGAAAGAAGATGATTCCAAGATTCTATACTGAATCATATTTATCTTCATTGGGGGTGGTACCTTTAATCAATATAAAATTACCCTGTTAGTCTTGCTTAATACTTTTAGTATCATAGTATTTTGACTCAATATAAAATTCTCACACCTGTAATAATTTTATTTACATTTGCCTAATACATCTTTGTAAGTAACTTCTTTTGGTTTTGTTGTCATTTTATTTTAAATGTGTTTTTTGAAGACTAACAATTTAGACTTAATTTGTCAAAACAATTTGAGAATCTTTGTCTTTTAAAAGGGAATATTTTCACCTTTATATTTATCATTATTATAAAACTGATATATTTGGTCTTTTTTTTTTAATTTGGTCTTCTTTTGCTTCTTCTATGTATGTGTTCTACTATTTGCACTTATTTTTTACCCTTTTGTTTGTTTTTTCTTTTTTTATTAGTTTCAGGTGTACAAAGCAACGTAATAGTTAGACATTTACACCCCTGACAAGGTGATAACCCCCCTCCTGCAACCTATTGGGTCTTCGGAAAAATCATGACGTATTTTGTCTATGTTTTTCAAAGGTCATTTATTTATATAAAGAACAAAGATCAATCAATGATATATTGCCTGTTTTGTTCGATAACCTTTTGCCATCTTTCAGTGAGCTTCATAATTCCTTGTTCATAGAAGGACCTGTCTTTATTTGAGAAAAACTGAACAAGGTGCTGATTTACAGCCTCATCTGCATTGAACGTTATACCATGCAAGGAGTCTTGAAAAGAGCGAAACAAGTGGAAGTGTGACGGTGCAAGGTCAGACGAGGAGTGTCGTTGAGATCAAAATCATCAGCACGGAATTTCGTGAACCATCATTGGCACTGACGTTCTTGTAGAGCATTGTCAATGTAAACTTTATGCAACTTTTCACAAGCTTGATACGCGTTCTTTTCTTTATGGAAGTAAAACAGTAAAATATGGCAAAAACACACTGTTTGGTCTTCCATCTTCAACTTGTAAAATCTCCAAAACTCAACCAAATCACTCAATTTTTTTTCAGACTGAAGCTAGAACTGTCTGCTGTCAAATGACATAGCAATAACATAGATGCGAATGACTCTAGTACTTCCAAAAATGAACTATCACCATCTGTTGCAAACATGCATCATGACTTTTCCAGAGACCCAATACTACCCCTCTAACATCTTATATTGCTGTTACGATATCATTGACTATCTTCCTTATGCTGTACTCTACCTCTCATACTATATATATATATATATATATATATATATATATATATATATATATATATATATATAATTATAGTTGACATACAATATTATTCTACTTCAGCTTCAGGTGTATAGCGCAATGGTCAGGCATCTACACAGTCTATGAAGTGATCCCCCTGATAAGTCCAGTGCCCCTCTGGCACCTTACATAATCTTTACAACATCAACAATGTTTTTTCTTTTTTAATGTATGGATTATGTTTTGCTATTTTAAAAGCTTTTATATATCTCTGATTATTACATTTTTAAATGTATTTTTGTACCTCTGTCAAGAATCCTCTTAACTCAAAGATTGAACCCGGGCCTGCCGAGTGGCACGATGGTTAAGAACTGGTTTGGGACGCCAGAAGGCCCCGGTTCGGATTCCACATATGAGGGCCAGTGACACTGCCCTCCACAGCTAAGATGCTGAACAACAGCTCAACCTGGAGCTGGGCTGCCATGTGTCGCTGGCGACGGTGTAGGCTGCAGCCCCTGTGGCAGTGGGTTGCCATGGGCTAACGTATGCAGCCAGCGTGAGCGGCCAGCAGCCACTGTGAGCGGCCGTCCAGAAGCCGGAGACGGATCTGCCTCACCTGGGAAGAGCGCAATGATGATGCCAACTTGGGCCAGTGAAGCAACGTCCTCCACAACTAGACTGAAGAACAAAAAGGACAGCAACTTGTCTGTTCCCCTCCCCCCAATTCCCCAGTGCTGTTCCCATCCCCCCAATTCCCCAATAAAAATCTTAAAAAAAAAAAAGATTGAACCCTAATTCCCTGTTTTGTATCTCAATGCTTTTTTAATCCTTCATTCTTATCATCTGCATTCCAAAGGAATTTTTCAAATATGCCTTTTACTTACTAATTTAATTTTCTAAAGGGTCAAGCTTGGTTTTGATGCCTTAAATTAGGTTATCCTTTTCACTGAATTTTTAGTTTCTTTGCCTAAAAATCTGTTCTTATCTCAAGTGGCCATCTTTTCATATCAGAATGCATCTTAGACTATCATTATTTTTGTTTCAGCCATGTCGCTCCTTATTACTTTCTACTTGTCTTTCACACTGTTTAGTATGTTCTGTTTTTGCAGTTTAAAAAAAAACATTTCAGAGGTATGCTTTCTCAAGTCTTATACATCCCATGCTATATTTTATTTCTTTGTTAGTAAAAATATCTCTCCATGAATACTACAGCCCTGGTGTTTGCCAATAGATGAGTTGATCAGTTGTGTTTGGATGCCTCTCCTCACTGTACCCCTTTCATCCCCCCCCACCCCTCTGCCCCAAGCCCTTAACTGCTTTCCCAGGTGCTGGCACAGTCCCCGTCTCATATTACAGATGGAGAGTGAGTTGGACACAGAAGAAGACATCCACTTACTATGGCCCATTCAACTGAACAGGATCATCGTCTGCTTGTATCTATTGCTCAGTTCTTTGCAAATCTGACCAAATGGAGGGATAAAAGATGTCAGCAATCAGTACATACTGTCCCAAGCCTCTTCTGGTCTGTACATCCACCCATAGGGCTGTTGTGTGTGAAAGCCGCCTTGCTTAGAATGCAATGTGCAGCCTCCAGTCCTGCTTTATTTCTTGAAATGCTTTTTTAGAAGGAATTGGTGGTCTTTCAATGGAAGTAGAAGTAAAGATCCCTATAGAACCAGCTCTTGGTTTCATTGATCTTTTGTATTGTTTTCCTGGTCTCTGTTTCATTTATTTCTGCTCTGGTCTTTATTATTTCCTTCCTTGTACTCCCTTTGGGCTTGTTTTGCTGTTCTTTCTCCAGTTCCTTTAGGTGTAAAGATAGTCTGTTGATATGAGATTGTTCTTCTCTCTTTAGATAGGCCTGCAATGCTATGAATTTTTCTCTTAGGACTGCTTTCACTGTGTCCCATAGATTTTGGGTTGTGGTGTTTTCATTTTCGTTTGTCTCCAGGTATCTTTTGATTTCCTCCTTGATCTCATCTTTGACCCACTCACTATTTAGTAGCATGTTATTTAGCCTCCATGCATTCATGAGCTTTCTGGATTTCTTCTTATGATTGATTTCTAGTTTCATAGATGAAGGAGAAGGGGAAGGGATGAGACGATACAAATTGGTAATTACAATATGGCCTCAGGGATAGAAAAAGACAGTCTGAGGAATATAATCAATAATGTTGTAAATATTTCTTAGGGGGGCCAGATAGACTCATGTCCTGTTGGGGAGATCACTTCATAGTCGATGTAGAGGTCTGACCACTGCACTGTATTTCTGAAGCTGATGTTGAATAATATTGTATGTCAACTATAATTATATATACATATAGTCACGGGACATGGAGTAGGGAGTGGGAATGGAATAAATGGAATTGTAATAGATAAGCATGATATCGGGGGTGGGAGAGCAGTACATGGGGGGAGGGGGGTTGTTACTTTGCGAGGGTGAAAAGGATAACTATTGCATTGTTCTGTACATCTGAAACTAACAATTAA
This sequence comes from Hipposideros armiger, assembly GCF_001890085.2. Lineage (NCBI taxonomy): Eukaryota > Metazoa > Chordata > Mammalia > Chiroptera > Hipposideridae > Hipposideros > Hipposideros armiger. Next base: position 1,339,575 of record NW_017731586.1, read on the forward strand.
AAAATTAAAAAAATAAAATAAAATAAAATGATGATGATGATGATTAAAAAAAAGGAGATCCCTATAGAAGACAAGGAACTGATGGGCCAAACAGACCTCCAACCATTTATAAAGCAAGACCAACACCATTGGGATGGGTGTGGTGCTGGCACACACGTATCTCTGATTAGGGACAGAGTGTGGGAAGACTGAGGTCAAGGTCTTATTTCAGGTTTTCTCTGCTTCAGAAGGAAAGGATCCATAGGTCACATATTAGGATTTCAGTCCAACTAAATTGACTTTGTATTTAGTGGAAATTCTTCCAATATCCTGGCAGTAATTTGACTGTTAGTCTTGGTTCTCGCTCTATTAAGTTTTGGTCTTTTTCTTTTGCAGATTGCATCAGGGACTGCTTAACTTGAACACCTTTTAATCCAAGAGAAAGAGACCTTAAGGACCATCTGTCTTCTTAATAGTTATAATAATTATGCCACCTAATTAAATGAATAAATGAATAAGGATAGCATTTTTATTAATACTTCTCCCATTCTACCATTTATACTTTTTTTTGTTAAACTAAAAGTCATATAATCAAATTTGGTTTTAAAATGTTGAAAAATATACCAATATAAAGATATTACCTTGCTACTTTGGAATATATTAGGTATTGTAACCATTATTTAAATAGTATTCTATATACTTATATATCAAATTATATGTAAAGCTATTTTTATTATTTCTTACAGAATTGGTGATATGGGACTAAAGCAATTTCTTGATGGTCCTGTGAGCACAAAGATAAAAGAGCTAAATTTAAGTAACTGTATCCTGAGTGATGTCTCTATTGTGAAACTATCAGAGCGGTATGATAAAACAACAAACAATATTTTACATAATATCTTTAGTAATTGTATATTTGCTAACAGGAGAGATCAGAAGTAGACCTTCAAAGCCATTTGGAAAACATCAGGGATACCTAGAAGCTGGCCTAATACTCAGCAAAACCAAATAAAAGACATTGAAGGCAGAGATTAAACTACTCTTTTGATTATATCTGAGTTCTCATTAATTTCACCTTAGAGAAAGTTTGAAATGGAGTCATTCATGAAGTTATGAGTATCTAGACATGAGTGACTTCTCTGTACTTTTCAAGTTATCTCTATGTAAACCTTTACTCCAGCATTTCCCAAGAAATGTTCTAGCCAGTGGGTTTATTCTTGATTCTCCTTACTTGTCAGAGGTCTTGTGTACACTAAGGGTCAAGCCCAAATCCTGTAGCAAGCTTGTAAGGAATAAGTGAGAAACTTAACCTTGCACTTTTAGTAGTCATTCATTGTGATACTTGCATTATAGCTTTTTATATGTATGTGGTCATCTTTTTTATTAGAAATTGCAATCTGAAACAAAATCACAGAAAGAATGCCTTATATAATAATCCACCTCCCTTTCATTCAACTTTGTAATGACAAATTATTTTCTACTTTTAAGCTTACTTTTATATTGAGAATAGGAAAATTCTTGCTTCTATACCATTTGCCTTCCCAGATAGTTTTTATGTGAAGAAATTGCTACTGACAGTGTGATTAAAAGCTAAAATTATTTTTTCATGCTGCTTTCTTTCAGCTGCCCTAATTTAAACTACTTGAGTTTACGAAATTGTGAATATTTGACTGACCTAGGAATTACATATATTGTAAACATCTATTCCTTGGTGTCAGTAGATCTCTCTGGAACAGACATCTCTAATGAGGTAAAAAAAAATGCTCAAAACAGTTCAATAACTTTTATTGTTTTCTGCAATATAATCATTTTCCATTTTGTAAACAATGGCGAGAACAACAATTAGTTTTATTTCTTAAATTATTAGATTATAAAAAGCAAGTTTAGAAATACTGTTTCTGGAATAGTGATAGATAAGGTCATTTGTAAATCAAAGGTCTTGTTTCTCTATTTTAAAAAATGGCAAAATACAGTATTACGAGGAAAGTCCTGACAGATTGGAGTGTTACATGATAGATATAGAATTTGCTTCATAATAGAAGTTTGGTCAATGTGGAAATATTATATTTTAGATGGCTTAAGTGTATTTTTTTTTGTGGATTGCACATTCTATGAGACTACATGAGTGTCTTTGGAGTAACTGAAGTCTACAAATGGCCTCATTAAATCTACAAAAGGATACGTTTTAAGTAACTTATTTCCTGCAAGCTGCCAATGCGACTCATTAGAGTTGAAACTCAGGCCACACCCATCCTATCACCCTGGCGCTACTGCATTTACTAGGCAAAAGACAGATAAACCCAGAAAGATTTGCCATGTTTCTGAAAGACTTTAATGGGTTTTTTTTGAAAATCAGTGCGTCAGGAGGGATATAGGAAGACAACAGAGGTGAAGCTCTTTTCCCCATCTGCTTACTAAATCCCTATTCATCTCCTAAAATCACCAAATATCACCTGTCTGTGAGGCCTTCTCTGAGAAGACTTACCTTACAGGCCAGTACAGGAACTTCTCTCTGTGCCTCTTCAGCCTCCATACATCCTTTAACATGGCCTGTGTCCCGTAAGATTATTGACATCTGTGTTATGTGTTCACCCTTCCCCAAGATTCAGTGGGCTGTTTTTAGATGAAGGACTATGTCTGTACATTGGTCTAGGTTCTTTTCTAGTGAATTTAGATTTAGCCTCCATTCTGCTAGGTGGTCTCTTCTCCCCGTCCTTGGAGTATCATCTAAGTGTGATATGAGAGTGGGGGTGGGAGACAGATATATGTAGCCAATTCATTATGATGGAGTCCAGTTTTATCTTCTCAGTGTTGTCTTCTGTCCAAGCTAGAATCCACGGAGATCTCTGAGGGCCCACTGAGTCTTTGGTTTCCTGTCTAGGTAGATCCCTGATGTGTTTTCCTTGTCCTGGCATCAAGGACCCTTTGATCGAGCCCTTCAGGCTCCTTTGTCATATGTGCTTTACTCTGGGCTCCTCTGAGTCATGCTGAGGCATGGGGACTCTCTGAGGCTATCTTAAGTCCATAGTCCTAGACATTCCTGAAGACATTTTCCTGCTCTCAGGTCTAGGTATATTTGCCCTCAGACCCATGCTTCACCTTTCTCTCACCATGCTACAGCGTTACTGATTCATTTCAGGGAGATTCCAGTTGGGTTTGGTGCTTGTGAGGCATTTATGAAAGCTGGAGGGTCAGAGGAAGGAAGAGACCAGGATTTTCTTCCACCTGTCTTTGAATCATCATCAGCAGCTGCATTTCCTTTGTGATATACTTCCTCTTCAGGCCTGCTATGGTTCCAGCTTCCCTGGATGACCTTGGCCCCTGGGCTCCAATGACACCATCTTTTTCATTGTCCTCCCAGCGTAGGGTTAGTAGTGGCTTCTTGCTACTGCTAATCTCCAGATTATGTCATTATGGCTTTGGCTTCTCAGCTTCTTTACCACCTATGTAGCCAATTTCCTGTCACAATTAAATTTCCTCAGTTTTAAATAGAGTTGTTTCTGTTTTCCTGTTAGATCTTAGCTGAGACAATATGAGCACAGGAAAACTCTGATGCCTTGCTTTTTACAACCCAGCCAGGGAAGATGGGATTGGTTCCTATTTACTTAGATCCCCAAACCCATCAGGAGTTTCCAACTTTCCCTCCAGCTAAATAGAGGCCAGGGAGGACCAGAACGTGTCCTGTATGAGGGACCTTCCAGCATCTCATCCTTTTGCTCCCCTCTGACTCTCCCTTCCCCTCTATTTTCCCACCCTCCCCTCCTTTCCCCTCCCTTTCTCTCCTCTTCCCTTCTCTTCTCCTCCCCCCTCTGCTCCTCTCCCCACCTCTCTTCCTTGCTCCTCTTCTTTGCTCTTGGCACAGATTCTTTATCTAACTTGCGGTGGAAAAAGTGTTCTGACTGATTACATGGTTTTTAAAAATGTTATGCCCCAAGTCTTTCAGAGTTTATGATTTGAAGCTTAAAGACCTTAAAAGCTTAAAGAGAAAGGATTTTTTTCTCCTGTGTTCTGCTGTAACAACCCTTCCCTGACACATGCAAGTAGAATGCCCAGCTGTTGTCTGAAGTGTCACAGGGTAACAAGAAGTAGAGGATCACAGCACATTATAAAATACATCAAAATACAATTCCACTGCAGCACTGCTCATAAGCCCACAGTGTCTGGCGAACATTTGTTGAATGAAGGGAGTGAGGCTTAAATGCCCTATCTTAGTTTTTAGCGTTTGGGGAAAACTCAGTTTTTATTTTCAAAGACCATAAATTAAAATTCTATCTACTGAGGACAAGTTAAAAACTTAGGAATATAGCCTCAACTCCCATTCACTGTTTTCATTTTCTTGTAAAGAACATACATAATCTGAAAGAGCTATAAATAGACATCTATGGGGAAGAGTGCTAGTTTTTTTCTGCTAAAAGACTGAAAAATAAGTCTTCTGAAGGTTGTTGTTTTCTTCCTCCAAATCACTTAAACTCTGATCTAAAAGGCAAATGATTGACAACACAACAGCTGTGGAAGCTAACCTCAAACAGTCAAATTAAAATGAGTCACTCAGATGTAAACTTGAGCAGCTGAACACCAAGCTTAGATTGCACATCTGATGAAGTGCAAATTTGACTACAGATTTAATGTTCAGGATTTAAACTCTGGAATTTTACAGACACTCACCAGAGATCAACTGGGAGCAGTTGTACCTTTTGAAAAAAACAAGTTTCCTATGTTTTCTAATAATTATGTTCACTCTCAATCCTTATTAATAGTGAATTTTCAGTTAGAATCACACTACTCATTTAGTTAACCAGTATTTATTTTGACTACCTGTGCTCAGTGCTGGGGGTGCTGGAATGAACAAAGCAAACATGGCCCCTCTTCTGAAGCACTTACATTCTAGTGGAAGATAGGCATGGGGCAAGTGGTTAGAGAGTGATGGACATGGGAAACAAAAAGAAGGGAAACTTAACCTGGCTCAGAGAGTCAGGGAAGAAGGAGAAGGGGTATGGGATGAATCAAAGAAACTGCCTGAACAAAGATACAGAGGTTTAAAAGTATGGTGGTATCAAAGAAATCTGCACATTTGGATATGGCTTGATTGCGAGGAGAGTGGTGAGAGATGACGTTTGAGAGGTAGGCAGGCGTCAGGTCCAGGTGGTATCTCTTCCACAGTGGGAGGAGAAGGTTTGCTGCAAGTTGGAAAAATGGCCATGTTTAATTTGAGTTACCTGCAAGACAGCTTTATACATAGAGAGCTAAGGAAATAAGCAGAGAAATCATTGAAATTCATTCTTCAGAGAGAGCTATAAAAGATTTTTAGGTTTGCTGATGGTGAAGGGGGCATTGTATTCTGAAAATCTTGGAAACTCATAAGGCAGTTATTTAGCAAAGGCAAAAATACAGGTATTTAGAAATCTAGAAAGTTGTTTCAGAGAGATAATTTAAATGGGGGAACAAAGAGAACACAGTTATTTCAAGCTATATACACTTATAATAATTTTATTGTACTCGGTGATTTTTTTTGTAGAAAATAGTGACTAATGTATTATCCATAAATGAATTTGTTTAATAAGTTGTCTAATAAGCAGATTTTAGGGAAACATGAAATACACCAACTTTCCTCTCCCACTACAAAGAGGATAGGGTTTATAAATGAGGTAAATATATGGCTAATGTGATGGTATCTTAAAGTATCTTTAAAGGTCTTTAATCTTCTATAACTTTTCTTAACGTCTAATTAAATGGGATGTCATTCACTCCCTTCCTACCCCAGAGGATTGTTTGAAGATGAGGTTATATCTCCATTTATATGGAAAAATGTTTTCTACCAGTTAGGAGAATTATCATTTACCACAGGATCCACAATTAGGGCAGTTCAATCTGTTGCTTCAGTTGCCTTAGTCACTGCTGTAATCGTTGTTTGAAGGAAAAATGAGTCAGAGCAATGTTCCAGACGGTGTGCTTAGACAGTGGTTTAAGAAGATGTTCATTTGCCTGATTTTCAAAACCTTTCACTTTGAGTACTATTTAGATCTTGAATCCTATTATTTAGGAAGTCCCCTCACTAGAATGTAAGACCCATGAAGACTGAGACTGTTTTGTTCACTGCCGTTTTCCCAGAACCCTGGTGGGTAATAGACACTTGATAAACATACACTGAATAAAAAAATCAAAAAAAGCTGAGCTCTAGGTTACCAAATGTGAATAAGACCTGTTCTCTGCAGCCCAGTTTGGAAGAGTAAGTATGGGTAATTTAAATATGGTGCAGCAAGTGTGGTGATAGCAGAAGCAGAGGAAAGGATGTCAACTCAGCCTGCCCAACACAGAAGCATGCAAATGCATGTTTGTTTCAGGAGCTTCATGTAGCTTAGTACTACTAGAACATACTGTGAAAAGGAGAAGTCATGAGGGAATTTCATGCTATGCCAAGGAGCTTGGACTTGAGCCAATGGATGATGCACTTAGTAGGGGAATCACAGTCATAGTCAGCCTCCCATTTTAGATAGATGATTTAGGTTGTTCTCTGGAGGATAGATTGGAGGGGAGAAAGACTGGAGTCAGGGAGACCAGGGGAGGTATTTTAGTAGTTAAAGAAAGAGACGAGGACTTCTTGAACTGGGTCAAATGCCAGAACTAGCATGGAAAGAACATATTCATGGATATTTAGGAGGTAAAACTGAAAGAATTTGGTGATTGATTCATTGCAAAAGAATTTGGTGAATTGATTCAAGATGAGGACTGGGGGTGGGGATGTAAGACTAAGAATGGTTAAAAAAATATGACCTTGTGTGGATGGAGGTACGACCTCAAAAAAGATGGGTAATGTAAGAAAGGTAACAGGTTCTGAGGGAAAGGTGACTTCAGTTATATCAGGCTGAGTTAGAGTGTGTGGAATATGCATGTCAAGGACTTGGGAGAGAGATCCTGAAGGGGGATTCAGATAGATATGGGAATCATTAGCAGGGAGGTGTGCATGTGGCCAAGACCCTGAGAGTGTGAGGAGAAATGTGCACCCAGGAAGAACACAACAAAATATCAATATTCAAGGAGTGGGAAGATGAATCTATGGACACTAAAGAAAAAAGGTGAAAATTCTGTAAGAGAATGGGTGAATGTAACCATTTTTAGAGTGGTGAGGGAATAACCAACAGTGTCTAATAGAACAGAGAAATTAAATCAGGGGAAAACCAAAATCTGAAAGAGCATTTACCATTCATTAAACAGATCCCTGCCTACCTCTCTAATATCATCTCATGCCCATGTTCCCTTCATTCCCTTTCCTCCAGCTCCATTGCCTTCTTTTAGCAACTCAAACAAGCCAAATTCTTTCCTACCTCAGGACCTTTATACACGTTGAACCTTCTTCCTGGGATGCTTGAACTTCCATTCTTCATGTGCCCAGGTTGGCAGAGGCTAAGCAAGTAGTCACTGAGGATCACAACAATAGCTAACACATATTGACATAAGCTAATAGTGCCTTTTAAGATATTTTGGACATAATTTTATCTAGAATAAACATTTGTTATGCTATTCATAATTATCAGAAAATCACACTTCTCAGTCTAGATCATTTCAAGACACTATCAATAGTTTTTATTTTATTGATGTATTCTTTCTTTAAGAAAACATAAGTCGAATGATGACATTAATGCCTTTAGATGTTTTTCTAAACAAGTAATTGTTCTTTAGTTCCTAATGTACTGTAATCTTCTCTCTGCCACATTACAGCATGGTTCCCCAGAAGGGTATTATCTGTTCAGATGGCCTCACAGTAATAATGGCTCTTGAATTATTGATAGCACACAGAGTATTTTCAAATTGAATTGCAAAACATTAATAATTCTAATTGGATATTGGCATGTGGTTTCCATGTTAATTTTAATTGTATATGTTATAAGGTCATCTAGTTTCAGGTATTGCAAGCCCCCCCAAAATCCCTCCATAACTAAATAATATAGTAGAATAGAAAGATGCCAGTGTGAGAACTTCAACAATCATTGGTATAGTCTAAATATCTCTTACATTTATCCCTCCTTGCTCTCCATCCCTGCTGTCATTGCCATTGTTGAAGCACTATTTCTTCTTGCCTTAAATATCACTGTTCTCAAATCTGTTCTCCTCTCGAGGCAGTGTGATCTTCCAGCATGCAAATATGAGCCTATCGTTTCCCTGCTTAGATTCCTTCAGGGACTGCTTACTGATTACAGTATGAAGTCTAAATAATGTAGGAACAAGCTCTTGCCTAGGTGGCCCCTGCCTACTTTGACGGCCTCACTTCCTGCTAGTTCCCACCTTTCATCTTCAGCTCAAGACACAGACCTGGCTCTCCTCTAGCTCCTCAAACATTGTCATGCTCTCCTTGCCTTCCCATCTCTGCAAGTTATTTCCTCTGTCAGAAACAGCCTCTCCCCTAATCCCTCAAATTTCAGCTGTGTGACGCTCTCCTGAAATTCCCAGGCAGGCTTAGGATTCCCCTGGCTTGTGTTTCCACGATACTTTATAATTTCTCCACTAAACCAATCAGCTCATTATATTTTAATATTCATTCCATGCTTGTCTCTCTACAGCTCTGCAAGCTTCTTGAGGATTATCCCATCTTGGGATGCCTAGCATAATGCCTAGTATGTAAGTGGTGTGTAAGATATTTGGTCAGTGAGTCTGTAAGTGAAGGAATGGATCCGGTACCATTTCCTTCCTCTCCACCAAACATTGAAGGCTTCTTCAAATTCCACATTTTTTTTTAGCTATGCTCTGAGCTGGAGTGGGAGTGCTTACAGCTGCATGTCTTAAGCTGATGATACACTTTCAAGAGACCACCCATCTGCACGGAACACACAGAAATAAAGCCTGAGGTTCAGTGAAGCAAAACGTCTAAAGCAGGAAACATATGAAATCACTTGGGATTCAAGAAATAGAAAGAATGGGAGTTAAAAGGAAGCAGGGTAACTCAGAGACAAATGGATTTGCACATAACAAGAAGTCTGCCCTATTATACTTTCTCATATGAAGCTAGACTTCTCCCTAGTCCCTTCCAGGCCATTCTCCCCAGCCAGTGGCCTTATTTATATGAATCTGCTGGTCCCACCACTAGCAATAATGATTTTCCTCGCAGGGGTTAAAGTAAATTATCTCCTGTTTCTAGCAAAATGCATACTAAAAAGAATTGCAAAATGACCAACTTAAGCTGTCACTTCCCTCAAGGAGACTGTTTGGTGGCCTAACCCCAATCTCAGCCTCCACCAGGTAAGGGGTAAATACTCTCAAGGAGGAGTTGCTCTATTTTCAGGTAACAGACATGCTGATTCTTTCTTCCCTCCATGACGAATAAAGGCTCCGTTTCTCTGTGTCAAGCAAAGCTTGCTTTCCTTTAGACTGGTAGGTCAGTAAATTAGGTCAGAGAGGTTGATACATTTAAAAAAGAAATATGATTACAAAATTGATACTAACAATCAAGTAAATAGAAATAAATGAAAATAATTGAGAAGAAAAGGTAAATTGTTTTTATAAAATTGTAATTGCTAACCAGAGTATAAAAGGGAAAATCACTTGTGAGGTTAAGATACATTTTCAAGGACATTTTCCAAGACAGTGTTATCAGTGATTTTAGAAAGAGGAGGTGTTAATTGAGATAAACATATTTCCAAGTAGAAGTTTCACTCTTTAGTCATAAAAGAATATGGTAGGCAGCACCAAACAGAGCAAATCTTTCAGAAGGGAACATATGAAATATAAACACTGATTCACATAATTACAATGGGAAATAGATTCCATCTAAGAATTCCAAGCGTATGCCAGCAAGATAAGAGAAGATTGGTTACATAAAACAGATAATTTTATAGCGTATTCATTCATTCACAAATATTTATTCATTGTCAGCTGTGTGTCAAACAGCATGCTAGGTTCTGGGAGTACTAAATGGATCTCAAGGTACAGTATAGTACCAAAACAACAAGAGTAACAACACTACTTGGTCACAAGCTATTAAAAGCATGAGTTCAGAGCATGAGTTCACATTCTGGCTGGTGCCACCACACTGTGACACCTTGGGCAAGCCTCTTAACCCCTCTGCGTCTCCATTTCCCTCTCTTTAGTACAGTGATTATAGTATTACTTTCCTGATAGTGTTGTGAGGAATACATGAGATAATGAATGTAAACTGCTTAACCTAGTGCCTGACACACGGGAAGCATTCAGTACACCTGAGCAATGATTAATTCGAATTATGGCATAATGAGGTCTATTAGCTGTGATGGAGATTTGAGCATCTTGGCACATATGCTGCATCTTGACAGCATGGAGGAGTTGGAAAGTGAGTGTTTATGTCTCTTGTCTCAGTGGAGAAGTCAGGCGAAGCTTTTCAGCTATTGAGATGCAGCTGAAGGCTGCAGTAGGCTATTTGTGAGGTAAAGAAGAGAAGCACGTGCTCATGGAGGAAGAAAGAGGTGGGAAGGCTTGGAGTCATTAGAGAAAGGCATGTGTTGGGGGATCCACAGGTGACTTCATATTGTCAGAGTATGGCCCAAGAAGGTGGGGGATGTGGCAGGAGATGAGGTTGGAGAAAGAGGGGGAGGGCAGAATATGAATGGCTTGGGTGCACCACAAAGCAATCCAGACTACATGCTCTATGCAGTGGGAGCCACTGAAGAACTCTGAGTGGGACTCATACGGGACCCTGTACGGAAACAATAGTAAGGAAGATCTATGTAAGAAAGGGTGAGCTATTGCAGTAACCACTAGAAATAATGAGATTTTGATAGCAGTTGCAGAAGGGACAAGTATAAAATGTATTTAGTAGGTAGTAGAGATAGGGCTCATCAGTGGGTGAGATTGGCCCTCAGGCTAATCGGCTGCAGGGTTTGGCCACATTCACAGCTTATGGGTTGCTGTGAGGGGTGCTTACCCAACAGAACGGGATTCTCCCCAGCGGGCCCTCATGCCTGTTGAGACTTACCTTTATGTGTGCCGCTTGTAGGGCTAATTGGCCAGTACTCTGCTGTGGTCTGAAGCCCGCCTCCAAGTATGTTGGTTCTGGGGCCTCTCGGGAAGGGCTCTGGTCCAGACCTAAGTCACCCTCTGCCTGTGACTGGCCGGGGACTAACTGGTAGAAGCTGCAAAGCTATCCATGGTTGTTTACTGCCTGTACTAGAGTTGGAAGCATGTAGGAGAGGACACACTGCAAACCGAGGTCAGCTACCACCAGTACCAGCCTGGAGGTAGTTCCTCAAAAAGCCAGGACACCCTGAGGCCTCATGCCACCTGCCAGCTCCCATAAGGTTTAGCTGCTGATAAAGCTTCATGCAGTGTGCGAGTTGGGTGAGGTAGGGTCTCAGGGAGTCATTAGGAAAAGTCGTGGTCACCAGGTTAATGTAGACTCTAGTTTGGTGCCAGTGCTGAACCTGGAGCTACTTAGAAAAAGTCTCAGAGCACAATGAGGTCAGTTGCCACCCACCCTGGAGCCCATGGACTCTGAAAGTTTTCCAAGAAAGAGTGCAATGTAGGCAGGGCTGTCTGCTCTTGAGAAAGTGCTTCTGGTGTTGGAGTAGTTGGGTCGGGCGGGTTCCCGGTGAGTCAGTAGGGTGGAGCAGCAGAGCTCACCTGGCCAATCAGATTCAGATTTGGCCTGTGGGGGAGGGCTCAACACAAAAAAGATGGCGCCCACCTGCCAGCTGCACTGGAGAAGGAACCCACACAGGGAAAATGGCGACTGTCATCCAGCCCTGCCCCAAAGCCACAGACCTCAGTCTGCCCCCAGTATGCCTCTGACGCCTCCCAAGTCACCGTCCCTCTGCTGGAGCCCAAGGTGAGTGCCTGGGGGTGAGAGAATCTGTGTGCCGGCTGTTTAAGAGGATATTGAGGTTTCCTACAGCCTTCTGTCCCACCAGGATGGTCAGAATCCCCACTGTTTTTCACAGCCAGATGTTGTGGCAGCTTCCCTCCCAGTTCTCAACCTCCTCATGGAGGTTTGGGCCAGCCCGTTTCACATCTCCACCCCACCTACCAGTCTTGAGGTGGCTTCTTTATATCCTTAGTTATAAAACTTCTGTTCAGCCAGACTTTAGATGGTTCTCCAGGTTGATCATTCTATAATATAATTGTAATTTTAATGTGTTCATGGGAGAAAGCAAGCAAAGTGTTTATCTCCTCTGTTATCTTGGATCTCTTTCAATTTGTACTTCTTAATCCCTTTCCCCTTTTCACTCATGCCTAACCCTCCTCTCATCTGGCAACCATCAAAATGTTCTTTGTATCTATGAGTTTGTTGCTGTTTTGTTTGTTTATTTTGTTTTTTAGATTCCACTTATAAGCGAAATCATATGACATTTGTCTGTCTCTGTCTGACTTACTACACTCAGCAAAATACTACCTAGGACCATTCATGTTGTTACAGATGGCAAGATTTCATTCTTTTTTATGTCTGAGTAATATTCCATTGTATATATGCACTCCTCTTCTTTATCCACTCATCCATTCAGGGACACCAAGGTTGCTTCATATCTTGGCTACTGTATATAATGCTATAATGAACATATGGATGGACATGTGCCCATGAAGTGACATTTTGGGTTTTTTCAAATAAGTACCCGGAAGTGGGATTTTGGGTCCTTCTTTGTCTCTTTATAGCTTTTGTTTTAAAGTCGATTGCTACCTCAGCTTTTTTTGTTTGTTTCCACTTTCATGAAATATCTTTTTCCATTTCTTTACTTTCCATCTGTTTGTGTCTTTCAATCTGAAGTGAGTCTCTTGTAAGCAGCATATATAAGGGCTTTGGGTTTTTTGATCCATGCAGCCTTCCTATGTCTTTTGGTTGGAACATTTAATCCATTTACATTTAAAGTAATTGTTGATAGATATGTAGTTATTGCCATTGTATTATTCATGGTTTTTTATCTTCTTTTTAAAGAAATCCCTTTAACATTTCTTGTAATACTGGTTTTGTAGTGATGAAGACCTTTAGCTTTTTCTTGTCTGGGAAGCTCCTTATCTGTCCTTTGATTCCAAATGATAGCTCTGCTGGGTAGAGTAATCTTGGTGGTAAGGCCTTGCTTTTCATCACTTTGAATATTTTGTGCTAATCCTTCCTGGCCTGCAAAGTTTCTGTTCAGAAATCAGCTGACAGTCTTATGGGAGCTCCTTTGTAGGTAACTTAACTGCTTTTCTCATATTGCTTTTAAGATTCTCTCTTTGTCTTTAACCTTTGCCATTTTAATTATGATGTGTCTTGGTGTGGGCCTCTTTGGGTTCATCTTTTTTTGGACACTGTATACTTCCTGAGCTTGTATGTCTATTTCATTCACCAGGCTAGCAAAGTTTTCAGTCATTATTTCTTCAAATAGGTTTTCAATTCCTTGCTCTCTCTCTTCTCCTTCTTGTACCCCTATGATGCAAATATTGACATTTGATGTTGTCCCAGAGGCCCCTTAAATGGTGCTCATTATTTTGGATTCTTTGTTTTGTTTTGTTTTTTTGCTGTTCTGATTGGGTGCTTTCTGTTACCTTATCTTGTAAATTGCTGATTTGATCCTCTGTTTCATGTAATCTACTGTTGATTCCCTGTAATGTATTTTTTATTTCAGTTATTGTATTCTTCATTTCTGACTGGTTCTTTTTTATGTTTTCTATTTCCATTTTTATGTTTCCTATCTCTTTGTTTAAGTTCTCCCTGATATCATTGAGCATGATTGTAACCCATGTTTTGAACTCTGCCTCTGGTGGAATGCTTGTCTCCATTTTGCTTAGTTTCTTTTCTGGAGCTTTATTCTATTCTTTCATTTGGGATATTTTTCTTTGTTTCCCCATTTTGGCTGCCTCTCTGTATTTGTTTCTATGTATTAGGTAGACTGCTATGTCTCCCAGTCTTAGTAAATTGGCCTTTTGTAGTAGGTGTCCTGTGGGGTCTAGTGGTGCAGTCTCCCTGATCACCTGCTCTGAGTGCTCCAGGTGGGTGCCTTGTGTGGGTTGCCTTTGCCCTCCTGTTGTAATTGAGCCTTGGGTGCTGTTTGCATATCAGTGGGAAGGATTGACTCACGGGCTGATTGGTTGGAGGACTGGCTGTGACTCAGTGGAGCTGTTGTGCAGGGGTGACCCTATGGAACAGGATTCCCTTTGCCCAGCTTGCCCTTTGGGTGTGTTGTCCATGGAGGTAGCCAAGTGGTGCTTTGGTTCAGTCTGAAAATGGCCACCAGGCATGCCAGCCCAGAGTCTCCTAGGAGGGGCGTCACCACAGTCCAAGTTCACCTTCAGCCTATGCCACCTGGGCCACCTGGCATGAGCCACAAAGTCATCCACAGATGGCTACCACCTGTGCTGGGTTTGGAGGTGACTGAGACAGGATGAGCTGTGAATTGAGGTCAGCTGCCACTAGTGCTGGGCTTAGGGCTGCTTAGGTATGGCACATGCTGAAGCCAGATGCCGGTTGTTTTGGGTTTGTGAACCTTTGAGAGATTTTAGGAAAGTCTGAATCATAAGCTAATACAGGCCATTTGTATGAAAAAGCCACCAGAAGCAGCTTGCTTGGGTCCACAAGCTGGGTGCGGTGGGATCTCAGGGAATCATCAGAGCATGGTGAAAAGCGTCAGCCAGGTTGCTGGAAACTCAGATATGGTGTCCACCTGGATCTGCAAGCTGGGAGAGGGAAGGACTCAACAAAGGAACAATGGCTTCTGCCAGCACTTCTGTCTGCAAGAAAGCTACCTTTCTAGGCACCTCACCCCATATGTCCCAGGTGCCTTTCAAACTGCTGCCCCAGTGCTCAGAGTGAGTTTCTCAGCAAATATGTCTGTGCGTTGACAATTTGAGAGGAGTGGCTGGGATTCCAGCTGTCCGTTGGGTCACACAGCCAAAATTTCCACTGGCTTTCACAGCCAGAATTTGAGGAACTTCTCTCTCCAGCACTGGAAACTTGGACTGGATATCTCGGTGTGGGGCTGGGACCCCTTGCTCCTAAGGGGGGACCTAAATATCTCTCCTGATTTTTAACTGCCACGTGTGGGTGTGGGATTAGCTCATTCCATGTCTCTGTCCCTCCTACTAGTCTTGAGTTGGCTTCTTCTGCATATCCTTATTTATAGGATATAAATTTTTATTTATAGTTCAGTTAGACTTCAGGAAATTCTCAATGATGGTTGTTTTATATTTTATTTGTAATTCTAAGCTGATCATGAGAGGGGGAAAGCACAGCATTAACCTACCCTGCTACCTTGACCAGAAATCAATATACAAATATTTGTAATGGACCCGTGTATTGGTTTTTAGCCAACTTAATCTAAATAACATTTCACATTGAGAAATTTCATTTGTTTATTCCTTATTTGTTTTCTTCACCCTTTTCTTTTTTTTGATACATAGTTATCTAAGTCTTACTATATTTAAAGCAGCAATTCTAGGTTTGAGTTGAAAAACAGGAATAAGAGAAGCAAGTTTTTATTTCCCTTTTCTCCCCCCTCAATTTTTTCCTTCTTTTGAGATGAATATTTTGTTGCTGTTTTGGCTACTTGGTGTCCCAATGGGTTATAGCAATTTTTATTGACATCAGCAATAGAATAAGTATGGCAGCCTTACACTCATTCTCAAATATTGGCTCTTTTGATTTCAAGAAAAATAGATGGGAATTAAAACTATTGTCATTTTGAATTTGCATTTAAAAAAATTCTAGAAATATTAATTTTTCCCTATATTTTCTTAATATTGCAATTGTATTTCTACTTATCTGAATATTCTGTTCACATTCTTTACTCATTTATGTATTATTACTGCCAGTTTGTATGAACTCCTTAGAACAACATAGTTATTAATCACTTCTCATCATTTTATATTTTCTCCATTTCTTTAAAATGGCTTATCTTACAATCATGGAAGATAGATTTGTTTTACTATTTAGTATTTTTTCCCAAAAATGTTTACCTAGAATCTAATCATAAGGAACAATCAGACAAATCATTACGTGGTATATTCCACACAATGTTGGTTTCAGGACATCTTTAAAAGGCAATTGAAAGATAAAATTTAAAGAAAAAAGAGACTAAAGAAACTAGACAACAAAATGTAATGATGAACTCTGACTTGGTCCTGAATAAAAAACAAATCTGAATATTGGCTTTGTATTAGATAATATGGTACTATCTTCCCCTCACTGACCTTTATACTTCTAGTTTCTATCCCAGAGCTTGATCAGTATAATACATGCTAAATAAATACTTGTCAAGTGAATGATGAGTTAAGAATGAATGAATTTTGCCCAGACCTGAGATTTACGACTTCTAAAGGTATAAAGAAAGTCTGTAAAATGTTGGAACTATCAGTTGTGTCAGAGAACACCTCCTAATTTGGAGCATTTATGAACTTCAGGGTGCCAAGTAGAACATTTTACCTAGCTGGTTCTGATATTCTTTAAGTCATTAATCTGCCAAGCTTCTGAGTCAGAAAGCCATTAAAAAAATTATTCCTGTCAACTACATAGAATAGTGCGTTTCACTTGTTCAGAGAATCTGGTCTCCCATATCCAGCACCAGGCAGTGTTTAGTGGAGGCCTCGACTCCCCCAGCTGGCTTAGGTTTGTTGCTGCTCATTTACAAAGTTGTGTTTACTTAGAGTAGCAAGGCCTTATGAAAACTTGTCCAGCACATAAGCATGATGAAATCTCTTGCTCCCTGTCTTGCTAGTAATAGACTGGCCAACTGGGTCTGAGCAATTTTTGTATTCATCTTGGACTGAAGGATGCTGTAGGAATAGTCCTAATTTGCATTCAGTTATACAATTATTACATCAATTCAACTTTTACAAACATTTTTATTGAGATATAATTCACATACTATAAAACTCAGCATTCAAATGTACCAACTCAGTAGTTTTAGTACATTGATGGAGTTGTGCAACCATCGCCACAATCTAATTCCAGAACATTTTCATCACTCCAAAAGGAAACTCCCTTTCCATAAGCAGTAACTCCTTATCCCTGACTCACCCTCTAGCCCACCATAGGCAACCACTAATCTACTTTTTGTTACTATATATTTGCACATTCTGGACTTTTCAGAGAAGTGGAATCATAGAATATGAGGCATGATAAAAAAATACTGTGAATGTTTAAATTTAAAAAAATTATTACAGTGGCGCTTTGGTTAAGAGCTGGCTTGGGACGCCAGCTCTGAGCAGCAGGGCCCCGGTTCAGATCCCATATGAGGGCCAGTGATGCTGTGACCTTCACAGCTAAGACCTGGAGCTGCGCTGCTGTGAGTCGCCGGCGACGCTGTAGGCTGCAGCCCCTGCTGCAGTAGGCTGCCATAAGCTACCCTGTGTGGCCAGCAGCCAGTGTGAGCAGCTGGCAGCAGGTGTGAGCTGCCAAGCGCCGCAGTGAAGGGCCGTCCATAAGCCGGCGACTGATCTGCCTCACCCGGGAAGAGCGCAATGATGATACCAACATGGGCCAGTGAAGCAACGTCCTCCACAACTAGACTGAAGAACAAAAACGACAGCAACTTGTCTGTTCCCCTTTCCCGATTCCCCAACGCTGTTCCCTCCCCCAATTCCCCAATAAAAATCTTTTAAAAAAATTATTACAGTAAAAGGCACATTGCCATTAATTCCCCTCAAAATACTCCCCCTTGCTTTGAACACACTTATCCCATCATTCTTGCCACTTTCTGAAGCAGTTCTGGAAATCTTTCATGTGTGTCTTGAGTTGCACTGTTGTGGCTGTCTCAATATCCCAAATTGATTCAAAATGTTTTCCTTTCATGGTCAGTTTGACTTTGGAGAAGAGCCAGAAGTAGCACGGTGCCAGATCTGGTGAATAAGGTGGATGAAGACACATTGTAATGTTTTATTTGACAGAAATTGCTGTGTACCAGAAGTGATGTGTCACACAGAGTGTTGTCATTGAGGCTAAAGACATGAAAGAGGACTTCCAGAACTGCTTCAGAAAGTGGCAAGAATGATGGGATAAGTGTGTTAGAAGCAAGGGGGAGTATTTTGAAGGGGATTAATGGCAATGTGTCTTTTACTGTAATACATTTTTAAATAACAAATTGTTTAAACATTCACCATATTCTTTGATCATACTCGTATGTGGTCTTTTGGGTCTAACTTCTTTTACTTGACATAATGTTTTAAATGTTCATCTATATTAGTATGCATCAGTACTTTTTTATTGCCAAATAATATTCCATTGTATGGATATAACACCTTATTTATCCTTTCACAAGTTGACACATTTGGCTTGAAATAACTTTTTTTCTATTATGAATAATGTTACTAGGAACATTTGAATATGACTTTTTTACATTAACATGTATTTTCATTTCTCTTGGGTATATACCCAGGAGTGGAGTTGCTGGGTCATATGGTAACTCTATATTTAACTTTTTGAAGAACTGCCAGACTATTTTTCCAAAGTGACTGGACCATTTTACATTCTAATCAACAGTGAATGAGGATTTTAATTTCTTCATATTCTCACAACATTTGTTGTGTTTGTTTTTTATTATTAGTTTCAGGTGTACAAAACAATGCAATAGTTATACTTTTCACCCCTCACAAAGTGACCACCCCCCTCTCCCAACAAACCACCCCTCCCCCAATATCATACATATCTATCACAATTTCATCAACTCCACTCCCTGCACTGTACTCCACATCCTGTAATCACATATATATCAAATCTTAGTTGACATACAATATTATTCAACAGCAGCTTCAGATGTACAGTGCAGTGGTCAAGCCTCTACACCGTCCATGAAGTGGTCTCCCTAACAAGACAGAGTCCATCTGACCTCCTAAAAAATATTTGCAACATTATTGATTATGCTCCCCAAACTTTCATATCCCTGTGGCAATATTGTAGTTACCAATTTATGTAACAACATTTGTTAATATCTGTCTTTTTAAGTATAGCCATCCTAGCAGGTATGTAGTAGTATCTCACTGTGGTTTTGATTTGCATTTGCCTAATGGCTAATGATGTTAATTAATTAAAACTTGAGGTCATACATTTTTTTTTTAAATTGGGGAAATTGAGGGAGGGTAATAGTGTTGGAGAATTGGGGAGAGGGACCAGCCAAGTTGTTGTTCTTCAGTCTTAGTCATGGAGGGTGCCAGTTGTGATCTGGCTGCCTGTCGGCAGCTCGTGGCCTCTAAGCTCAAGGTGTTGTGTTACAATCTTAGTTGCAGGTGGGCCACCATCCCATGTGGGAGTAGAACAAGCAGTCTTGTTGTTAAGAGCGCACGCCACTGAGCCATCCGGGCGGCAGCTCAGCTCAAGGTGCCAAGTTCAGTCTTAGTTGCGGGCGGGTGTAGCCCACCATCGAACAGGCAGTCTTGTTGTTAGGAGCACGTGCTCTCACCAGCTGAGCCATCCTGCCACCTGTTGGCATCTCAGCAGCAGCTCAGCATCACTGGTCCACATGGGAATCGAACCGGCGGCCCTGTTGCTCAGAGGTCATGCTCCTAAGCTAACTCTTAACCAACTGAGCCACTCGGCCAAACATAGGTCACACATTTTAATGATCAATGATAGTGATAAGATATGGCATTCTATTTTAATATTAGTTAATATTAATTTTTAGTGATTTTGAATGAAGTGGTAAAGAGGATATAGGCTGTTAAATTTCATAAATAGCAAGTGTGTTTCATTTCCAGATCAACTTAAAAAATTCTGAGTTGGCTACATAAAAGTAACAGAGAAACAAAAACTTCAGAGGTAATTTCATAGGACAAATTCCCCGTAGCATAACAAAACATATTTAGGTATTATTGAGTACACAGCAAAGAACAAACTTTGCATCTCTTACTTAATATTTTTGTTCAAACAATTTGAACAAATTGAGGGGATATCTAAATCCATTTCTGTTGGGGGAATATCTAAATCTAATTCTTCTAATGTGAATAAAATAACATCCACATCTGGAACCCAGACCACATGGGATGCTCCACAGGGTTTGGTCATTCTTTGTTTTGAAACAAGAAGGCAGAAAACATAATGTGTTCTTAACAAAAGAACCCACATTTGCAATAAAGTTAAAAGAAGGAACAGAGTATTTTATTTTTGGGTGGTGTACAAAACCATTAAATGAAATTAGAAATTGCTGTTTAAACAGTGGCTTCAATTAAAAAGTCTTTAAAGCACTTTTTTCTTTGATCTGGATTTTTTTTTTAAATGAAAGGGCATAATATGTGCATCAGCAAAACAACAACAACAACAAAAACCAAGATATAGTATTTGCATAATCATTTTCAATTATGGTCCAAATGTTGTGTTTAAGATCAATAAAATGTAAACTAGTCCTGCAAATAAAAATTTAAAAGGAGAAATTTATATACCATTTTTGGTATTTTTCCTTTCTAGCCAGCTCTGGGACCATAGGATAACAAGAAACTGTTCTTGTCCAACTGATTTAGAAAGCATGTCTTATGGAGTTATAAAAGCAATGTGGTCCTGAATGCAAACAGGAGGCTGGCATCTACAAGGCATACTCATATTAGTCAGTTCATTATCTGAATGTTAAGTCAGTTTAGAGGGCAAAGTACTGAGAAATGGGACAGCAAAACAAAACCACAGTGAGATACTACCTGACATCAGTCAAAATGGCTATTATCAAAAAGTCAACAAATAACAAGTGTTGGCGAGGATGTGGAGGAAAGGGAAACCCTGTGCACTGCTGGTGGGATTGCAAATTGGTGCAGCCGCTATGGAACACAGTAAGGAGATTCCTCAAAGAATTAAAAATAGAACTACCATATGACCCAACAATCCTACTTTTGGGTATTTATCTGAAGAAAATGAAAACACTGATTTGAAAAGATATATGCACCCCAATGTTCACTGCAGCACTATTTGCAATAGCCAAGATTTGGAAGTAACCTAAATGTCCATCGATAAATGAATGAATAAAAATGTGGTATATATAATGGAATATTATGCAACATTAAAAATAATGAAATTTTGCCATTTGTGACAACATGGATGGACCTAGAAAGTATTATGCTAAGTGAACTAAGTCAGGCAGAGAAAGACAAATACCATATGATCTCACTTATACGTGAAATCTAAAAAAACAAAACAAATGAACAGACAAAACAAAAATAGACTCATAGAAATAGAGATCAAACTGATGGTTGCCAGAGGAGAGGAGCATGTGGGGATGGGTGAAAAAGGTGAAGGAGAATATAGTCAATAATATTGTGATAAATTTACATAGTGACAGATGATCACTAGACTTAGTGTTGTGATCATATTGTAAGGTATATATGTATTGTACACCTGAAACTAATATAATATTGTATACCAACTATACTCAAATAAAAAATGTTTTTAAATTTAAAAGCTGAAATGGGCAATCTAATTTTTAAATAAAAAGAAAAATCTTTTTTAAAAAAACAAAAAGAAACAAAGCTTTTACACTGAAAAAGCACTGAGCTATTGATGAATGTTTATCTGTTCACTGGCCTTTATATAAAGATTTGTTCCCTCTCTTTTCAGGCAATTAAAAATAAAAAATGAGCTAAAGATTTTTAGATTTTTAGGTTAGGCATAAATGAGAATTTGTTGTCAAATAGATTCATTAGCCACATGAAGTGTATTCAAAATAAAGTTGTAAGTTTAGAGGTCTTTTAGATTTGTTTATATTGATTCAGATAACATTTACCTGGGAACAGGTGGCAAGATGAGTTTTTAAGCTCTGGGATTCTGTGACACTTTTTGTAAAACATTAGATAAAGACAACCTGAATTTTTTATTTAATGATATTGCCTAAACAAAGTGATTTTATGATTTGTTAAGTGTAAAGAAATGTAAGGAGCTAAATTTTTTTAGTTTACATAATGGCTCTTGTCTTATTGGAAATATACCTTCTAACTTAATTACAATCATAAAATAATCTTTATATTAAATATTTTTAGGGACTGACGATACTTTCCAGACATAAAAAATTAAAGGAACTTTGTCTATCCGAGTGTTATAAAATCACCAATTTTGGAATTCAGGTAAGATAATTAAGTCATTCTGTTAAATAATTTAGATTGAAAATGAAGCACAAATTGCATAAAGAAAAACACGTATGTGATCTTGGTTGAGACAAAATCAACTCCTGGTCTTTAGTCAGGTCTCTGCAGCCTAAAGTGACTGAGAGGATTTGTATTCTCATTTTCCTGTCTACTCTCTGCCTTTCCAGTGTCAGGCTCATAGGATAAATAGACATAGGTAGACATTTTACTTGGAGAATGGTGAAATGCACATGAAGATGATGTCTGGAGATAGAAATGTTATACAATCTAACCATGAAAATTGGGAAAGTTTGAAAAATATACGAGGTACTTAACAATTAGGAACTTAAGTTACTCAAACACAATGAGTAGCACACTTTACCAGAATGGAAAGCGAGAGATAGGTAATTGAATAGGAGAAATGACTGTGTGTTCAATTTGATACTTTAAGAATTTGGGAGAAAGGTAAATTTCCTAGACCTGGCCTGGAGGGATGGGAAGGAAGTCATCATAGCTATTGTGAACAGGCTGCAGCACAACATTAGGCATCTCAGTGTGCTGCTAAGAGAAGAAAAAACAGAATCATGTGTCATACCTGTACTGAACTATTGGGTCTTCAGAAAAGTCATGACATATTTTGTCTATGTTTTTCAAAGGTCATTTATTTATATAAAGAACAAAGATCAATCAATGATATATTGCCTGTTTTGTTCGATAACCTTTTGCCATCTTTCAGTGAGCTTCATAATTCCTCATTCATAGAAGGACCTGTCTTTATTTGAGAAACACTGAACAAGGTGCTGATTTACAGCCTCATCTGAAATGAACGTTATACCATGCAAGGAGTTTTGAAGAGAGCGAAACAAGTGGTAGTCTGACAGTGCAAGGACAGACGAGTATGGTGGATGTGGCAACACATCCCATCAAAGCTCCAATAATTTTTGACGGGTGATCAAACTTGTATGTGGTCTCGCATTGTTGCAATGGAACACAACTCTTACAATTAACAAGCTCTGGACATTTCTAGATGATGGATTCTTTCAAACTGTCCAATTGCTGACAGTACACATTCAAGTTGATTGTTTGGTTCCTTTGGTAGGAGCTTGAAAAACATGACACCTTTAAAATCCCACCACACTGAGAGCATAACCTTCCTCTGATGAAAGTTTGCTTTCGATGTTGTTTGAGGCGAATCATCACATTAGGCCCAACATCGTTTGTGCACCACATTGTTGTAAACAATCCACTTCTCATCACCAGTTATCGGTCGCTTCAAAAAAAGATTGTTTTCCTCACACTTAATGAGCATATTGCAGATGTTTATATGCACCATCAAATGAATTTCTTTGAGTTCATGTGGAACCCAAATATCGAGCTTGCTTATGTATCTCAGCTTCTT
The DNA here is from genome assembly GCF_001890085.2 of Hipposideros armiger. NCBI lineage: Eukaryota > Metazoa > Chordata > Mammalia > Chiroptera > Hipposideridae > Hipposideros > Hipposideros armiger. The sequence continues at coordinate 1,362,916 of NW_017731586.1, forward strand.
CAGGTGGCCGTGAATGCTTGAATGATAGATGTTCAATGTTTCTGCAATCTCTGGTGTTGTGTAACGTGGGTTTGATGATTAATGCCTTTATTTTATTGTCATCGACCTTGGAGGAGCATCGTTGAGATCAAAATCATCAGCACAGAATTTCATGAGCCATCGTTGGCACTGACTTTCTTGTAGAGCATTGTTACCATAAACTTTATGCAACTTTTCACAAGCTTGATGTGTGTTCTTCCCTTTATGGAAGTAAAACAGTAAAATATGGCAAAAATGCACAGTTTGATCTTCCATCTTCAACTTGTTGTAAAATCTCCAAAACTCAACCAAATCGCTCAATTTTTTTCAGACTTAAGCTAGAACTGTCAGCTGTCAAATGACATAGCAATAACATAGATGTGAATGACTCTAGTACTTTCAAAAATGAACTAGTGCCATCTGTTGCAAATATGCATCATGACTTTTCCAAAGACCCAAATAGGATAAAATCTGGTTGCCTATTAGTAAATAACGGAAGGTAACATTCTGAAAGGGAACCAATAACCTAGGAATGTGGAAACTGTTAAACACTTTGGAAGCTCCATATAAAGTGTCCTGAGTGTTCAAAACCCCTGCCACTTATGAAAATCTTGGCCTAAACTAGGAAAAAAAATTTTTTTAATAAAAAAGAAACTCTCTTACTGAGGTAAAATGATTGATCCCACAAGTGGAAAAATAACAGAAGTGATAGCTGAGAAGTCCACAGAGCATGGCAACTTGAAGTTGTCTTCTGTGAATTTGAAATGGACTTGACAAGAAGTTCTAGCATGACTAATAAGAGAGTGTTAAAATATTATATAAACTGGTGAGCTATGGAGGGTGCCAAGTCAAATGGTGCTCTGGACCTGAGCATAAAATTCTAGAGTTCTGGACCTGAGAGAATCATAGAGCTATCTAAACCAATTGCCTAATTTTACAGGTGAAGAAATTAAGGCCCAGAGGGCTTAAATGACTAGTCCAGTCCTGTACCCACTCAACAAACTAATCTAACTACAGTTCTATGGAAATGAAGAGTAGAAATGGAGAACTGCTGTTCTACATGGTTGATTGACAACATGCTAACTATATGATCAGATGGCTGAGTTTGGCGTAGCTTTAAATAATGTAGTTTAAAAAAAAATTGGTGTGTATTTGTTTCCAATAATCTAAAAGAGAAAATAATAAAGGGGGAATATGGGAGCATGGGAATAGAGAATTATTTATCAGTTGCACAAGATTCGATGTTCTATTCAAGTTCACCCAGAAATATTTCTCTCATCATCACCCTTTTTCTTGCTTTTGGAGAGAGAGAGAGTGTGTGTGTGTGTGTGTGTGTGTGTGTGTGTGTGTGTGTGTGTGTGTGTGTGTTTTGTGTTTTTTATCCACTTTTATCCCTTGCAAGGTTCCAAGGTTCATACTTCTGGACATGTGGTAATTTCTCCTCTGTGCCTCCTTCAGCCCAGTTATTAAGTCCCAAAAGAAATGAGACAACGCGGGGGGAGGAGAAAGTGACACATAAGTCAGTTCTGCAGTTCCTTATCTGGATATACAAAAGAGAGGGGAGGGGAGTAAAATAAGGTAATTAAATTGAGATGTTTAGATTATCCACAATTTATCAGGAATTCTGTTTCTTGTTACTTGTAAAAGGTACATAGGAGATTCTCTTTAAAGCAGAAGACATTGAAAACATATTCTACAGAATGATTTAATGAGAAAAATGAGGAAGTAAATATTTTTACCCTGGTTATATTTTGCAAGAGTCATGAGCATAATAAGAATAAAAAATTACCTCATTTTAGTGTTTTACTGGAAACCACAACACATACAGATTGAGTGTCTGGTGTCTCAGTATTGACTTTTTAGGGTATGGTTTTAATTACTTCAACTTTAGGTTTTTTCTGAGAACATTAGACATTCAGTGATCATGTTAAACTAAAATTATTGAGTGCTCTTGAAAGACACACATTTTGGAAAACATTTTTGATACAATCATAATTTAGCATTTTTTAAGAAACCTTTTCCTTGAGCACTTTATGAACTTAATTAAATAACAGACTGTCAAGTTTGGCAAAAGAATTGGCTTAATTGGGATATTACAATACAGATAAGCTGGAAGTTCTGTCTTAAGTTGTTTGGATAGAACCAATGGAATAAATCCAATTATATACTCTGGTTGCTTTCCATACTCCCTTAATCTGTATTTCTCATTCCCTTTTGTGGGAATGAAATATGCTATAATTCATTAATATAATATCCATACCTATGAATGTGCATCTTTTTTTTATTCAGGTTATTTGTGAATGAACCTTGCAGCTAAACAAAAAAATGTTTTGTATTATTTCAGTGTTGATAGGTTGAGGTTGTTAGTTAAGAAACGGTATTAGAGAGAGGAAAATCAAGTTTAGCTGTGACCCACAAGGACCTACCCATGTGTGTATGGAGTGGAAAATGTGCATATACTAGGTCAGACAATTAAGTTCACAAACTCATCCTAGAAAAAGTGCTACATATTTCATTGCTGAATATCACTACAGTCACCTTTCAAGTACTCCCTTTGGGAAGCTGTGAACCTATGCCAGTGCCTAGTCCACCCTTCAAAACAATTTGGATCTTTTTTTCTGGAATGGCCATCAGAGCTGTCGTCGTATTACCTGAATGCCATCAAAATGTCTTTCTTTCAATATTTCCTTTATCTTTGGGTAAAGAAAGAAGTCATTGGGGTCCAGATCAGGTGAGTAGGGAGGGTGTTCCAATACAGTTATTTGTTTACTGGCTAAAAAACTCCATCACAGACAGTGCTGTGTGAGCTGGTGCATTGTCGTGATGCAAGAGCCATGAATTGTTGGTGAAAAGTTCAGGTCGTCTAACTTTTCCATGCAGCCTTTTTAGCACTTCCAAATAGTAAACTTGATTAACTGTTTGTCTAGTTGGTACAAATTCATAATGAATAATCCCTCTGATATCAAAAAAAGGTTAGCAACATCTTTGCAACAAGTTCATGAACTTAATTGTCAGACCTATGTGTGTTTACATGTAAATATGTATATCAGTGTCTACCCATATGTAGTGTATGTGTGCAAATTAAATGTGTACAAGTTTTAGCATAGGTACATGTTTACATGTAAATATATGTAATGTCTACCTATATGTCTAGTACATGTGTTTAAATTAAATATACATACACATCTTAGTGTATGTTAGATTACACACATATGTCAATGTGTCTGTATATTCATTACACCCAATTTGTATATAAAGATATTATAAAATTATATATTTCTAGGCTAAGAACAAATATAAATTGTGGTCAATATTCAAGACAAATAATAAAAATTAGTCTCTTAAAGAATTATCTTTTTGTTTATACTTTAATTTTGAAAATTAAATATACATGTAAATGATCAGGCTCTTTTCTGATGGAAATGTATGGATTAGCTCTCTGATACCAAAAGCAATGATATAACATTGGGAATGTGAGCCTAGCTATCAAAAGTTCTAATTTTTATCCTGATTCTGCTCCTTACATAGGCAATTAATTTTAAGCAATTCACTTAGCATCAGAATGTATTGCTCCTGCAGTAGCTGTGACAGTGAGGCAGACAGGAGGTAGTACTCTAGAGCAAGGGGCAGGTTTTTTGTAAACTTTCTGTCAAGTTTTTCTACCAGGGCAAGAGAGTTTACATTTTAGGCTTTGTAGGCCATACGGGTTTTGTCACAACTATGGAATTTTGCTACTGTAGAGTAAAAACCAGCCATAGACAGTCTGTAAACAAATGAGAGTGGCTGTATTCCAATAAAACTTTATAAACAATAACATTTGAATTTCATATAATTTTCACATGACATAAAATATTATTCTTCTTTTGACTTTTTTCCAAACCATTTAAAAATGTAAAAATATATTTCACTTAGTTAAACACAGTCAGAAAACAGATAATTTCAATAGCCAAGCTGCTCCTAATGGTAAGGAAATAGTTTGGAATATGCTCTTGGAAGAAATAATTTACTAAGTTTTGCTCCAATGAATGAGCCAAAGAATTCTTTAGAAGCACCTAAATTGTAATTAACCAAATAAATGTATGTAAGAACACTTAAAAATTCTATAACACTACATAAATATTAATTGCTGTTATTCCTGAAAATAGTATAATAGAAACCAAGTAAAAAGAAAATGGATCATTGTTATTCACTGGGACTGCAATATTAAACATATTTTCCAACATCCTAGTTAATTTAGTATAACACTTAGAATATTGATATACCCACTTAGGCACTTAATTAATGCTATTTGCTTACGGAAACTTTCATGTGCCCTAAGCCCCAGCTAGGAGTGTTTTTCACCTTTATTCAGCCTGAGTCCATATCTACTTCTGTTACAATTTCACAACCATATGCATCATGCTAGTATGCCACAAATGCAGGCCTCTGTGTTTAAGCCCTCTCAACTCCCACCCATGTATGCATGAGACTGGTCAAATCTTCAAGGAAGAGAATCTCCAGGGCCAAAATTGGCAGGTGAAAGATTCTTTTTTGTATATTAATTTTTCATCCTGCAACTTTGCTATAATTGCTTATTAGTTCCACAAATTGGTGTTTTGCTTTTTTGTTGTTGTTTCTCTGGGATTTTCTACATAATGATCGTAACATCTGTAAGCAAAAGCAGTTTTATTTTTTTCTTCCGAATCTGTATACTTTTTATTTCTTTTTTTTGTTGTATTGCATTAGTTAGGACTTCGAATATGATGTTACATAGGGGTGGTGAGGGAGGACATCCTTGCCATGCTCCCTATCTTAGGGGAAAACACCTAGTTTCTCGCCATTAAATATAATATTAGCTGTAGGCATTTTTGTAAACATTCTTAATCAAGTTGAGGAAGTTCCCCTACATTCCCAGTTTGCTGAGAGTTTTTATCATGAATGGGTGTTGGATTTTGTCAAATGCAATTCTGTATCTATTGATATGATCATATATTTTTTTCTTAAGCCTATTGATATGATGGATTAGACTGATTGATTTTCAAATTTTGAAATGGTCTTGCATACTTGAAATAAATCCCACTTGGCTGTGGTGTATTATTCTTTTTATATATTGTTGGATTCGATTTGCTAATATTTTGCATCTATGTTCAGAGAGATAATGGTCTCTCATGGTAATTTTCCTTTCTTGGTGTCTACATGTGGTTTTGATATTAGGGTAATACTGGCCTCATAAAATGAGTTAGGAAGGGTTCCCTCTACCTCTATTTTCTGGAACAGATTGTAGCAAACTGGCATCTTTTCTCTCTTAAATGTTTGGTAGAATACACAAATGAAGCCATCTGGGCCTGGTGCTTTACATTTTAGGTTATTAACTGTTGATTTAATTTTTTAGTAGACCTATTTAGATGATTTATTTCTTCTTGTGTGAGTTTTGATAGATTGTTTCTTTCAACAAATTAGTCCACTTCATCTAGGTGATCATATTCATGGGCATAAACTTGCTTATAGTATTCCTTTATTACCCTTTTAATGTCTATGGGATCAGTGGTGATGACCCCCCTTTCATTTATGATATTAGTGTAGTAATTTGTATCTTCTCTTCTTTACTTTTTCCCTCTCAGCTAGCCTGGCTAGAAGATTATCAATTTTATTGATGTTTTCAAATAAACAGCTTGGGTTAGTTGATTTTCTCTATTGTTTTTCCTACTTTCAATTTCATTGATTTCTACTCTAGTTTTTGTTTATTTTTTTCTTTCTTTTGTTTTTTTTTCTTACTTTGGATTTAATGTGCTCTTCTTTTGCTAGTTTCCTAAGGAGGAAGCTTTAGTTATTGATTTTAGATTTTTCTTCTTTTATAATATATGCACTCAGTGTTCTAAATTTCCCTCTAAGCACTCTTGTCATTGCATCACATAAATTTTGATTTTTTATTGTCTGTTAAAAATATTTTTAAATTTTTCTTGAAACTTCTTTGACCCATGTGTTATTTAGAAGTGTTTTGTTTACTCTTTAAATATCTTAGGATTTTCTAGCTATCTTTGTTACAGCCTTCTAGTTTAATTCCATTGTGGTCTAGTTTAATTCCATTGTGTATGATTTCTAATCTTTTTGTTAAGGTGCTATTATACAGAAACCCTATTTGTGTGGTGGTAAGGTATGCGGGAGGGGACACATTCCTTAGTCATATGATTAGGTCTCAGTCTTTTAATGGACCTGTGCCTCAGGACTGTGATCTTTACAAATACTTCTTCACCCCTCTCCTCACCTCCTGCAACACTTAGGTAAGACAGGAAGATTTGACGGGGCTGGAGCTGGCTATTTCCCTTACCTCTTCTCGAACTATCAATAGTTCTCATAAAACCCATGTTGGTCAGGCTCTGGTAAAATAGTTTCCCTTGAGGACAGGTCTTCATAATGAGAAGCAGTTCTCTGGAGGTATTTCAAAGTGGTACTTTCTCCCTCCCTTTGCAGGAACCATGAGGGGATTTTTTCTTTGATATTTACCCTGAGAACTTGCTGGGCCTCCTGGAGGTAAAACTCACAAAAGTATAGGGACCCACCAAGAATTTTTTTCAAGCTAATCTACTCTCAGTCTCCAGCAGTTAGCCAATTACCTTTTAAATGTTCCTACTAAAACTGGCTTTGCCTGAAGGCTCCTGCTCCTAGTAAACCCTGATTCTCTGTTTTTGCCTGTCTCTCCAGTTTTTGGGGTGGTGGTTTGCTCTCTGAGCTCAGTTATCAGACAGATCAAAGAAAACTTGAGGATTTTCAGTTTTCTCAGCTTTTTTCTTATTTTGAAGATGGAAGTGATAAGTTCCAAACTCTCACTACAGACCCAAAACTGGAAGTCTAGAACATTACTTTTGTATCCATGGATGCTGGCTGAGTCAATAGCATCCAAAAGGGATGACAAATGTAAAGTAGTCTCTGAGTGGGCCTTCCAGGCCCAAGAACAGAGAGACAGGAACTGGAGGGCTCAGGACCCAAGAGCAGAGAGCAGGGCAGGTAGGCTGCCATTGTGGGTAAGCATTGCACTTTGGCTGTCATGAGCTTCTGCTCTTTGAGCTCTCTGTGCTGTACAGCATGGTGGGTTGACTGTGCTCATAGAGATGGGGCCTGTGGCTGACCCAAAGTTCAGGTGCTTTGGTCATATCCGTTCAAAAGATTTCTTAAGCTTCCTTAGTACAACACTAGGATATTATCTGAATTCATCAAGTTGGAAAAAACACAGATGATTAAGTTCAATTTAAGTGAGTAACTCCATGCCTCATTTAAGACAATATTCAAACTGTCTCATTCAGATAATTTAATTTTGTGAAAATGTGGCATCTTGCTAAGTGGTTAAACTGAAAACTTTTGGACTGAGCTTTCTATGTAGTAGAGCTAAGATAATGTGTGGCTTTTTTTTTTTGGAAACAGAAATCATTATAAAAGAATTTTTTTTAATGATGAGTCTAGGTCTAGTGGGATACGCAGGCTTATAAACAGAAAAATACAATACCATGTGGTGATTGTTAACTAACGTTAATTTAGCACCTGCTATGTGCCAGGCACTGTTCTGAGTATTTCCCATGTATTAATTACCTACAAGGTAATACCTTTAATTCCATTTTAAGAGAAGAAAACTGAGGTTCAAAGAGATTAAGAATCTTGTCTCAAGTCATGAAGCAAGCACATGAGCTAGGGTCTAATTCCAGAATGTCAATTCTAGCCATTATACTGTAATAAAGGAAGCTATAGAGTCAACTGAGGTACTTAATCCAGCCAGGAAAACCTTCTGTACTGGAAACTCACTTTATAAGAAATGTGGAAGTTAGATTAAAGGGCTGAGGGGAGAGAGGATAGTTATCTAGATTAAAAGTAGGAATATAAGTTAAGAGGTTTTTGTTATAGTCCATAGGAGAGACGATGTCAGCTTGAACATGGGCTGTAACAGTGAGGCTGGAGAGAAGGGAATCGACTGGAGAAATTTTAGGGTAGCAAAATGCATGAAATTTGATAGTTTGGACAGAGAAGAGGGTGAAGCCATGGTTAATGATGATCTCCACACTCCAACTGGGCTGCCTGAGAGTCTGTGGTACCCTCATTTTCAAGCCCTTTTCCATAGCCACGTCACATAACCAAGGCTACGAACTATCAAGTCCTATTCAACATTTATTGTTGCACTTTCTCTTCTTGTGAGTGATTTTGTCTGTGCTTCTTCTAAGCTCTCTTTTCCCCTCTACCCTTATGATAGAGTCTTTTAAGCATCCTGTCTCCAATTCTCTCTATCCATAAGCTTGTGGTGGCTGCACGCAGGCTAGGGGAGCTCTGTTGGAATTTGTTTTTACCCTACTTACACGTAATTTAAAGGTTGTAGTGTTCTCTGTCTCCTAGTAATGATGAATGTATGGGTCCTGTGTAGTATTATTTGTTCTCTCTGTGGATTTTATGGTTTTTGGAGAAGGGGAAGACTCATACCTAGATAATTGTCATCGTTCTTCAAACCCAAACATGGCCTACTCATATCTTTTATTCTGAAAAAAGTATCTCTAACAGATATGGATATCTGTTTCTTAAAGCTCTGCAACCAGAATGCAGTGGGTAGTATTTATAACTACATAAAAGAAATGAGGCGTCTTATGTCTTTTCTGTCTAGCTTGAGGTTTATATCCATCACAACCTGGTTTACTGATATCTTGCAAATAGTACCATTGATGAATTTTAGTTGTAGCCTTATAGGTTAATGTCATGTTCTCTGATCATAGAGGTATCTGACAACTTTTGTTTGTGCAGTATAAGCAGCAGTAGAGATGCTAGAACCTCCACTTCCCTCATTATTTTCTTAGGGTCTCCTGTTTTTTGAGACTTTCAATCTTGCCTTAAGTGCTTGGATACTTGAGATAACAACTTCTTTTTCTCCTTTAACCTTCAGTATGTTTTAATCCATTCCCTTAGGTTGCAAACTTTTGATTTCGCTTTCTATTTGATCTTTAGTTTAGAAACAGATTTACCTTGATTTGCAAATAGGAAGTAGAGAAGAGGCATCAAGGAATAAGTGACCAGGAAGGGTGGCCGTGGGAGACAAATCATGAACTACTTCATAGTTGGGAGAATAGCAGAGCAAGATCCATTGCTGTTCACTGGCTTTCAGCCTGACCCAGAATTGTTCAGTAAGTCAGGTGGTTCCATAGATGTGTGTCTGCTCCAGACTGAGTACAAATGGGAACTGAGGGTTCGGGGATCTCAGTCTTGTACCCTAGACTACCTGTGCTAGAGAACTGAAACCCTTCTAACTAGTGTTAGAGCATGTGCATGGATGCTCAGGTCAGAAATGTCTAGGAGTACCCACTTCATTCAGCAACAGTATATCTGAGTCCTCCTCCCCAAGAATGGCCTATGGCCAGCCTGTCCTGGACATTTCTCTCTAGAATAGAAGAAGAGTTGGATTTACAAGGACTGACAATTAAGTTTGTAAACTCATCCTAGAAAAAGTGCTACATACCTCATTGCTGAATATCATTATGGTCACCTTTGAAATACTCCCCTTGGGAAGCCATGCACCAATACCAGTGTCTAGTTCACCCTTCAAAGCAATTTTGGAACTCTTTTTCTGGAATGGCTATCAGAGCTGTCGTCATATTACCCTTGATGTCGTAAATGTCATCAAAATGTCTTCCTTTCAATATTTCCTTTATCTTTGGGTAAAGAAAGAAGTCATTGGGGGATCAGATCACGTGAGTAGGGAGGGTGTTCCAATACAGTTATTTGTTTGCTGGCTAAAAATTCCCTCACAGACAGTGCCATGTGAGCTGGTGTATTGTCATGATGCAAGAGCCATGAATTGTTGGCGAAAAGTTCAGGTCGTCTAACTTTTTCATGCAGCCTTTTTAGCATTTCCAAATAGTAAACTTGGTTAACTGTTTGTCCATTTGGTACAAATTCATAATGAATAATATGATATCAAAAAAATGTTAGCAACATCATTGCAACAAGTTCATGAACTTAATTGTCAGACTCATATGTCTTGCCCAACATTCATATTGGATTCATTCTTGCCTGAACAGCAAAAACGAAATTACTCTCCAGGGACTCTTTTTTGATCTGAAAACCCTTACTTTGAATCACCCAACTTTCTGACTAGTTATGTTTTTTATGCAAGATTCTCATCAATCATTCTCATGAGTTGATAGATTCCACCCCCCTAGTGCTTAACAAATTTGATTTTAGAGGCCTTTGATACATACCGACTTATAATACCAAAGATGGATTAGATGTGTTGACTCCATGTAGCAACAATTTTTTTTTAAACCAACATTGATTTCTATTTGGTTTTCAAGATTAAATCATTTAAGAATTGTCAAAGCATGAGATTTCAATAACTCCACCTCTTCTCCAGGGATAGTTATATTTATGGGTTCCATGGGAAGCAACAAATGTAGGATCTCTTTCCAAATGGCCTTAATTCTTGGCCTTTGGGGCAGCGGAAGCTCTGAAATCTTCTGTAGGGGGAAACGAGACATCCAGATGTCTGGACACTTTGTATCGCTTGGCAATACTGCTCAGGAAAATTCTTTACCTTACCCAATACTCCAGGTTACTATTAGGAAATAATTGACTAAACTGTCTGTGATGGAGATACCAGAAGGTCCCAGTTTCATAATAATTGTACAGGGTCTTGGGAGAGAGAATTAATGAATTCCTCTGGTAGAATTAAGAAGAGTGTGTATGATATCTTATGGAAAGAGCAACTCCCACAAAATCTGGAACGAGGAAAATCTTTGTTGCAGAAATCTGTTCTTCATGGCTAATCATTTCAAGAATGGTCTTCTAGAATTTATAATAGAACAACATACTCAAAGAGACCTAAGTTACCTGGAATCAACTGAGAGTCACAGGGCAACTCCTACCAAGATACCAGGCATTATTTTCTCTTCAAAGGCTGTCAGCAAAACAAATAAATTCAGTATTCTGTTGTTCCTCACACCAGTGTATTTCTAACTGTAGAGGTAATTCAATAGGATTAGCAATTTGCTAGACTTCAAAGGATGTGGGATTTGACAGCTTGTCATTTTCCCACAGTCTGTAAGGTTCCGAGGAACACTGGAGTCATGGGTACCATGTTTTCTTGGCTAATAAATAGCTGACCCTGAGAACGCCCCACGCCCATCCTGGCTGCTTTCCCACTCCTGCTGGGGAGAACCATTCTCGGACAACTGAATCACTCATGGACTGACTAAAGGAATGTGCACATCTGTTATGTTCATGTTCAACAGCCATACAGAAGAACTGTTAAGAGAATGTGTTAAAAGGAAGATAATCCTTTGGAGGCCTCTCCCAACCTTTAAGGAACATTGGTTTATCCTATGTAAGATGAAACTTGCCAAGAGTTAAGCAAAACCTGTCAGATTGTCTGAAGGCAAAAATAAAAAGCCAGGAACAATAAACCTCAGAATCCAACTTTCCTATAAGAGTATGGGTTTATGATTCTTTTGCTCCTTAAACCTAAGTGGCCACTGTTTTTTTATCTTTTGCAATGTACCTGGACTTTGCTCATCGCGCCTTCCGAGTTGCTGTGGTATGTCTCCCAGGAGCTGTGAGTTCTCCATGTATGACTTCTAATAACCCTCTTTTTCAACTTCCAGTTAAATTTTGTGCATGACTTTTACTCATCCCAAAGCCTTGAGCATGTTGAAGGTGGTAAGGTGGTGGTCTAAGGTTTTACACAGCAGGTGGGATTGTTCCAGTGTCTCTCTGTCTGCACTGCTGACAAAAGCCAGCATTTGTACAGGGTGTTATGTCGGCCAAGTGTTTTTGGAGTATTTTCTTTCCAACTTCCAATAAGCTTGTGAGATAAAGAGGCAGTTGTTTTCACTTTCCTCTTTAGATGAGGAAACTTGTGGTTGAGTAACTTGCTCAGGGTCACAGACACAAGTTCAGATTCCAGGCCCTTTGCTTTTCTGCTAGACCGGTAGCCTCCCTTGATTATAGCATGTCTCTTTCCATATGCCCCCAATTGGGAGAGCAAAGCAGCACCAATGGTTCAGGAACTCGTTATTTCCTAGACATCCTTAAATGGAAGAGGTCATAGAGGACGATGTGACTTTGTCCTTAGTGTAAAGGTTCTGAGTTGCCACTATCTTGGCAAAGAATGAAAAAGAGAACAGGGGTGGATGGCTGTGCATATAGAAACCTGTCAACTCTTTCAGGCTGGTTAATATGGCCTAAGTCATTTCCAGGCACTTCTTGTTCCGCAGAGGCTCTTAAGGAGTCCTAGGTTATTGGGCCACTGGACAGCCAGTTGGCTTTTGTTGTTGTTGTTTTTTTTCATTTTGTTGTTGTTGTTGTTGTGTTTGCTTACCTTAGAAAAATGGAAAAAGTGTGGTTATGCTACAGGCCACAGAAAAATACCTAATTGACCTTTGGGTAGTCCAACCCTGGCAAGTTTTTATTTTAGAGATAAATTCTAAAGCCTGAAACAGTTCTGGATTTTTTTTCCCAACAAATCCTAATTACAAATTAATCAAAGATATTTTGTTGTGTTTTTTTTTCCTGGTGTTCTTTTCAATATACATTCCCTTTCACTGCTTACCCTTTCTGTTCTTTAATTTCCCCACATTTGATATCTTTATATTACATGTATGCACTTGTCACATTTTACATTATAAAAGCTATCCGCTGTTTTTATCAAACACCCCGGGGTCTGTGCAGCCATTAAGTCATCCAGGTTTACTGACAACCAAAGGTGTACTGTTGTGTAGGTATCTCCAGAGAAAACATTTATTTTGGCAAATGAATAAGACATTCTGTTTCAGTATGGCAAGAAAATATTAGAACATCTACCTAAGATTCCTTTTTATTCTTGTATATCTTATTTCTGTTTTTATATGTGTGGATAAAAAAGGGGTTCTGTAATAAATCTGACCAAAAGTAAGCTCACAGGGTGATCTGATCGCAGGTTCCTAACTGGGCAGGTCATGGTGGGTAGTCACACCCCAGGCCTGTAACTTCTTCAGTGCGAGGCTTGAAGCCAGCCCTGCCCGTTGTTCTTGTGCATCTAGGTTAACATGCTTTTGAAATACCAGAAGTAATCCTTCTTCCAGACCCCTGGACGGCATGGCCACTCTCAGGGGAGCACATAATCTTGTTGTCTATCCTCTATCTTTGCTTTCTCCCATCTTCATATAATCTTCCTTACATTCCCTCCTTAATTCCACATGTATAAAAGAAACTGCAAAACTCATTCTCTGGAACATTTGAGATCTTGCTTCCTGGCATGTCATCAGTTTGGCTCAAAAAAATTCTCTACAGATTTGGGCGTTTCTTACGTCAGCATGTGCTTTACAAGACATACTATATATTTAAAGAATTGTATGTCTATATATTTTACAAGTACATTAATATACATTTATTGAAAGTATATGCTCAAAATATTTTACTATGGTGTGCATGATTTTAAAATGTTGGCAATCATAGCCATAGAGAAGCAGTGAATACAAATAATAATAACTGACTGCTTACTATGTGCCAGGTACTGTTCAATTGCTTTATTCATATTAACTCACTTAATCCTCCCAACAACTCGACAAAGTGGGTACCACATTAAGGTACCATATTATTCCCATGTTGCAGATGAGATCATTGTGGAATCGAGAGGTTGGGTAATTCATCCAGAAACCAGTGGGCTCCAGACTCTGCTCTTAGCCGTCCTTGTGCACAGCCTCCGGCAGTTACTGAACAGAGAGTGAGGCAGGACTGGGCTTGGGGTTCTGAGAGTGACCTATGGGAGCTCACTCTCCTCACCTCTGTGCTAAGAGGCATTTCTCAGTCCCTTTGGACACTCTCCCAAATTGAACCTCTTCTTCATATCAGATGTTGGGGCCACAGAGATAAATTAGGCATGGATTCTCCCCTCAAGAAACAGTCAATGCAGGAGATAAGAAAATTACATAAATAGCTATAGTACAAGTAGAAAGTGAGAAAGACCAAAAAAAAAAATTTAAAAGCAGTAGGAATTTGGAAGAAGCATTTTTTTCCAGAGGGAGAGATTGGGGACAACTGCATGGAGTAAGCCATATTTGATCTGGCTTGAAGCTCAAGTTTCTCCCCCAAATCACCATATAATTTGGTAACAAACTTAGTCATGAAAGTATCTTTGGAAATGCTTGTTTGGGGCCTTGGCCTTGACTCCTTTCCCTTTCAGAGTCCTCTCCATATTTAAAAGCAATACGATCTTCTAAGTTTGGGCCTTAGGTAAGCTTTGTTCAGCCTGGTTTTCCAGCAAGGAGAGGAGTGACACATCTCACCAAGAGGGAGGCCTCGGGCTTTGCAGAGTTTGGTTTTGGTGGCAAGGCCCAGCTCTCCCAGCTCGGTGTGTCCAGGACACAGCCACTGCCGCCTGTTCTGATGCCCACTGGGAACAAGGCTATCATTAGTGGAGTGGAGCTCTACACCGCATGGGGATATATGAGGCCCCAGAAACTGTAGTTTTGAATTCAGTTTATTGCTTAAAATTTTGGAAGTTGTATTTCAGCCTTTGAGGCAGCCAAAAACAGTCTTCATTATAGAAAATGGTTCTTGACAGTACAAGATTTTTCCAGAATTATCAATAGGAAAAAGAAATCCCCAAACTTTGTACTGTAGTAGAATTAATCAGAACCTATGAGGCAAATATGATGGTGTCTTGAATATGGACCATGAGGTGAGCTTCTTTAAGGCTGGGAGCTGCCGCCTGTCAAGATGATTTAAATCAGGATTTTGGCAGAAGCACATTACTGTGACAGTCAGTAACTGTGAGTGAAGCGCAGTCTCCTCACATGCCCAGCTTAAGGATGCAGTCATTAAGCCCCCACACTGACTCAGCTCAAAAAACACGGAGAATTTTTTTTTTTATTGTTAGTTTCAGGCGTACAGAACAATGCAAGTTATCCTTTTCACCCTTCGCACGAAAACAACCCCCCTCCCCCATCTACTGCCCTCCGACCCCCGATATCATGCTTGTCTATTACAATTCCATTGAATCCGTTCCCACTCTCTACTCCACGTCCCATGACTATATGTATATATAATTATAGTTGACATACATTATTATTCAACATCAGCTTCAGAAATACAGTATGGTTTTCAGGCCTCTACACTGACTATGAAGTGGTCTCCCTAACAAGACAAGAGTCCATCTGGCCCCCTAAAAAATATTTACAACATTATTGATTACATTCCCCCAGACTGTCTTGTCTATCCCTGAGGCCATATTGCAGTTACCAATTTGTATTGTCTCATCCCTTCCCCTTCTCCTTCATCCCCACCCCCTCCCAATCAACAACCCTGTTTTTCCTCTGTGTCTCTGAGACTATTTCTGTTTACATTTCTCATTTATTCAGTTTTTTAGAATCCACGTATAAGTGAGATCAAAGAGGGAATTTTTAACTAAGCGATTTGGAAGTTTCCTTCAAGATTGTTAATCCACAGCAAAATTGGTTGATAGGTGGGATGGCAGCCAAACTTGTTCGTTTTTGTTTTTTTTTCTTCATCTTCATTATAAAAGATTTTGACTTGGAAGAAGCTTAGTCTACCATTTTCCAAGAAAATAAAATCAATAGCATTGATATATGTACAATGCTTCTGTAGCACTGGAGCCAGAAAAATATAAAATCATCTTATCTGTAGGGGAGAAATGGAATTTCATGAGTGATTATGTTGAGACACGCCTGCAGACTTAAGTACTTAATATGACTTGCATGTCTCTAAAGGAAAATGTGAATTTTGAGAGATGAAAAGTTCTGACTTATGTCTCCGCTCTGCACTGATTTATGCCAAGCATAAAGCCTTGGACCAATCTTTTTGCCTCAGGTTTTCCATGGATGACAATGCTACCATGAATGTAACATAGGCCTTCTAATCACTTTTATGTTATTGTTTAATTTAAACCTCTGAGAAAAGTTCAACTTCAAAGAATATTAGAGGTTTAAAAAGAAGCTTAAAGCAGAACTGATCCATGCAGTCCAAGACACTGACAAATGTTACTGAAGAGGATTTTCAGACACTTAAACCATTTAATTTCCCTTTAAAGCTTGTTTCCTCTTTTAATAAATTATTCCTATAGTTTAAATATTCCTTCTTGCTTTAAATTTTCTCTGGTTCGTTGAACTCTATCCATTCTCTAAGTAGAAAACAATGTTGTCCCACTCCTTGCAAAATAAGAATTCCTGTATTATTTTTAAAAAGTCTTTATATCTTTGAAGACACTTATAAAGGATTAACGAGGTAGTATTTATTGAGAACCTACTATATCTAAATTTGATACTTATGAAAGGGGTATTGAAAACTAGCAGGGTTCCAAATGGTACCTCTGAGAGACTCATTGCATTCTCATTGAAAAACCTGTTGAATCTCTGAGCTGAGATTCAAGGCCACTAATTCCAATCCTTCAAAGCTAGATTCCCCTCTGCACCACACCATGTGGGTCCTCTATGCTTGATTTTCTCCAGTGAGAGGGACCTCACTATTTTCTAACAAGCTGCCCCTTCCAATTAAAAAAAATCATTAAATTTATTGGCATGACATTGGTTAATAAAAATATATAGGTGTCAAGTGTACAAATCTATATAATACATCTATATATTGTACTGTGTTCACCACCCAAATCAAATCTTCTGTCACCATATATTTGATCCCCTTCCCCTTTCCCTCTGATAACTACCATACTATTGTCTGTATCTATCAGATTTGTCTTGTTTGTTTGTTGCTTTCAGTGTTATATCCCACATATGAGTGAAATCATATGTTTCTCTGACTTATTTCGCTTAGCATGATATTCTCTGACTTATTTCGATTAGCATGATATTCTCAAGACCCATCCTTGTTGTCGCAAATAGTAGTATTTCATCTTTTCTTATGGCTGAGTAGTATTCCATTGTGTATATGTACCACATCTTTCTCCAGTCATCTATTGAAGGACACTTCGTTGTTTTCCTGTTTTGGACACCATGAATAATGCTGCAACGAACATAGACTGTGCTCTTTCCATTATATTATGTTACCAACCCCAGAGTGTTTGTCATCTAATTCTCATCTCCAGATTTCTTTTCCTCCATTCATATGTTGAATACAACTGTTGACCATACAGGTAAAATTTCATTAGTGCTAACTTTAGGAAAATTAAATTCTGTTATCAGAATATTACTAAGCTGTTAAAACTAGTTTGTGTGAATATCTTTTGTTATAAAGAATTTTACAACAAATGGGTGTAATGGCTTTTTTTTTTTGGCAACAAGATGTAACACATCTATATATCAGGGACTGAAATGCATACTAAGTATACATTTGTGGGTAACATGGCTCCAGATGTATATAACATTTGAATAAAGACTAAGGAAAAGAAAAGAAAAAACTCTTTGACTTTGGAATGTCTTGCAGGCCTTCTGCAAAGGCTCACTGATCTTGGAATACTTGGATGTCTCTTACTGCCCCCAGCTATCAGATGAAATTATTAAAGCAGTGGCCATTTATTGCATTAACCTCACATATCTCAGCATTGCCGGCTGTCCAAAGGTATGTGTAGAAATCAGAGCTCAGACATGTCAGATTGAAGCAGTGCCAGTGAGCTCAGGCGGGGTAGCAGTCAGGGGTTGGAATCATAGAAATTGTTTTCTTTGCTATGTTTGGTATTCATTAGATGTTTTTTCTTTCTCCAAATTGGAATTTTCAAAAAGTTAAAAAGACTCCACACACAAGTATAAAAATGTATCAAAGATTTATTTAATTTATTAATGAGAGAACCAGCAAAATGGTAAAGTCAGTTCACAGAATATTTGATTGAACTGAGTATTTATAGGAACTGAAGAAAGAATGTTGGAATATGATTATTGGGTTAGATCTAAAATTGGTTAATGACCTATCAGGTGTTAAATCCATAACCTTGGTGTTATAGTTTCTACCAGAAATAATTTGCAGCTCTCCTGGAAAAAACTATAAGAAGCTATAACATGTAACTTCACTGAGTTTGGACCCTAATAGTAAATAGTATGTCAAACAAAGGTGTAATTCCATATACAATTTCTGTTAATGTTCCAGTGTAACACTGAAAGGACATACAATCATCTCTTGTCTTATTTTCAAGTGGGTGCCAATTTTTCTTGACATTTGTTAATAAAAGAAATATGTACTCATTGTAAACTTTTTGGACTCCATATCAAAGCATAAAGGAGAGTAAAAATCCATTGTCATACTGCTATCCAGACATAACCATTGTTGGCATTTTATACTTATTCTTCTAGAATTTTTTTCTATGTACAAAGAGATTAGAAATAGTTATAGAAAGTTTGTGTTTTTGTCTTGTTTTCTTTTTAAGAATAGGATATTTTCCAAAATACACTGTAATCTAGTGTCTTTTTTTCTTAATATGCTAAGGATATATCTCTATGTCAAGAAACAGAGATTTCTGGTTCTGGATTAATATGGCAGATTGACTATACACATATATTTTTTTTCCCTCTTGAAATACTACTAAACCTGCAAAATAAGGGTGGGGCCCACGCTGATAGGGAAAACAGGAAAGGAGATAAGAACAAGAAAATTTGGAAACTTGGAAATAGATGGACTAGTTTAGCAGACCAGAGACAGCTTTGAATCCTAAGCCAACAGTAGAGAAAGCTGGAAAAAATATTGATTTACACCATAGTCTTCAAACATGGCAGAACCATGTGCCTCTGGAGCTGGGTTAAGAGGGAGGCTAAAATAAGGAAGATGCGTTAAAAGTTCCTGAGGAATAAATAGATTCCTATATCTCCCCTACTCCACACATCTGGACAACTGCCCCTGCCCTCCCTCAACAGAAAATGGGAGATTTATTTCCTAGAGCAAGGTTGCTCAACCTTGGCATTGTCGATATTTTGGATGAGATCATCCTCTGTAGTGGGTGGTGGTTCTGCGCACTGCAGGATGTGTGACAGCATATTGCCCTCTATCCACCATGTCAGTAGCTCCCAGCCCCTCATACCTCCAGTCATGACAATAAAAAATGTCTCCAGATAATGCTACTTGTCCTCGGGGGAGCAAAATCATTTTACTATCTGCTCTGTAGATAGTAAAACAGAGGGTTGCTGGGCTGGGAGATACCCTGTATAATGCAGAGCTTGGGTACAAAAGTGAAAACAGGAATTAAGTGAGTAAATGCTGAATGCAGAGACACTCAAGCACTTCTCCAATACAGCATCCAGAGTTTGGCTGCCAGAATTTTCCCTCTAGGCAGGAGATCAGAAGCTTCTTTTCTGGGGATTCTGACTAGACCAAGATGAAAGACTAAAGAATACTGACATTTGGGGTTTTCCCAACAAATAACCCACCTAGAGCACTGAGCTTAAAATAGACAAGGCCCACATCATGCCCGCAGACCTTCTAATCAGTTTGTAGCCCTCCACTATTCATCATGAACAGTCAATTAACAGACATAAGAAAAAATCTCTAATGTGGAAGATAAAGACCACAACAAATTGACAGGAAAACCTTGGTGGAAGTAAAATATGCAGAGGAAAGAAAACTAAAAAATCTTTTGAAAAAATCCTCAGAAATTGCAAGATTAACAACCCTGTTCTCTTCTGTCATATACACCGATGGGATTCTCTTTACTAAAGCGTCACCCAGACTCTCAAGATGCCCTGCATTCTCGCTAGTTTAAAATTTGAACTTCTCAGTTGTTTAGTTTGCGTGGTGAGTAGATTAAGAGTTTGATGCTAGAACCTCCTAATTCCCCTCCATAGTTAAGGAGGAAGAGGCAGTGGGGGAAAAAATGGGGTAAATTATGATGAAATTAATCTAGAAAGTTCCAGCAAAATTCTTTTTGTTCAATAATGTACTTGTTCAGAACTAGGGAAACCAGATGTCTTTCTGGTCAGCGTCATCTGATTCTGTAAGTGTGTGGGGTCCAGGACCTCAGCACACTAACGGCACTGACCATGGACCCTCTGCAGCCTGAGCAGCCACAGCTCACAGGGTTTTTGCTGTCATTGCGCATGGACATGTGGACACACGGCCAGCGCGTGGCTCCCTGGGAACAGCGCTGGCTGTAAAAGCAGGCCTGCATGGAGACTGGGCTTTTTAGTGTGCTGCTAATTAGGGAAGAAAGTAGGAGAATGAGTAAAGAAAAGACCCCAGTGAGGACAGGAATTGAGGCAAAGGATCCTTTTTTCACTGTTTTGTTTTTGCTAAGGAGAAACTAAAGGAATTCCTTCTATAAACTGTACAGTGGACACTGTCCTGCAGCCTAGAAACAAAGGAGGATGTCACACAAGTAAGATATTATGAAACGAATCACTCTACATCAAAGATGTAGGGTGATAAAAGGAAGGGGAGTAGATTATTTCAGAATCTCAATGTAAGAGAGAAGGGTTTTAGCTTTACCATCTATGCAGGTCAAATGAGTATCCTGATTCAGAAGACGTGGTGACTATAATTTGGACCAATCTGAACACTCCCTGCCCAGAAACCGTAAGGCTGTGGTCCTAATATATACCATCTATCAATACATTGCTTCTGATGAGCCATAAAACACATTAGTATCTGGCTCACCATTTTAGACTAGGTTTCCCAAAAGTCCCTGGGTCAACCTTGAAGGGTCACCTTATCCATCTCCTGGAAGGCCAGCTCTTCCTTGCAACAGGCTTACCTCCCTGTCAGTGAGTAGCACTGTGACCTCGTCCTACCCAGCACTAAAATGTGAATGACATAATCTCTGGTCACCAGGACTGAGATTAGGATCCTGTGTCTGGGAGTGAAGAATGTGGCCAGTCGTCGCCACCTCTAGCTTCCAGCCCCTTTAAGTCCCAACATCACCTCCGTCATTGAATATCTTGAGCTTCTGATCTACAGAAAATGTCAGGCTCCTTTTCAGGTCCCCAGGATCAATCAAATATAGCACTCTGAGCTCCACCCGTCCTCCACCTCATTTTCTTTCCTTTTTTTTTCTATAACTCAGGGCTTTTTGTTTTATTTTGCTTTCAATGACATCAGATCCTCAGAGACCAACATAGCATGGCAGGGATGTCTGAAGGCATTTTTGTGAAAATCAGTTGCAATGTTAAACCTTGGTCCTCTGCATGTTCTGGAAACAGGGCATGCTTAGACAATGACATCTATTTTTCCAAACTTAAAAAGTGTATGTTTCAAATGAAAGGGCTTTTTCTGCGTAATTCTCTCAGCCCAATGTTGAAAACAAGAGTCAAGCCTCATGGCATGTTTTTAGAATATTCAAACATTTACAGTAAGAGATTAAATTCAGTTGGAAAAAGAATTCCTTTGGGCAGAGTAATCTAGTTGATTCTGCAGCAAGTTTCAGGTTAGCTATCCTAAGAAGTGGAAGTGAATGTCTCCTGCAGAACACCTGGGCGAACTTCCAGGCTGTTGCAACCTCAGCAGGACTTCTCTGGGTGAGATGCTGCTCCTGCTCGCCTTTCTCCCACTGCCTACAAACATCTGTCTCACCTGCTCATCCTTTTCCAGAACCACATGGCTTCACATGCAAACCGTCAGCGATGTTCAGTCCCTTCTCATGGCGGTCTGGCCCTGTCTGCAGGTTAACTTCAGTGTCCACTGTTATACCAGGGGTGCCAAAAAAATGTATACACATTTAAAGAAATGTTAACACTTTGGTCAACGTTGCTCAAGCAGGAGTTCACCGTAATCAGAAGTATCTGGATGCTGATGGTAACCACTTTGAGCACCTCTTGTAATTGCAGAAGTCAAACGTGACTTGTATTCATCTTTTGTTATTGATATATATTAATACAGTTTTTTCCTTTCTTAAAATATGTATACATTTTTTGGCACCCTCTGTATATATTTTATAGTTCTGTAACATATGATGTTATAAATTCCATTACTGCAGCATTTCATAGTTACTCGTATTAATGTGACAGGTTTTACTAAGGAAATTTTGATGAAGCTTCCCACCCATAACAGAGAACTCTAGAAAGAACAGCAAGATCACAGGTTCTGTTGGCACCACTTGAAACGTACATTTTACTGTTCTGGAAACAGTTAAATCATTAACTTGAATTATAGACCTATCATGTGATAAGCTGATTAAAGAGAACCTGCAAGAACCTGCAAAGGTCTTGATTATGTTAGTTATAAATGCTTTTGTCCCCCTAAAATGTTTGTGCTCCCCTCAAAATTCATATGTTGAAACCCTCATCCCCAATGTGATAGTATGAGGAGGTGAGGCTTTGGGGAAGTAATTAGGTTTCAGTTGCGGTCATGGAGGTGAAGCCCTCATGATGGAACTAGTATCCTTATAAGAATAGAGAGAAACAGAGCTCTCTGTCATGTGAGGATACAGCAAGAAGGTAACTATTCACAAACAGGAAGAGGGCCCTCTGTGGGCACCTTGATCTTGGACTTCTCAGCCTCCAGAACTGTGGGAAATAGATGTTGTTTAAACCACCCAATCTACAGTATTTTGTTATAGCATCCCAAACTTACTAGCATACTATTCTTCCCTGGGATAGAGTTCTCTGAAATAATCAGTACTTACTTTGACTGTGTTCAGATTACCGACTCAGCAATGGAGTTGTTATCGGCAAAATGCCATTACCTGCACGTTTTGGATATTTCTGGTTGTATCCTGCTTACTGACCAAATGCTTGAGCACCTTCAGATAGGCTGCAGACAGCTTCGGATCCTTAAGATGCAATACTGCAGACTTATCTCCAAGTAAGTATGCACCTGAATATGAAAACTACTTTTTGAGAAAACAGAATATGTGGCTATGGCATTTGTAATACATAGTGGCTTTCAGAGTTAGGAAGTTGCATTTTTTTGTTTTTTCTAATTGAACCCAACATTTTGAGCTGACCCAAGGGAAGCTGTCTTCTGAAATGCTCTTTGTGGTTTCATGTCCCGGTCTCAGCAGCCCTCTAAATCCTTCTCCTTCCCTGACCTTGCAGATGTCCAAAGCCTTGACTCTCTTTTTGTAGAATTATGCTAGCTCTTCCTCTACTCATCTCTCAAAAAAATTCTATTCAGTTTATCTCCCTTAGGGGTTAAGAAAATAACTGTGTTAAGCCACTCCCAGTTAAGTATAAATTACTAACAGGTATCCCAAGTCTCATCTCTCCCAAAGCTGTTTGCTCAAGAGCTGCTTTTCATTTGACCAGAGATTTCCTAAAAGATCTAGGGCTCAGAGGAAGGTATGCTGACTTTACTGCTACAGGCCAAATGTCTGTTCCCTCCGTTAACAAAATGTTTCCAATGAAATAACAATTGAGTAAATAAGCAACTCTACAAAGGTAGAAGGTCTAGGATGTCTACCCTGTGAGTTTTTAAATACAAAGCAGTTATTTGGTCCATTGTTCAATCTTTTTCCTATTGGCAGAGAGTAAAAATGTGCAAGTATTTTAACTGACATGTGGCGTGTTCAAAATGTGAATTCTTGACCCGTCCCTGAAGGTTAGGTTCTTTTCTGCAGGCTGGAAAAGTAAATACTAATTATTAATATTATCAAAGTATGAAGTGCATAATGTGTTCCAAGCATGTAGATTTCACAAAGGAACTTTCTTAATGAGGCAGCCCGGGCATTAGCTGAACCATGAGAACTGGTCACTTGAGGCCTGAGGAAGAAATGGTTTCTGATCAAGGCTGTGTGTGTTAAAATGAAATGAAAACAAAAACTATAACTTGTAAAACAGGCATTCTCTCTGGGCCCAGGAATGCCATGGGCGGTGACGCCAACTGAAGCTGGGTCAGATAAAAGGCGATAGGTTTTTAAAAATTTTGGAAGAGTGGTGACTCAACCCTTTCTGGTAGAGGATTGATATGGGTATTCATTTTATTTAAAGAGGATGCCGTGAAATAAGGTCCTAAGTGTCCCTGCCTTGTCATGTCATTAAACAGCCAAATTTGAGCAAGATGGCAGCGAATGAAAAGTATTTCATACAAAGGAGTTTAGCTTCTAATCTTTTGATAAGATTATCAAATAGTGAGCTATTTGATAAAAATAGCTCACTATTTTTGGGAGGTAATATTATTGAACTTCTAATAAGTGGGTTTTATGTAGAATGAATGGAGACTTTCTAGCAAGGGCCTCTCTGAATCTAATCATGGTATGGGGTATTAAAGTGTGATAAATGCAGTGTTTAGTCAGGAAGACCCAAGATATCTAATAATACCCCAATCCTTCCTTTGACTACTCACTCCTCTTGCAAGGCCACTAGATAAAAAACATATATAATAGATATAATATATATGTTATATATAATATACAATATATAATATACATGTTATATTATACATATACATACACACACATATATGAAATTGGACAATTAAGTTGACGAACTTGTTGCAACAATGTTGCTAAACTTTTTTTGATATCAGAGTGACAATTCACTATGAATTTGTACCAACCGGACAAACAGTTAACCAAGTTTACTATTCGGGAATGCTGAAAAGGCTGCATGAAAAAGTTAGACGACCTGAACTTTTCACCAACAATTCATGGCTCTTGCATCATGACAATGCACCAGCTCACACAGCCCTGTCTGTGAGGGAGTTTTAAGCCAGTAAATAACTGTATTGGAACACCCTCCCTACTCACCTTATCTGGACCCCAATGACATCTTTCTTTACCCAAAGATAAAGAAAATATTGAAAGGAAGACATTTTGATAACGTTCAGCACATCAAGGATAATATGACAATAGCTCTGATGGCCATTCCAGAAAACGAGTTCCAAAATTGCTTTGAAGAGTGGACTAGGCACTGGTGTCGGTGCATAGCTTCCCAAGGGGAGTACTTCAAAGGTGACCGTAGTGATATTTAGCAATGAGGTATGTAGCACTTTTTTTAGGATGAGTTCTCAAACTTAACTGTCTGACCTCATACATACATACATACATATACATACACACACACACACACAGAAAACAAAACAAAACAAAACAAAGCAAGATTTTACTACTAGCTGCATTTGTCTCCCAGAACCCAATGCAATACTCCACATAACTAGCTGGATCTATGGAAAATTCCTTTACCTAAGCCAGGATAGCCAAAACGCCTCCTTCGTTTTCTACCACCAAGCCTAGCTGTCTATCATCAAAAAGCAGACAGAGACTTGGCCCTAATGCCTAGAGGTTGAGCCAGCTCGTCTACCCATCTCATTATCTAAAGAGGCCAAACTGTGTTGGTTTCCCTTATAGCTCCACCCTGCTGAGCTCCAGCAGGAAAGAGGCCTAGAATCCTCTGATGCTATCTTTGTCTGGCAAGGGAGGAGGGCAGTTCCCACAGCAGAGTGGCTTGGAGAGTCCCAGTGTTTGGACTAGTCAGGCTCCAGGAGCATCTGTCCCGACTTCTGACATCTCGGAGAGGATGCTGCTTGTCAGTCACAGAGCTCCCAAGGTACTTGGGCCTCAAAACTTGGATTAGTAAGTGGTCAGTCGTGGCCACACAGAGCGGTCTGGGGTCAGCTCCAGGGTCAGGAGTGCAGCTTCCTTCTCTATTTCGATCCCTTGGGTGGAACTGAAAATGCTGCAAAGAGTATGTGGACCCTTCAGAGCTCCAGCTCATGATGATGGTTAATCTCTCACCTATGTCCACTGTAGAAAAACACAGTTGTTTGCTCTTACCAGAGTTAGTGTGGCTCCCTCAACTGCCGGCACTTTGGTGAAATGGAACATTTGGTAGTTGAGATAGAGACTTTTCTTGCTTGGGAAGAGGCTCAGCGACTTTAAATCACAAAGTGATGGACTCCCACATGTTAGATTCCATTTGAACCTGAAAACATTGTGTGATGTAGCCCTTAAAATCCAATTCCAGGGCTCAGATGAGAATTGGTTCTAAGTACAACTACCCCCACAGTCAATGGAAGATCTTGTGTACAGCCAGCCTTTCGGCCTCTGGCCCGCTGGAGGGAAAGCAAGTAAGGCCATGGTGAAGAAAACACACACAGTGGGAGGGAGGGAGAAAGCCCCAAACAGTGGTCTCCACAACCCAGGTGGGTCTAAACCCGAGAAAGGCAGAGAGCTATTAAGTCTATACTTAGCAAAGAGTAAAGGGACCTTCCTGACATTTTCTGTCTGGAGCCCCAAACTTCCAGCTCCAGACAAATCAGCAGAGGACATCTTGGAGGCCTTTAGAGCCCCCAAAGCAGCACAGGTTTCTTGAAGGCCTTCTTTAGCTGGCAGCATAAATTACTCCCCAGGTGCCCTGAGAGAACTGTGTTGCTAGGAAATAAAACTCTTATTAGAGTTCTCTCCAGTTTATGGAAAGGCGTTTGTGATCTGGAGCTATTAACTTTTATTTTTAGTATGAACAAATAATATCATTTAACAGTTTTTTGCCATGTACTGTACTAAATCCTATTTTATTATCTCATCTCATCTAATCCTCACAAATACCCTATTACCATAAAATGAATAAGGAAACTCGTTTAAACAGGTTAAATAACATGCCCGAGGTCACACAAATAAAAGGCATAGCCATACTTTGTACCTAGGTCTTAATCCTTATTATGCTGCTCTTTTGCCTTTAGATTAGTGATTCTCAAGGCTTTTTTTTAAGCTCTTACATTTAAAGGACTTGATCAATAAGGGGAGGCATGTGCTCTCTTATGCCCAATTTACTTGCTGATACTCAAGTTATTTACTGGTGTGGGCTCCAACACGCCCCTCACACTCTTTTTTTGGCCTACTCAAGAAACTAGAAGGAAATGTGAACAAGGGCAAATAATGTTATTACAGGGATAACCCTGAATTGACTTTAACTTATAAAAACCAGAATCACTTACGAACTTCAGCACATCATTGTTAACCATCTAATGTGATATACTTCACTACTGTTTGTGGCATATCACATTTGAAAATCACTGTTCTGTATGATCCAAAGAAATCTCTCTCACCAGGTTAAATGAGTAATGATAATTAACCATTGCAGTAGACTGGTTCAATTCCCAAATCATCTCATATAAGGTTTTCGAGTCACTTAGGCCAAGCCAGAGTAGAAGGTAGTTAAAGGATTCCATATGAACTCTAAGAATCTTTGAGCACATGATGATTCCTAAGAATACACTATCTTTTCAATATTTCCTAGCTCCCATGTATTTACCACACTAGAACACCAAGGAGAGACGGACAGGGACAGAGGAAGGGAGGGAGAAGTGGGAGATAAGTAGTCAAAATCCCCGACTTTCTTTTCTTGTTATTTTCTCATACTCCTATTATTTGGTTTTTTTTTTGGTTGTTTTTTAAAGATTTTATTGGGAATTGGAACAGTGTTGGGGAATTGGGGGAGGGGAACAGACAAGTTGTTGTCCTTCAGTCTTAGTTGTGGAGGGCGCCGCTAGCTCAGCTCCAAGTCCAGTCGCCATCCCGCCGCCGGATGGCAGCTCGCAGCTGCTCAGCTCAAGGTGCTGTGTTCAATCCCAGTCGTGGGGGGCATAGCCACCATCCCATGCGGGAGTCCAACTGGCAACCTTGTTGTTAGGAGCACTTGCTCTCACCAGCTGAGCCATCCTGCCACCTGTTGGCAGCTCAGCTTGGTCGCAGCTCACTGGCCCATGTGGGAATCAAACCAGCGACCCTGTTGCTTAGAGCTCGCACTCTTAACCAGCTGAGCCACTCAGCCAGCCCTATTTGCTAATTTTTAAAATCACAATTACCAGCTAATTTACCCTGGCTTGTAGCTGACTGAGGAACTGTATAACTCAATAGTTATTTATATGTTCCCAAATTTAGCATTAAGACTACTTAACCTCTTCCCAGTTATCGAGAATTCTTAAAAACTTGCTCTTCTGAGACCAAAGGTTGCATATAATTTGGTCAACTACTTACAAATCTTTTACTCCCCAAACATGTCCTTTCCCTATAGGTCAAGGCCACTGTTGCCTCTAACTGCAGTAGTATTGTTATCATCAATGGCACTGAATCATTACCAACCACTGTGAACTACAGTTGTGTCCAGAGCTCTGCTCTACGGGAGGAAGAGGGCAGGAGGGTGTTGGAAGTAGGAACTACAAATGCCTCTTCAAAACCAACAAGAGAAGAGAGCTAAAGGACTTTCCTTCTTGGTACAACCTGCTGGAATATCTTGTTTTGGCTGGTACTGCTAGGTTTCAAGGAAATACAAGAAATGTAACATACCCTTAAATAAGTTACTGCCTTCTTAAACAAAAGGAAAATTACAAAGTTTAAAATTGTAAACAATTCATGCCATGAAGCTATGTATCAGGAAGAAATTAATTCTATGATCAGCTTCCTATAGAAGTTTAGAAGAGGAAGGGATTGGGTTTGGGTCTTCTTTACAAGAGGATGGACTGGTTTGGAGTTTTAAAAGACAGAGAAGGTTTAGACAGGCGGAATGAAGTGAAGGGTAAGTTACAGTGGAGCTCTGTTGCCTAGAATAGTGTTTTACCCATTTGAAACTGATGGTGCCAATGTTTCATGCTTCGGATTCCCCCAACATTTGGTATTATGTTGTGGTAGGTCCTCAAGGGGAAAAAGTCTCACAGAAAACGCCTTCAAAGACATGGCAATCTCAACTCCATCGAATTGAAAAGGGAGAAAAATCCTCAGAAGAAAATGGAAAAACTAAAGATATAACACTATTATTTTTGCATGAAGATGTCCTACTTAGAGATTATATAAAGATTATATAAGAAGTTTAAAACATAGAACTACACTTAAATTAGTATAGGAATTTCTTTTATTCAAATTGTTCTTTAAACTTGTGGAAGTTTTGTAAGAGTGTAAATGTATGAGCCAAAAGCAATGTGGTAAGAGAATTAACAATGCTTTCATTGCCTCCCTGTTGAGTTTGGTTACAATTATTTTAATACTTCTAAGATCTTATTCAAGTGAAACAGCATTTTAAACAACTGATGTATCTGAGCCTTTTCCAATTTCATTGCTGTATTTGAATCCATATAGCCATTGAGCACAAATTTAACTCCAAGGGTATGATAATACAGCCTCCATATGAATGACTCAGTTTCCAGACTTTTGCAGTTAATAACTCAATGTAACATATGGCAATAGTGGGCAAAGCAGCCCCTTCATGGGCAAACATACTCATTTCTGATCCTCCATAATTTGCCAATTACTCATTTGCTTTTTAGTATTGGTCTCACATTCAAACCAACTTCCTAGGAAAAAAACCCTTCTGTTCTCAAATTGGCCTTGTTTTCAAGTTAGATATATCTTTTTTCTGATGCTGTGATATGATTTATAAGTAATATATATTTGGTTATTCAGATGACCAAAATACAATTCTCATATACAGAGGGTGCCAAAAAACGTATATACATTTTAAGAAAGCAAAAAAATACTAAAATTGTAATACTTAATATATACCGATAACAAAAGATGAATACAAGTCACATTTGACTTCTGCAATGACAAGAGGTGCTTAAAGTGGTTACCGTCAGCATAATTTTAATGCAGGTTTTTCCTTTCTTAAAATGTGTATACATGTTTTTGGCCCCCTCTGTATTTGGTCTTCCTCCACGGTTCCTGGCTCACAGGTCCCAAAACCCTTAGAATTTTCCTGAGTGATAAGAATAAAGGGAGCATCTCTTTCATAATATTTGTTTTTTTGTCCTCAGTTCCTAAACTCCATTCAGAGCCATAAAGATGAAATGGGTGTCTTGTTATTCATCACAAGCCCATTTCCACCACAACTGGGTTTATGTTAATAAGGTGACCTTTGGAAAGCACTTAAAGATAGGGGCTGGTTGCCAGGGGAGCCAACCGGGAAGAGGGGTGGAACTTTCAGTCCCATCCCGATTTCCGATTTCTGAGGAGGGAAAAGGGGCTGGAGGTTGACTCAATCACTGATGGCCAATGATTTAATCAACCATGCCTATGTAATGAAGTCGCTCTAAAAACCCAGGGAGACAGGGTTCAGAGTGTTTCTGGGTTGGAAAATGCATTGAGGTTGGGGGAGGGGCATGTGTGGAGAGGGCATGCGCTGCACCCTTACTCCCTACCTTGTCCTGTGCATCTCTTCTATCTGGCGGTTCCTGCGTTATATCCTTTTACAACCAACCAGTGATCCAGTAAGTCAAGTTTCTCTGAATTCTACGAGCAGTTCTAGCAAATTAATTGAACCCAAGGAGGGAGGTGTTGCAATTTCTGATCTATACAACCAGTTGGTTAGACGCCCAGGTGCCAACCTGGGCTTGCTATTGGCAACTGAAGTGGAGGGCGGTGTCTTGTGGAACTGAGCCCTGAACCTGTGGAATCAGATGCTCTCTCTGGGTAGACAGTGTCAGAACTGAGTTGAATTGTAGGACAACCAGCTGGTGTCTGAAAATTGCTTGGTGGTGTGGGGGAACCCCTCCCCCCACACACACCATGCTGGAATTCAGGTCCAGAACAACTTTTACATGCCTTCTTTGCTTCTTTCCCTCCTCCTAAAAAAAGACAATAACTGTAATTTTAATCATTTTGGTCATTGACACCTTTGAGAATTTGAAAAATCACAATCTCTCTCTTCATAAAAATGTGTATTAAATATAAAACTGCATGAATTTTCAGGGAGTCCGTGGACCTCCCTGAAATTCATCCATGTATCCAACAGGGATCTATCTGTGGGTTTTGGGCTAAGAGCTCCAACTTTCACAGGCTGGCAGGTATGGGAACTCCCTCATCAAAGAAACTGGAAATCCCAGGCACAGGGCTGCCTCGAGAACACTACTGAATGACCTCAGTATTCCCACTCCATGCCATACACCTTCCTTATCCATTCACTGTGTCTGTTAATCTCTGAACTGGCTGAACTAGGGACTATTGAACTGCTTAACCTTTGAGATCCTGATTATTTAGCACAGTTATCCACATTCCCCCTCAGCAAGGCAAGAGCTGTGAAAAGTGAATTCAACACCTGATGATGTTCTTTAACTCCAAATTTGCTCTAGTTTGATAATTCTTCACTAGTGATTACTTTTGCAACTAGCTCACGCTAACCACTGTTATTACAGGGAAGCAGCTAAGAAAATGTCATCTGTAGTTCAGCAGCAGGAATACAGCTCTGATGACCCTCCACTTTGGTTTGGCTATGACTACAAAGGAGAGCCTCTTACAGAACAACACGATACAATGCCACGTAAAGATTCAGAATCAACAGGGAAAGATTTCACATATAGTAGTGAAGAGGAAGCAGTATGACCTTCAGTCTCCAGCAGGAAGAACAAAAAATCTAGAACTTGGCAACTTCATTTAATGCAAGTATTTTTATTAGCTGGATCTCAACAATGTAAACAAGCAGCAAATCCTCTCCTGATTGTTATTCCAACTACAAATGTTTCTAAATACATCATTAGTTCTTCTAATAATCATGATTTTAAAAAAAAAGCCAAACCAAGTACTGCTACTATGTAAATTTTCCACTTAAATTGACCTTAATCAAACCAATACTTTTGATGAGATTATCAAATCTGAGGTTATAGTTATATGAAACAACCCTGAGAGATGTGACATTTTTGACAGGGAATTTAGAACTTCTCTCTAGAAAAGAATGCAGAGATGGCCTTATTAAGTCAGAGTGAGAGTTTGAGCCAGGCAATGACTTCAAGGATCCGAGAAGCTTTATTACAAAGGATATAAGTGTACCTTTTTAAACAAAACAAGGTTTTCTTGTGATTTCCATATACTTAGCAATACTTATACTGAGGGGACTAAATGCCAACTGATCCTCAACTCATCTCAACATCTGACTTAAAAACAGTCAGGGGCAAATTAAATAGAAACATGAACTATCTGTGAATAAAAAGGATATCCCTGCTATGTCTTAGAAAGATTTCTTTTTAATCAAATTTGCACTATAGGGGAATTTTTAAACTATGCTATGCAAAAAAAAAATTTGTTCTCCCCATTTTATGCTAGGAGATATGTGTTATTAATTGTATATCCACATAGTAATTTTTAATAAGCATTCATGTATAAATTTTTACCATTTTGGTAAAAGATAATAACTCTCTTTAGATTTTAACAGAATTCAAATGATCACATGCCAGTGTATCATTATTTGATATCATTTAACTCTGATGTTGATAGAGTCCAGGAGAAAGCACAACTCTGTTCTGACCACCACAAAGAAGATGTATTGGTAATATTAGATCAGTTTTTTAACCTTTCTATTTCCTCCATTATTTATCTCTTAAATAGGGTTAACCAACTGTCTTTTTGTACCCCACAAATTTGAAGTAAGGATAAAATTTACGGTAAAAGATATGAAAGTTATTTTGAAAAGTTTAAAAACGGTTCTAGGGGTTTATTATAGGGCACTCTATTAGCTAAATACTTTTTAATAATTTTTTTAAAGATTTTTATGAAAATATGGCTAACATACAATATTATATTATATTAGTTATATTAGTTTCATATTGGGTTGTCGGAAAATTCATGACGTATTTTTTCTATGTTTTTCGTTGCAAAAATGCGTCATGACTTTTCCAACAAACCAATGGTTATTCAACAGTACCCAACTGGCCCTATACAGAGTTATTACATCATTGATTATATTCTGTAAGCTACAGAAGCAATCACCATGATAAGTCCAGCAACCATCTGACACTGTATCACGCTATCACAATATTGTTGACTATATTTCCTATGCTGTATATTGATTAATTTGTTTTATATCTGGAACTTTGAACATCTTCTTTATCTTCCCTCCCGTTTTAATTTTTCAATTAGAGTTGACATTCAATATTATTTTATAATAGTTTCAGGTGTACAGCATAGTGGTTAGACATTTATATAATTTAGGAAGTGATTCCCCTAACTAGTACCCACCTGGCACTATATATAGTTATTACCACATTATTGATTATATTCCCTATACTGTACATCCCCATGACTATTTTGTAACTACTGATTTGTATTTCTTAATCCTTTCACCTTTTTTACTCTGTTCCCAACCCCCCTCCCATCGATCTATTACCTAACACCATATATAGTTATTACAATATTATTGACTATATTCCTTATGCTATACTCTACATCCCAAGACTATTATGTAACAAAAAATTTGTACTTCTTGATCTCTTTCCCTTTTCACCTACCCCCAATCCCCTTCCCATCTGGCAACCATCAAAATGTTCTCTATCTATGAGTTTGTTTCTGTTTCATGTTTATTTATTTTGTTTTTAGATTCCACTTATAAGCAAAATCATATGACATTTATCTTTCACTGTGTGACTTAACTACACTCAGCACAATATCCTCTAGGTCCACCCATGTTGTCGCAGTAGGCAAGATTTTGTTCTTTTTTTATGGCTGACTAGTAATCCATTGTATACATGTACCACCTCTTCTTTATCTATTCATCCATTCAGGGACACCCAGGTTGCCTTCATATCATGGCTTAGGTAAATAATGCTGTAACGCACATATGGATGAGTACATCTGCTCAAAGTAGCATTATGGGTTTGTTCGGATAAATAACCAGAAGTGGGATTACTATAATAGGTCCTTCTTTGTCTTTTGTTGTTTTTTGTTTTGTTTTTTAAGATTTTTTTATTGCGGAATTGGGGGAGGGGAACAGTGTTGGGGAATTGGGGAAGGGGACCAGCCAAGTTGTTGTTCTTCAATCTTTGTTGTGGAGGGCGCCAGTCGCTATCTGGCTGCCTGTTGGCAGCTCATGGCCTCTAACCTCAAGTTGCTGTGTTCAATCTTAGTTGCGGGTGGGCGTAGCCACCATCCTATGTGGGAGTCGAACCCAGCAGCCTTGTTGTTAAGAGTACACACTCTATCCACTGAGCCATCCAGGCGGCAGCTTAGCTCAATGTGCCGAGTTCAGTCTTAGTTGCGGGTGGGCGTAGCCTACCATCAAACAGGCAATCTTCTTCTTACACCAGCTGAGCCATCCTGCCACCTGTTGGCAGCTCAGCAATAGCTCAGTTTGGGTGCATCACTGGCCCATGTGGGAATCGAGCCGGAGGCCCTGTTGCTCAGAGCTGGCGCTCTTAAGCCACCTGTTAACCAACTGAGCCACTCGGCCAGCCTGTTATACTTTGTTTTAAAGTCTATTTTGTCTGGTATAAGTATTGCTATCTCAGCTTTTGTTTGTTTGTTTCCACTTTCATGAAATATGTTTTTCCATCCTTTACTTTCAGTCTGTGTGTCTTTTGATCTGGAGTCTCTTGTAGGCAGCATATGTAAGGGTCTTATTTTCTTATTCATTCAGCTCCCCTATCTTTTGCTTGGAGCATTTGATCCATTTGCATTGAAATTAATTGATAGGTATGTAGTTATTACATATATATATATATATATATATATATATATATATAATTTTTTTTTTCATCTTAAAGAAGCCCCTCTAAGATTCCTTGTAATACTATTTTGGTGATGATGAACTCGTTTAGCTTTTTCTTGTCTGGGAAGCTCTTTATATGTCCTTTGATTCTAAATGATAGTTTTGCTAGGTAATGTTGGTTGTAGGTCTTTACTTTTCATCATGTTGAATATTTTGTGCCAATCCCTTCTGGCCTGCAGAGTTTCTGTTGAGAAAGCAGCTGATAGTTTTATGGGAGTTCCCTTTTCTCTTGCTGCATTTAAGATTCTCTTTGTCTTTAACCTTTGGCATTTTGATTATGATGTGTCTTGGTGTTGGTCTCTTTGGGTTCATCTTATTTGGGACTCTCTGAGCTTCCTGGGCTTGTATATCAGTTTCCTTTGCAAGGTTAGGGAAGTTTACTGTCATTATTTCTTCAAATAGGTTTCCAATTCCTTGTTCTTGCTCTTCTCCTGGTAGCCCTAGAATGCAAATGTTGGTAAACTTGAGGTTATAGCAGAGGCCTCTTAAAAATCTTTTTTTTTTTTTTTTACTTTTTTTCTTTTTGCTGTTCTGTTTGGGTGTTTTCTGCATTATTTATCTCTTTTAAATAGCTGATAATAGTTCCTTTTCTTGGATTGATTTCGAAAGTTTTTGAAATTAGGTAGTATCACTTAGTTCTACTTAGGTAGAACCAAGCTGTGAAATGGTTCCTAAAGGTGGCTAGCAGGGGAATTAGTTGAGTGGGAAGTTTTAAGGCTTGAGCCAAGAGACTTAAGACAACTGTTCTAACAGGGTGATTTTAAACTAAATTTGGAGATTTCTGGCAGCTGCATAAAAGTTAACTTCTGACCCCTGAATTCTCAAGCAGACAACTGGAGAGACCCATAAAAGAGGAAACTGCTTTCTAAAGTAATAACACCTGCATGGGGAAGACCAGGATAAGGAGAAACATACCCTGTTATGTTCTCCAGAAACCAGGCAGGGTGTCTAACTGCCAAACTTACTCCAAAACTCTCTGAATAAGATCCTCTTTAAACAAACATAGGAGACACATTTGTTCTTTATGGGGAGATGAATTTTACAGCTAAAGAAATGAAAGAAAAGGGGTAGGTGTTAGAAAAAGGGGGCTATGGAAAGAGGATAAAGGACTAGAGTGAACAGGTGACAAAATTTTTAAGTTCTCAGTGCAAAAAGTATCCAAGGTATACAAAATATTCCTCAGGTCCACAGCTCTTAAGCATCCAAAAATATATGGGGCTGTGCTCAAGAGAGCAAAATATGGCAGCTTTTCCTTTCTGTTTGGACTTGATTATACAATCCAAAATATATATAATTCCTTTAGTACTTTTAAATACAGTTGACTGCTCATGATCTTTCTGGCTGTTGTTGACTAATTTCATAAACTTTATTTTTTGTCATAAAGATGTTTATATAATTGCATGAGAGTGAAAAAAGATTCTAAAAATTGTCTCACTACTTCTTAGTTTCCTGTGCTTAATAATACACACACATCACAACCACATCACACATATAACATATGAGTATCATCCAAACTTATATACATTTTTATTTCATTAAAGGTAAACTAAAAGGAGACTTTGAGATATCACCCAAAGCTGGTTTTTTTGTTTCACAAATAAGAAGTCAAAAACAGACAACACTAAATAAATGAAAAGTTAATAAAAAGACAGACCATTACAAATCATGTATTTGGAAAGGTCTATTAGAAATCAGTGTTTAAGAAGTGATGTATCCTAATCATAAAAGATATAATCTAATAGAGAGTCTTTTCAGTGTCATATAATTTAAATGTTCCAGGAGTAGACAGGTAAGATTTGAAAGAGAATTCATAAAATAACTTTATACAGTACACCATTATAAAAGTGAAAATCCGTCTTCATATATCAGGCTATAAAATAGCTGAATGTTTCTCCCCCACTAATGAGTTGTCTTAAATTATGCAAAAAAAAAATAAGAATCAGTAGCAACTATATCCCATTAATAAAGTGTTTTATTCACAGCTTAAATTTACACTGATGTCACAATAAGTACTAAGTAGAAAACAGGTTACATGAGAGTTATGGTGCAAAAAAAACTAAGGTAACCCTCCCTCATTACCTATATCTTTATATAATCTCCTCTTGAGTGTGAATGAAAACTGAATATGAGGTATCACTCCCATAATTATGTTACATTATATGGCAAAACAAAGGTTATCCTGGGTAGGCCTGACCTAATCAAGTGAGCCAATTAATAGCAGATTTTCTTCAGCTGGTTGTAGAAGAGGTCAGACATTGAAAGCATGAGAAGGACTGAATACATGACTGCTGGCTTGAAGATGGAGAGGGCCTCAGGAGAAGGGATGTGGGTAGCCTCTAGAAGCTTAGAGTGCCGACTGACAAGCAAGAAAACCTCAGTCATACAGTCACAAGGAACTAGATTTTGCCAATAAGAAGAATGGACTTGGAAGTAGATTTTCCCCTAGAGCATCCAAACGAGAGCTCAGCCTGGCCAACACCTTGAGTCCTTGTGGATACCCAGAGCAGAGAATCTAGCCATGCTGGGCTCTTGACCTACGAAACTGTGAGCTGATAAATAGGTGTTATTTTAAATGGGTAGTTTGTGGTAATTTGTTACAGAGCAACAGAAAACTAATACAGTAGCTAAGTACAAAATTTGAAAAACCCTCCTCCCCAAGACAATTCACCAGTACTCATTCCAATACGTGTGTTCAACATTTATATGAACTGTGGTATTTGCATTTTTGTAGTTATGGATCTATTAATCATTGTTAAAGATTATAAATATAACTCAACCCATTCTTAGTCCTGCAGTTTCAGGGACTGAAACCAACTCTGAATTCTAAAACTTACAGTGCCTTTTGGGGCATCAGCCTTAATCCATTTTTCATGTTTGTTTGCTTGATTCATGAGCCCTGAAAGAGAAAATTGCATAAAGTTATAAACACATCTCTAAAACTGAAAGCATTTTGGAACAGCAAAAATCTTAGTAAACACAGTCTGAGTTGGGCAAGAGTTACAAAGAGGTTACCTAGGTTGTTCCCTCCTTTCATTTTCTCAGAACTCTAAAAAGGAAGCTACTCTGTTTTTTATTTGTACTTTTTTATATGCAGGTGTAAAAAAGAGCATTAAGCACAATTAACAAAATTATGGCAATGTAATATAATGGCAATGTAGTAAGTTTTGACATATGTAAAAATCTGTAAAACCATTCCCTCCAGCAAGATAATGAACTGTATGTACCCACACCTAAAAGTTTCCTTCTGCCCCTTTGTAATCTTTCCCTCTTGTCCCTCGTGCCCGTCACCTCCAGATCCCCACCCCTACCCCCACCTTTCAGCAATCACTGATCTACTCTGGTTCACAATGGATCAGTTTCATTTTCTAAAATTTTTAAAAAAAATTTTTTATTGTTAGTTTCAGGTGTAGAGAACAATGCAATAGTTACCCTTTTCACCCTCACAAAGTAACAACCCCACTCCCCCCATCTACTGCCCTCCCACCCCCGATATCATGCTTATCTATTAC
>NW_017731586.1:1401494-1461286 GCF_001890085.2 Hipposideros armiger
TCGTTTTTTGTTCTTCAGTCTAATTGTGGAGGACGTTGCTTCACTGGCCCAAGTTGGCACCATCATTGCGCTCTTCCCAAGCGAGGCAGATCAGTCGCTGGCTTCTGGACGGCCGCTCACTGCAGCTGCTGGCTGCTAGCCGCTCACGCTGGTTGCTGGCTACACACAGTAGCCCATGGCAACCCACTGCCATAGGAGCTGCAGCCTAAGCCATCATCAGCGACTCACGGCAGCTCAGCTCCAGGTTGAGCTGTTGTTCAGCATCTTAGCTGTGGAGGGCAGTGTCACCGGCCCTCATATGTGGGATCCTAACCGTGGCCCTCTGGCGTCCCAAGCCAGTTCTTAACCATTGCGCCACTCAGCCAGCCCTGTACCAAAGTTTCTTAAGCCAGTCATCTACCGATGGGCATTTTGGTTGTTTCCAAGTCTTAGCTATTGTGAATCATTTTCTAAAATTTTTATAAATGGAATCATACAGTGTGTACATTTTTTTTCAAATTCTGAATTCTATCACTCAGCATAATTATTCTGAGGTTCATTCACATTGTGGCATGTATCAAGTAGTTTCCACATACACACATGCTGATCAGTACTTTGCCAAATGATCATAAGCTCCCTATGCAGCTCCTTCCTTTCTGGAACTCTTTTGTGAACTCTAGCAGCTCTGGTCTCCCTAAATGCTCAGTTCAGCCAGGTCACTCAAGTCGTCTGTTGGGCTCTGCCTGTTATCACACACCACCCCCCAACCCTGCTGCCAGCCCTGCAGCCCAGAAACTCTCTCAACATAATAGGCTGTGGCAATCACAGAGCTCCTTAGGTTTGTTCCCCATCTCTATTCCTGTAGTTCCACGTTTTTTTCTTTCAATCAAGGTAATTAAGGTGTTAAATTGCCTCTGGTGCTTCATAAAATTCTGAATTTAAGACTACAGTCAAATCTGAACTGAGTTATGAATATACTGTCTTAATTCTTCGTATACATTTCTTTGTTGAATCCAAGCACACAAATCAAGAAAGAATCTTTTTCTTTAGTATAGTTTCTTTTCCTTTGTTAGTTCCATATGATGTTCCTACTGCTGAAAAGGTGCTTTTGTATCATCCAATCTTCATGTCAAGTGTTTCTTTTATACAAATTCTTCTTTGAATTCTTGCTTCTCCCTTTAATCTGAGCCATAATCTTCTCTATGTCTTAGAATTCATTGCATCTTTCCCAGAACACAGCTGAATATTCAATGACCTTCCTCTAGAGTTTTTCCTTCTATCTCTCTTGCTATATTTTCAGTATCATCATGACTTCACTTCTCATTAAACTGGTTAAAATCTCTCATCCCAATTGGTAAATCCCTGTGTTAGAAGCATCTCTTTCTTCTAACTCCTCATCATTAAGGGGCTCAGCTCTGTCAGTTTTAATCTCCTCTTTTTATGCCTGTGCTGCATTTGGTAGGTCAGGGTTTCAAGGTACCTGCACCCATAGTTTTTGTATTATACAGAATTTTTCTTTCTTTTTTTAAAGATTTTATTGGGGAATTGGGGGAGGGAACAGCATTGGAGAATCGGGGAAGGGAAACAGACAAGTTGCTGTGCTTTTGTTCTTCAGTCTAGTTGTGGAGGATGTCGCTTCACTGGCCCATGTTGGTATTATTATTGCGCTCTTCCTGGGTGAGGCAGTCGTTCACCAGCCATTGGATGGCTGCTCACGACGCCTCACAACAGCTCACGAAAGCTCACGCCAGTTGCCAGCCAGCCCCACTGCAGCCTATGCCGTCGCTGGCGGCTCACGGCAGCCCAGCTCCAGGTCGAGCTGTTGTTCACCATCTTAGCTGTAGAGGGTGCAGTGTCACTGGCCCTTCATGTGGGATCCGAACCAGGGTCCTGCTGCTCAGAGCTGGCGTCCCAAGCCAAATCTTAACCAGTATGACACTTGGCCGGTCCCAGAATTTCTTTTTCTAGTGATTCAAATAATCATAGAGAAATAACTGAGGGGTGTAAACATCTAACTATTATGATGCTTTGTATACCTGAAACTAATAAAAAAAAAATAAAACATAGAGAAGGAACTGAAAATCCTAAACATTGGTTGCTCTAACTTTATTTTTTACACCACTTAGCATTAATATTAAAGCATCAACAATAGTAAGGTTTTCCCAAAAATCTAAGATTCTTTTCCTTAATATATTATTGGTCCCCTTCCCAATCATGAATTTCTTGCTTATAGAGAGAGAAGCCAATTTCTTCTGCAGCTGTAGAGGCCACACATGGTACTGCTGCTACTAACAAAATACGTACACAGCGATTTTAGCTTAGACAATACTCAAAAAACAAGACAGTTTATAAACCTCCATTCAGGTTGCTTGAAAATAGCTTTCTCTATCTTGCCAACCAGTAATGTACTAGAAGCTCTTCATACATTAGCCTGATTCTGGGGAGACTCTATTCTAATTTGTAAAGTTTATAAATTTCTTCCTATAGAAGTCTTGCGACACATATTAGAACTTGAGGTTGTAGAAACCTTGCTCCTTATTTAATTCCTTTTGCCAGTGAAACTCAGAAAATGTTTCTTTGACCAAGAAATGGGAAATGTCTACCCAATCCCTGTGTAGTTTGGCTTCTATTAAGCGGGAGGAAAAGTTTCTTCTCAGAACATGTTTTCAAACTCTAGCATTTGCTCTCTAAATCTGCCCTGTTCAAATCTACCCAAATAGATTAGTCTCCAAGGTCTTTGGATTAATTAATTTATTTCCCCAAATACCTAGTCAAAATGCATCAGTCATTAATTAACCCCAAATGTACTGGTCTAATCAGCACTAGCTGTGGACAAAGACAGGCCTCTAAGTAACTTACAGAATTTAATTCTTTGGTATTAAAGCAGGCTTAAAAAGCTTCTTGTCTAAGATGAGCTTCTCCTGCACCGCCCCCCCCCCATTATAACAGACACTATTTACATTTGGTTCGGAGGGCTAATTCTGCCACTGCCTATTAGAGCAGATTACACTTCAGTGCTTCATAGCTGGAGGATTCCCTCTTTTACATTATAAACACTACTGACCACCCACTATGGGAAGCACCATGCTAAGTATTTTAGGGAGGGTCAAAGAGGTAAAAAGACATGCTAATACTCAAGAAGCTTACCAGCTGGCCAGGAAAATAAATTATACACTAATGAAACAACATGAAAATAATTATTCTGAAATTGTATTATTTTTAATGCATTTATATCACAAAAAACCCTCTAATACCACACACAATTCCATAACCAAATATTTTAATGTTGTCAACATTCTTTAACTGTTTACAGTCTTCCTTAGACAAAAGTGCAACCCAAGACATCTTGACAACAAATTTTTACTGACAAGAAAATATCTTTGAGTTAGTTTTAATGGTGCCTAGTGTTATATTTTCTCTCAATTACTTGGCATAATAACAAAGACAACCATACTGCAGGTTTTGAACAAGTGTACAATGAATGAATTTTGCCCAAGAAATATTCTTGAAGAGACTTTTTCTTTCTCAATTCTTCTGTCTAATCCCATCCATTGAAATTTTCATTTCAGATACTGTAGTTTTCATTTCTAGAAATTCACTTTTGGTATTTTTTATATCTTCCATGTCTAAACTTTATTCCAACATGTGGAATACAGTTGTAATAACTATTTTATTTTCCTTCTCTAATTCTAACATCTGTGTCTGTTCTGGGTGGGTTTCCATTGATACTACCTTCATTATGGGTCATATTTTTCTCTTTCTTGCCTCTGCATGTCTGATAATCTTTGATTGGATGCCAGATATTGTGAGTTTTATTTTGTTGGGTGCTGAATATTTTTGTATTCCTGTAAACGTTTAGGGATGCAGTTAAATTGCTTGGAAACAGTTTAAGCCTTTCATCTTTTGCTTTTATAATTCGTAAGGCAATTCTGGAAGGGTGCTCAGTCTAGGGCTAATTGTTTCCAACTACTAAGTCCTCTACCAATGCCCCCATGAGTTATGAGTTTTTCCAGTCTGGCAAGTGGCACAGGCATTATTCCTGGACCTGTGTGAGCACCAGGCTCTATCCCCTCTGGTATTTTGTCCTATGAACTCTAGGTGTCTTGTTTTCTGTGAAGTCTCATCATGGTGTCCTCTAATCAGTGTCTGCTGAGTTCCACATTAGATCCCTCTCCCTCTGTACTAACTACAGCATGGAGACCCTTTCAAGGCAGTAAACAGGGGCTTATTTTTCCCCCCATCTCTCAGGGATCACTTTCTTTCTTTGCCTGATGTCTACTGTCTTGGAAACTGTTTTTTCATGTGTTTTATCTGTTTAAAAAATTTTGCTGTTGTTGTTTAGGGTAGAAGGGTAAATCAGACTTATTTATTCTACTACTTGCCTGGAAGACTTCACTGTTTCTTTCTCTCTTCTCCCCCTCCCTCCCTCCTTTCCTCCCTCCATCATGTGCTCTCCTCTTTCTCTATAACTTCTTTTAAAATACTCACAAGAAGTTGCAAAGATACTATAAAGAGGTCCTGTACACCCATGACCCAGTTTCCCCAATGGTGGTATCTTACATAACCATAGTACATTATTAAAACAAGGTTGGCAAAGTACAATTAATTAGACTACAGATCTTACTCAGCTTTCACCATTTTTTGCACACACTCACTTTTTTGTATGTCTTATGTATACTTTTATGATATTTTATCACATGTATAGATTCATATACTCATTATAATCAAGATACAGAATTGTTCTATCACCACAAAGGAAGTCCCCTGTGATATCCCTGTATAGTCTTATCCTCCCTTTCCTTCCCTAACCTTTGGCAACCACTTGTCTGTTCTCCATTTCTATAATTTTGTCATTTCAAGAATGTTATATAAATGGAATCATACAGTATGTAACATTTTGAGACTGGCTTTTTTCACTTAGCATGATTCTCTGAAGTTTCATCCAAGCTGTGCATATCAATAGATTGTTCCTTTTTATTGCTAAATAGTATTCCATTATATGAGCATATAATTTGTGTAACCGTTTAATGGTAGAAGGATATTTTAGTCATTTTCAGTTTTGGGCTATTACAAATAAAGCTATGAATACTTGTGTACAGGTTTTTATGTGAACATTAAGTTTCATTTTTCTAAGATAAATGCCTAGGAGTATAATTGCTGGGTCATATGGTAATTTCATGTTTAGTTTTTTAACAGTCTGCCAGACTGAATACTAATGTGGCTATATCATTTTACATTACCAACCACCAATGCAGGAGAGATCCAATCTCTTCACATCCTTGCCAGCATTTGGTATTATCAGTATCTTTCATGTTAGCCATTCTAATAGGTTTGTAGTAGTATCTCATTCTGGTTTTAATTTGCACTTCACTAACGGCTAGTGATGTTGAATACGTTTTTGTGTTTTTATTAGCCATCACGTATCTTCCATGGTTGTGTTGTTTCTTAAATCTCACATGATTATACTTTTATGTGCATAAATCATTTTTTCTTCAGTACTGGGAAGAGTTCACTTAGGGTATGATTTGGTTGTGGTTTAGTATTTCTTGAATGACTAAAATAAACACAAAACCAAAAACAAACAATAAAAAATACACCAGGCATTACAAACAGAATTCAATTGCTCTAAGATGGGGCCTGAGTTTTGATCTCCAGTCTAAGGGTCAGCAAACTATAGCCAAATTTGGCCTGAAGGCTGTTTTTATGGCCTAAAAGGTAAGAATGACTTTTACATTTTTAAAGAGCTATAAAAAAACAAAAACAAAGAAGAATATGCAACAGAAACCATATGTAGCCTGTAAAATCTAATATATTTACTATCTGGCCTTACAGATAAAGTTTACAGATTAATAGAATCAAAAC
Source organism: Hipposideros armiger (assembly GCF_001890085.2). Taxonomy (NCBI): domain Eukaryota; kingdom Metazoa; phylum Chordata; class Mammalia; order Chiroptera; family Hipposideridae; genus Hipposideros; species Hipposideros armiger. The sequence continues at coordinate 1,407,336 of NW_017731586.1, forward strand.
TTGTCTTTTTTTTTTTGGCAAACATTAACAATGTTGATGTCTAATTATCTGACATTTCCAGGATCTTACACTTTAACAAAATGATGGGGAAACAAAAACACCATAAAAGCACAAAAAACTGAAGGCAGTTCCTTAACTCTCTGTCAAAGTATTTTTAAGCAGACAGCCAATAAGTCAGCAGCATTCTTCATTGTTACTAAAGTTCTTCTGTTATCCTAAAGTATGTCTATAGGACTGACAAATCCATATGCTATCAAGCTTAGAGAAAATAAAAACGTCAGAGTTTTCTAAAAAAATGTACTTCTATGATTCATATGAAAAGACTAGATTTTTTTTCCCATTTGCAGATAAAACAGTGTCTCTAGATCTGAAAAATGCCATCCTATGGGTTTAGTGCCATTTCAACCTCTTTTCCAATCCATGAACCAAATTTCCATCATAAATTACAATACCATTAACTGTATAACTCTCCGGCCCAAAAATATGCTGAATGAGAACTCTCTTCTTGGTTTATTTTGATCTCAAATGAATTTATTTTTTCTTTGTTTTACAAATCCAGTTTGACTAAAATAAAGTGAAGCCAGTGTTACCACCTTCCCTACTAAGACCGTGACAACAATCATTTGGCTAGCAATATAATTTATCTCTAATACTCTCTAAACATCTAAATTGGTGAGCTTTAGGACAAAAGGACAAAAGGACCACATGCATTTTGGGGCTTAGAGAATGGCTTGATATACCACAGTGAGGTTTCACATCTAAGTTGATGAACCACATCTAAAACGTATGAAAGAAGTCAACTTTTTCCTAGAAATATCTTACCTAAACCATTTACTATCTGTTAAGTTTGCCATATATGAACACAGCATGAAAGTTCGAACCAAGGGTCTCATAAGGATTTGAGAATGCACCCCAAAGAATACACATACTGCACAGCTTTTTAGTAGGTAAATGTTTCAGCCCGAGAGAGTCTCAGGCTTTCTTTTGACCTCAGAATAGCCCATAATACTTGTAAATCACTTTAATAATTATACAACATACAGTTGTTTGTCAATGACAGCAACAGCAAGGGAAACCATGAAGCAGGAAATCAAATAAAATTACAGGGCTAAAACATCAAACTTTGTGGCAAGCCTGAGCCCTGAGGACTAAATTTTATGGCATGGCTTCTTGCACAGATCATGCAGAGATTATGGTACAGATACAATCCAGGCCTCTTAAGCAGTGAGGGTATTTCTGTTTCTATGCTTCATAGGCTCTGTAAGAAAGGCCCAGATGAGATGAGCTCAGCTGCCTATAATAACAACTCACATATAAAGCTTTTCATTATTTCCAAAATTGGGTTTCAGATTGAAAATCTCCACAGGAAAAGCAATGTGCTCTAATTTTCTAGGCCTCTTAAATTATTCCATCCACTTGATAAATAAGGTCTGTGGTCTTTTGGGCACCAAACAGTTTTACAATCAAAGTGAACTATGAAAGTTCTCTAAACCCATTAACTTGTTCATACAACTCTCTCCAAAAGAGACTGCTCTGTCTTTATCTGAGGTCCTTCTGTATTATCACTCTAATGGATTTAATCTAATATCAGAGGCAACCTATAGATCTGGTGCCCAACCTTGTAGCATATCATGTGCTACTCTACAAAAGAACTCTGCTGATCAGTACCTAGATTCTTGTGCCATGAACAGGAAATAAACTTCATTCTGCAATTTGAGCCTTGCTGGTTTAGGAAGTAGGGGCTTAGAATGCAAGACATAATAATAAATAACACAAAAAAAACTAAATAGGCTGAGAAGCTTGATAATAACCAATTAGGTAAGCATGCATCTTCCTCATAGCATCCATTTATCTATTTCTTCAACCAAAATTTGTTGAAGGCTTATTTATATATGGAGTTTACGATACATCACTGTGGAGTCCAGGCCACTGAACTCTTAATCCTGAATTACTACAGTGACCTGCTAATTAGCTTTTCCTTCATTCCATCATTGTCTTTTCCAGTCTTTCTCCACTCAACATTCAGTGATCTTTCTAATACTGAATCTGATTATGTGAACCCCAGATTAAAACTTTTCTGTGCCTTTGCAATACAATTAGAATGAAATCCAAATAGGTCCTATATGATGTGACCCCCTCCCAAACTCTCCAGTCTCCTTTTATGTCACTATCACCCTTACTCTCTATTATAGCTATATTGGACTTCTCTCACTTCCTCAAAGTTACAGTGCTAGTCTAATTTAGATGTGCCACCTACATGTTCTCACAGTACTACGTATATACCTTTATTATAACATGTATTCCACTGTACTGTATTTGTCTTGCCTTGCTAGGACATAAACTCCTTGGACTGGCAGAGATGCCATACTTTATTATCTTTGCACTCCTAGGGCCTGACTGACACTGTAGGTAGCTGACTGACCAAATGAAGGAAAATACAGAAGACAGCAGGAGGAGCAGTGAGGCTAGGGAAGAATATTGTTTGTTTTTAAATATATTAAGTTTGAGGTGGTACTGGTTTAGTGTAATGAAATGGGTAAGAACTTAATAAAGAGATCAGGTCTGCAGATACTGATTTTATCCAATGACAGAACTAGGAAGTGTTCTTAAATGATTTAATGAGGCCTTTTTAAAGGCTGAAATGATGAGAATGAGGTTTTAAAACCGAATTAAAACTAAATCTATATTTCAGAAAGGTATATAATTTCATGAGTAACAGAATGAAACATGACAGAATAACTTTATAATTCAAACATTCTTAACACATGTAAAATAATTTGATTATGCTATCATTCAGAACATTATTAAACAAGTTTGTATTTTTACTTTAGATTACTGGAGCCAAAAAAAGGTAATTCTATTGGTTCCTTATCAAACTCAAGAGCTTATTAGATCACAAGAAGTTGATTCTTAGCACACTTAATACGCTTAAATTTTCATCAATTTTTTTTTTTGCTGTTGTTGAACCCGGCAGACTTGTTGTTAAGAGTATGTGCTCTATCCACTGAGCCATCCAGGCGGCAAGCTCAGCTCAAGGTGCCAAGTTCAGTTTTAGTTGTGGGTGGATATAGCCACCATCCCATGTGGGAGTTGAACCAGCAGCCTTGTTAAGAGCACGTGCTCTCACCAGCTAAGCCATCCTGCCACCTGTTGGCAGCTCAGTGGCAGCTCAGATCAGGGTCAGCATCACTGGCCCATGTGGGAATCGAACTGCTGCCCTGCTGCTCAGAGCTCGTGGTCTTAAGCTAACCCTTAACCAACTGAGCCACTCAGCCAGCCCCATCAAATTTTCATTATGTAACTAAAAGTCTGCCCATTAGGCATTCAGTTAGATATGAGAGTGTACAGGTGTTATTTTTATTGCTGTTATGCTTTTAGTTAATATTCTATATTTTTAAGACTGCTTTCTTAACTTTTATGACACACAAAACTGAAGTTTGATATTATGAAGCTTCAGCCACCCCCACAGCCACCAGCACCAGCACCAGCACCACCACCACCAGACACACTTTATTTTTCTAGACATTAGCTCATGAGTTAGCCTAGAGTATAAATGCATGTACAACTTTAATTTCAGTGTCTTTCTTGATGCTGGTAAGATTTAAAGGAAAGCCTCACCAGCATTAATTATTTTTTTACTATGTATATGTATTATCTATACAATAAATATTTTAGAAAGTAGTATTAGTCATCAATGCAGCCAGAGTAATTAGAAAAATGTGCAAAAACTATTCACATTTCTGGAATTGAGAATTTTTTATACTAAAGGAACAAGTTTACAATCTGCAAAATACAAAACCAAATTCCTATTTATTCTAATCATATAAAGAACTTCAAATCTTGCATTATAATATATGTATTTAGTTGATTTTTAAGTCCAAAATTAGAAAACATCTGTGCCATAAAAAAATTTAATGATTTAAAACATTTAAAATTGTAATAAAAAACACATAACATAAAATTTACTATCCTGACCATTTTTAAGTTTATAGTTCAGTGGTGTTTTAAGTATATTCAGCAGATCTCCAGAATTTTTTCATCTTGTAAAACTGAAACTCTATACCCACTGAACAACTCCCCATTTTCCTCTCCCCTTTCTTTCTGTTTCTATGAATCTGGCTACTTTAGATATATCATAGAAGTGGAATCATACAGTATTTTTCTTTTTGTGACTGGCTGAATTTACTTAGTATAATGTCCTCAAGGTTCATTCATGTTGTAGCATATAACAGGGGTTTCTTCCTTTTTAGGGCTGAATAATATTCCACTATGTGTAGTATATAGCACATTTCATTTATCCATTCATCATCCATCAATAGACATTTGGATTGCTTCTACCTCTTGGGTACTGTGAATGAATAATGTTGCTATGAACATGGGTGTGCAAATATCTCTTTGAGATAGGAAAAAATTTCAAATCAGTTTTATCCAATGACAGGACTACTGAGTATTTCAGACTAAATGTCTGCACTGTGTTACTGATAGCAGTTGGAAGCAAAAAAGTGTTAAACACCAAAATATGACAATAGAAAGGAATAAAAGACTAAAACTGCAATTAAGTATATATTTCTACTTATGTATGGACAATGACTACTCATCTTCCATAGCAAAATGCTGCCTCCTTACCAGTAATTATTACACCATCGTCTTTATGAGCTTCAGCCATTTCTTGAACGTGGACTTCTGAGTTCATATCAACCTCTTTCCCTGATAACTGTAAATGAGCTTGAAGCGAAGATGGGACCTTGACAAGAATAGAGCCTGTAATAAGTTTAAAGAAGAGCTTATTAGTGCAAAGAAATCAAAAGTATCAGAACATATTATAAAAATGAATGAATGGGTAGCATTGCTCCTGGCATGCTGTCTTTACTCCTCAGCATATTTTATTTAAACAGTAGTGTCTTTTCCTTACTCCCAGGTGGTCAACATTTCCTTACTCCCAAGGCATTCACAGTAACTTCCATCAAGAGCATGAGTCATTAGGATATTATGAACTACTATTTTTTCTTTTACCGATAGCCCTCATTACCTTATCCAATGCCAGAAAAGTTAGCAATTTACTACACATGTAGCTTGTAGACAGGACTTACCATTTATTGAGCATTTACTAAGAGCCAGACAATTTTAATCTCCATATCAACTTTGACGTATTATTATAATCCTGATTATACAGATGAGAACTTGCTCAAGTTCCCACTAGAGCTAGTATTGGAATCTAGATCCAGTTCAATGACAGCAAACCCACGCTTTTACCCACTGTGGTATTTCACATACTGCTACCTCATTGTATTACAGGACTTGTGTTGTGACCTCACTGATCATTATAACCAGAACCCTAAGCTCTTGTGCTTTTAGTTGTACCTTGCGAGGAGGAGGTAACAATAGTAAAAAAGAGAATAATTGAATTTTGATGGACTAATGTTTCTCAATGGATTACAGTCTTTTGGGTACCAGAGGCAAGACTTTTTCCTACAGTCTTGTAGTAACTCAAGCTTCTAAAGGAAGAAATAAGAAAATGTTCTGTTAGCTATGAATCATTTTTCAAAGCAACTGCATAATTGCAGTGCAAACTCACCAGCATACCCCTGTTTCAGAAGTTTTTCTTTCTCTGTTTCTCACATATTGAAAAAGTACGAGGCTTCTGCCATAAAACATGAACCCCAGCTCTGTGGACAAAGATGGTCAGGGTGACATCCATTGTGAATATTATAAAGATTCCTTTCAGGATGAATGTATTTATGGGCAACTGTTTGCCTTCCAGTTTGGTTAACATCAGCTTCAGTTTCCCTAAGTAATTTCATATCTTCTTAGCACTCTTAACTAGAGCTGCAAGTTTGGGGTAAGACTGATGAACTATTCACAAAAAGAACAAAGCATATCACTACAACTAGTTTATTTATTTAAAAAACAAATTGCTTTTCAGAGTTTAAATGTAAACTACTAACAGGAGACTCCCCATAACAACAGATATGAGGGCTTTAGGGAAAAAAAAACAACACCAAAAACAACTCTGAAAAATTTCCAGATGAATAGAAGACACATGTTTTTCTACCAAACATACTTTAAAGAGTAAAAATAATAGATTTAAAATTTTTTTCTCTAAGACTTTATATCTCTAAATACATCAACTGTGATAATTTTATGAACACTTTTTTCTGTTCTTAAATAAAAGTATCTTAAATCTGAGAGCTTTAAAATTATTAAGCATTGCAAATAGTTTTATCCCCACCTCTTTCCACATCCTTAAAAACAAAACCATCACTACTAAAACTATTACTGTTTGCAAATAAAGAACTGTCATGACTTGAAGACTTTCCCAAATGTCCCCTTTAACACTATCTTTAGAAAGGAAAGTTTTTGTTATATATTCAACCTCTTCTCACTTCATAAACTGCTTCATGGTTACTAACATCAATACTGTTTTTTTAAAAATTAAAAAAGTTTAACAGGTCACCATGTTGGCTTTCATAGGGAGAGAGAAAACAATCATTGTAACATTCTTTTTCGCATGGCAAAATGGAGACGCCCTAAGAGACTCAAGGGGCTGGCTCTTGAGCCTATAGCAAGGTGGTGGCAGGGTTGGAAAGGATTCCAGATGTCTTTACTGACCATTAAGCAACAGAATCCTGAATAACTTTCCATCATTCTAAAAAGTTACTGTTGCCAAATGTAGTGAGAATTGAGGCCTAAAGTAAGACAGAAATCTTTGCTTCCAGTTATCTTTAAGCTTTTGCCAGTAACATGGTTGCAGTAGGAGAAAACACAAAATTATAATCCTAATCAAATTTTGCAACATCACATGCTATTTCAATAGGTTACCAGAACAACATCCTGGATGATACTCAAAAATATTTCAAGTGAGGCCAGCCAAGTGGCTCAGCTGGTTAAGAGCTCGCTTGGGAGCACCAGCTCTGAGCAGCAGGGCTGCGGTTCGGATCCCACATTGAGGGCCAGTGACGCTCGCCCTCTACAGCTGAGATGATGAACAACAGCTCGACCTGGAGTTGGGCTGCTGTGAGTCGCCAGCGAAGGCGTAGGCTGCAGTGGGCTGCCGTGAGCTACATGAGTGGCTGGCAGCCAGCGTGAGCTACCAGGAGCCGCTGTGAGCAGTCGACCAATGACTGGCGACCAATTGCCTCAATGATCATACCAACATGGGCCAGTGAAGCGACGTCCTCCACAACTAGACTGAAGAACAAAAACGGCAATTTGTCTACCTGTCTGTTCCCCTTCCCCGATTCCCCAACACAGTTCCCCTCCCCCCAATTCCCCAATAAAATCTTTTTAAAAATATATTTTAAGTGGATGAATATTAACAATGTTGTTTGTTTTGTTTTACTTTATCCATACAAAATAGGAAATTACTTTCATGTAGGAGCTTTTAATCTGTTACTAGTTACATAAATGTAACTAGTGTGTTTTCTTCTCCTTGTGTCTTCATAATAAGAGAATGCAGTTATATGACTTCGGGCATTTACAAACTACCCTGAACAGCATTATTGAAGCCCTTAGAAATTTAATGAGAACATGATATTATTTAAAGGAAAAAAAACTGACCATGAGAAATCAAATCACACCTGTCACTCAGCAAGAACTTCAGTTTCAGACCTCTGTGTTTGTGATTTTATTTTGACACTGACAAGCAAGCTTCATTGGCAAAAATGTATTAAACCAACATGGCAAAGAAATTACTAACAGCAGGACCAACTGGTCTCTGTAAGGAAGTATTTTCCTTGTCATACATATAGCCCTGTTATGGCCAATATGCAAGAACTTCTAGACTTTAAAATTTTTTTTTATACAGAGCTACGGTTCTTAACTTTCTGCACCCGGGGCCGCTTCAGCCCCCATGGTCAAGATACTCCTAGTACCCAAGCCACTTGCCACCATGCATGTGTGCGGGTATATGTACACAGACTCATATTCAGTCTTCGGATGACTAAAATGTGTATCATTTTTAATGAAAGCCTTGGACCCTTAGAATAAGTGATATATATATATGAGAAATAAGATTATAGAAAGAGATATATCATAAGTCTGGTACTTCAAGAGACTAAGTCAACAATCACTTTAGAGGACCTTCCTGGTGATATTTTTATTTCAGGATTACATTTTAAAAAGTGTTACTGTAGAGTGATGGCCTCAGAAGGTCCTCTTACAAACTGGTAGAAAAGCTTCCAAAAGAACGTATGGGAGTATTTTCCCTCCAAAGAATATTCTATTTCAGACATAAAACTAAACTGAACAACCCAAATATTACCACTAAAAAATTTCACAATAACAGAGAGTCAATACATTACAAGATTATTGTTTGCACTACAAAGGGAAAGGTAGTCCTCATGGCCATCTGTCCCCAAAGTTTCAAAGATTACTGGTCTAAGCGGATTAGTATTCCAGTCTTTAACTCAGGTTCTATCAGAAGAAATTTTCTTGAAATCACTATGTCAGTACTACAGATTAGATAATTTGACCATCTGTTTCCTGAATGTTATATAAAATCCTCCTTACACCATATGTCAAAATAAAACATTCCACTTGGCTAACCTTTATGGGATTTCAATTCCACTTTCCCCAGCTGGCTGACATAAACATCTAAGGCACCCTGATGAGTTGACGCTTTTAGACATCCAGAGGATGAATCTAGGAGGAAAGAAAAAAACCATAAATACAATCATTCTTATTTGAGGAATTAGAATTATAAACTTGAAATAAAAGGCTCTGTTTCAACATTAGGATAAGGAACGAAGTCTTGCAAGGTCTTTTTTTTTTTTCCTCATAACTATATGCCATCTTCTGCTTTAAAATGAAAACAGAAACAGGAATCTAGAATTCTACACCTCAACACCAATAAAAAGTTCCTATGTCTATAGTAACCTGCATAGCTTATCTCTAAACATCTAAGGCAACCTGTCTAAACAAGTTTACTCTAAAACCTAATGCACAGGAAGGGTAGGAGGCAAGAAATGGATCCTTGGCAACACTGAAATATCTAGTTATTATCAAGTTTCAATATTTACTAAAGAATTCTATCTAGTGTACAGTCACATATAAGTAGTAGCGAAGTTAATAAAAATCAAAACCTCTTATATTTTCTCCTTTTAGCAAATTTGCTAGTAATAGAAAGTTCTGCTAAGAGTGAAAGACTACATAAAGTTTTGTTGCATTTCTTAGAGGTACAGAAAAGGGAGCAGAATTACTTGAAGAGTAGGTGAAACTGATTTATATCTAAATATTTCTTTTTAAGTTTCTGGAATTGAACAGATATCTTTCTTTAAGTCAGGGGGAAAATCATGATTAAGGTGGTGTTGATTTGACACTCAAATTTCCTTATGTCATCATTGACTCCAGTTTTCAATCAGGCAACATTTCAAGTTCAAGGGAAAGTTGACAGATAAAGAAGAGAACAATGTTGAAGAGTCAGTGCTAAGTAGCTTCTCCTTTTTCCTCCTCTCCCATGGCATATGAACTTTTAATATTCTATCCAACTGCCATGAGAAGGCCAAACCATATTGTTTTAGAGAGGCCTCTTAAAAAGTATATTTTATCAGGAGGTTTAATTACTTCAAAGTGGAAACAAAGTAAGTATACAATATGGTGAAACACCACCAAAAATTATAATGTACTTTTTATAAAATATGGAAAAAAGTCATCTGTATACTCACAAAGAAGCCAACGTTTTTCTTTAAAATAAATTTTACATTACTTCAAAGACAACAACCTGAGAATAAACTGTTTAAAATCTGACTTCAGGGCCAGCCGAGTGGCACGCTGGTTAAGAGCTGGCTTGGGACGCCAGAGGGCCCCAGTTCGGATCCCACATATGAGGGCCAGTGACACTGCCCTCCACAGCTAAGATGCTGAACAACAGCTCAAGAGCTGGGCTGCTATGAGTCGCCGGCGACGGCATAGGCTGCAGCCCCTGCTGCAGTGGGTTGCCATGGGCTACCGTGTGTAGCCAGCAGCCAGCGTGAGCGGCCAGCAGCCGCAGTGAGCGGCCGTCCAGAAGCCGGCGACTGATCTGCCTCGCCCGGGAGAGTGCAATGATGGTGCCAACTTGGGCCAGTGAAGCAACGTCCTCCACAACTAGACTGAAGAACAAAAGGACAGCAACTTGTCTGTTCCCCTTCCCCCAATTCCCCAGTACTGTTCCCATCCCCCAATTCCCCAATAAAAATCTTAAAAAAAAACCAAAACAAAATCTGACTTCACCATAATTTGCAATTTATCTCTAGTCTATACTGAAAAATGGCCTTTATTGGAACTGATTTATTTAAGTTTTTAAATAAAAACTTAAGTGTAGTTGGCATACAATATTATATTAGTTTCAGGTGTACAATACAGTGATTCAAGATTTATTTAATTTTCAAGTGTCAAAAGTAAACACTGATACCGGCATATTAAGCCACTAGAGATAAATGACACAGAATAGCTAGATAAAGATGAATATTTCTCTACTCAGGTACCAACAGAAGCTCCTTTTAAAGCCTCTTACTGCATCCTAAAAGAAGCCAAGTAAAAAATATGGTAACAAAATGTGAGCTACACAATGTGAATAAAATAAAATATATGAAACATTAGCTTGATTTCTTGCTTTCTCTAAGGGAAAAAAATAAAAAATTTTTATGTGGGTTATAAATAATGCTTTCACACTTCCCCACCTCAATGGGAAATAAGCACAGCTAAATAATTATATTCTAAGCCACTAAGTAATTACATCCTCATGTTATCAGTGTTGAGGTTTGATAATGGGCCATCTCTTGGAGGCTGTCAAAAAACAAAAATTAAAACTCAAGATGTATTTTCAAAAGAGAAAGCAAAGGTGATACTGAAAAGGCTATGTAGCAAAAGATACATAATTTTTTTCGTTTTCTATAATGTAAATGAATGAAACTAAAAATCAACTATCAAGAGTCAAATTAAGGCTTCATTCACAGAATTTCATATTTTGGAGATTTATATAATGGAGAAAATTTGTAGCTTTTGGAGGAAGCCCTAGAGAAATATGCATTTAGTGATTTAGAAGTGAACAGAAATTGTTAGTCCAGGCAGTGGTTGGAATAAGGAGATTCCCACAGTTTTCCATCATAACAATTTTGGACAAAGATCTTGTTGGTCTGACAGAGACCACTGAGTTTTCCTGGAAAATTACACATACAAAAGGGAAAAACTGATGTCAACTACCAGTGAACACTATATGCAACCAAAGGAATAGATATCTAATATGCACTTTGCTGATAGCAGAGAATAACAAATAAGCTTGAAAGGATTAAATTCCAAACTGTCATTTTCCTTCAGATAAAGGAGAATTCTCTCAAAATTCCTCAAGCATGTTCCGAAAGTTCTTCTAAATTTTATAATTCTATCTCAAGTTTCAAGATGTAGATACTAAGGAACAGCAACACAAAAGATATTTCTTGATTTCTGCAACTTGACTCCTATACCTTCAAAGCTACACTAATTGCAAGAACAAGGAACAAATTTTATGTACAGGATTAAATATGTAGGTCTTAATTTGACTCTTGATAGTTAATTTTTAGTTCCAATCATTTGTATTATAGTAAAGGATTTCTAAAGGCAAAATTTTAAGGCCACTTCAAGTAAAGTTTTCTAAATTAATGTACTACCTAAGTATTCTGTGTTAGGGAGGAAGCATATAGGAAGCTGGGCTTGAGAGACACCACACAAGGCAATTTCCCTCCTCCCCAAAATGAAGATGTTCTTTTTTAAAAGATATATTTATCAGTATACAGCTTCTGGCAGTGCCTTCCAAAAGAAGCAACATAGGGCACAGAAAGTAAAGCTAGGTGAGCAATTTTATTAGCACCCCATCCCACCATTATCTACTATCAAGTACTGCTTTCTCCTGTTGATTCGTTTTATTTATTTTTAATTTTTTAGTATTTTATTTATTGTAGACATTCAATATTATTTTACATTAATTTCAGGTGCAAAGCATAGTGGTTAGACATTTATATAATTTAAGAAGTGATTCCCCTGGGCTGGCCGAGTGGCTAGTTGGTTAAGAGCGTGAGCTCTGAGCAACAGGGTCGCCGATTCGATTCCCACATGGGCCAGTGAGCTGAGCCCAAGCTAAGCTGCCAACAGGCTGCAGGATGGCTCAGCTGGTGAGAGCATGTGTTCCTAACAACAAGGTTGCCGGTTCAATTCCCGCATGGGACCCTCCTGCAACTAAGATTGAACACGGCACCTTGCGCTGAGCAGCCACAAGCTACGGATGGCGACTGGAATTGGAGCTGAGCTAGTTGCACCCTCCACAACTAAGATTGAAGGACAACAACTTGGCTGTTCCCCTCCCCCAATTCCCCAATAAAATCTTTAAAAAAAAAAAGTGATCCCCCAGACTAGCCTAGTATCCATCTGATATCATACATAGTTATTACCATATTATTGACTATATTCCTTATGTTATACCCTATGTCCCCATGACTGTGTAACAACCAATTTGTACTTCTTAATCCCATTTCCTTTTTCACTGACCCCCAACCCTGCTCCCATCTGGCAACCATCAAAATGTTTTCTGTATCTATCAGTTTATTTCTGTTTTGTTTATTCTGTTCTTTAGATTCCACATATAAGCGATCACATTGCATCTGTCTTTCTCTGTCTGACACTCCACTCAGCACAATTCCCTCCAGGTCCATCCATGCTGCCAAAGCTGGCCAAGAACCCATTCCCTTCCATGGCTGAGCAATATTCCATTGTATATATGCACCACCTTCTCTTTATCCATTCTTCCATCAACAGACACCCAGGCTGCCTCCACATCTTGGCGATTGTAAATAATGCTGTAATGAACATGTGAGGTCTGACAATTAAGTTCGCGAACTCATCCTAGAAAAAGTGCTACATATCTCATTGCTGAATATCACTACAGTCACCTTTGAAGTATTCCCCTTGGGAAGTTACGCAATGATTCCTTTTAATGCATTCTTCATTTCAGTTATTGTTCTCTTCACTTCTGAATGGTTCTTTTTTTATGGATTCTATATCTTTTTTAATGCTTGCTAGCTCTTTGTTGAAGTCCTCATTAAATTTCTTGAGCATCCTTATAACCATTGTTTTGAACTCTGTATCTGGTATGTTGCTTGCCTCCATTTTGTTCAGTTCTTTTTCTGGAGTTTTCTTCTGCTCTTTCATTTGCTTGCGAGTGAGTCTGTGTGCACACCCTTTAAGAGGACACCTGGGTTTCCTGCCACCTTCTGTCTCATTCAAATGGTTGGAATCCCCACTGTTTTTCACAGTCAGATGTGGTGGGGACTCCACTTACTGGCACCAGTACTCTGGGCTGGGGAGGCCAATGTGGAGATGGGGTCCTTTGCTCCTCTGGGGGGGGCGGGTACCTCTGCAGCTGAGATATCCCTCCCAGTTCTCAACCGCCACACAAAGGTTTTGGGTTAGCTAGTTTCACATCTCTGCCCCTCCTACCAGTCTCAACATGGCTCCTTCTTTATATCCTTAGTTATAAAACTTCTATTCAGCCAGATTTCAGATGGTTCTTCAGGTTGTTCTATAATTTAGTTGTAATTTTAATTTGTTCATGAAAGGAAGCAGCCACAGTGATTATCTACTCCACCATCTTGGATCTCCTCCTGTTGACTCATTTTAAATGAGACACGACCTGGTATTCCAGAAGAAAGTTCTATTTTTAAACATATGAGTCCAAGGAAAATCATGGTTTTGATAATCAAATTATTTTTATAGCACTTCAGCTCCTGAGAGAGCACTGTATTATGGAAATTAGGAAGACAGGGTTTTGGGAGGAAGTTTAGAATGTATATACAAGATCCAAATGACTGATGGGATTATTTAAGAAGCTGATCAATTATATTATCTAAACTAGAAATAAAGGACTATAATTATACATATTCTTAATAAAGGAATCATGGCGAGGACACTGAATCTATTTTCCTGAAATCAGAAATGATAATACCTAAATCATCTCAAGTCTCTTAATATTCCAATTGGATAATATATAATCTTTTTTCAACACCCATTCCAATATTTGGAAGCTTCTGCTATTCTAACAAATTTCTCTCTCAGGTTCCTACAATCACTTTTCGTTTCTTTGTAACAGTTTTGCTTATACTAATCTCAATTCCTCAAAATCCAAGTTACTCAGTAGACTTTAGTTAGGTTGTCTTGATTTGTTAAGAGCTGCCTTCAACTCTCTCAAGTGAATCTTTTACTTTAAGGAAAACACAAATGAACCAATCAAGAAATTTCAAAGAAACATTACCCATTTTTCACTTTTGGGATTAAGGCATCAAATACAAAATTTCAGCAGATTCATAACAACAACGGTCTTTAGGCTCTACAGCAGGGTTGGCAAACTACGGCCACCTCTTGTTTTTATTAATAAAGTTTTATTAGAACACAGATACATCATTTGTCTGTGTACTGTCAATGGCTGCTTTTGTGTTAAAATGACAAAAGTTGCATAGTCCAGATAGATTGTGTGGCCTGCAAAGCCAAAAATATTTATTTATTTATTTATTTACTTATTTTAATTGGGGAATTGGGGGAGGGGAACAGTGTTGGGGAATTGAAGAAGGGGGACTAGTCAAGTTGTTGTTCTTCAATCTTAGTTGTGGAGGGCACCAGTCACCATCTGGCTGCTCGTCAGCAGCTTGTGGCCTCTAAGCTCAAGGTGCTGTGTTCAATCTTAGTTGCGGGTGGGTGTAGCCACCATCCCATGTGGGAGTCAAACCAACAGCCTTGTTGTTAAGAGTGCACGCTCTATCCACTGAGCCATCAAGCGGCAGCTCAGCTCAAGGTGTGAGTTCAGTCTTAGTTGCAGGCAGGTGTAGCCCACCATCGAACAGGCAGTCTTGTTGTTAGGAGCCATCCTGCCACCTGTTGGCAGCTCAGCTCAGGCACAGCGTCACTGGTCTATGTGGGAATCAAACCAGCGGCCCTGTTGCTCAGAGCTCGTGCTCTTAAGTTAACTCTTATCCAACTGACCCACTCGGCCGGCCCCCCAGAAATATTTATTATCTGGCTCTACTCACAAAGTCTGCCAACACCTAGAGCAAAATATTTGTTTTGAGGAAATGAGCTTTTCCCCTAATGTAAAATGTAAAATTTAATTCTATTTAAGACAAAGAGATTTACCAATTTACTGAAATAAGCTCTTCTAAGGCCTGAGTAACATACAGTTAGGTATAAAATTCTTGTTTATAGAAATGAAAAAACTTGTTGTCTGAAGGCAATTCTAATTTTTTCATTCACCCTGATTGTTCACCATTAAGAAAATAAACTGAAAATACAGAAAAACAATATTTGACAAAGGATTTGTTCCCAGTATATATATATATATATATATATATATATATATATATATATATATATATATATATATGTATGTATATATAAAAAACTTCTATAACTCAATAATAAAAAGACAAATAATCCGATTAGAAACGGGTAAAATATTTGAACAAAACTTCACAAAGGAAGATTTATTAATGACCAATAAGAATATGAAAAAATGCTGAACACCCCCAGGGAAATGTAAATTAATACCAGATATATATTACTATTCACACACCAGAATGGGTAAAATTAAAAAGACTGAATATAATAACAGTTGGTGAGGATGTGGAGCAACTAGAATTTTCATACATTATAGGAGAAAATGTAAAATGGAACTCTGTGGAAAAGTGTGGTAGTTGTCAGAAAACTAAACGTATACATACCTATTCCATTCCTAGGTATTTACCCAAAAGGGTGATATAGATATATATATCTCCATCCATCCATCCATCCATCCATCCATCCATCCATCCATCCATGTATCCATATATCCATAAAATGACTTGTCTAAGAATGGCTGTAGCCACTTTATTTACAATTGACAAAAACTAAGTAACTCACGAGTCAAATTTACAAATTTGCTTTATACATTACTCAAAAGCCAGTAAAAAACACTCAGGGGCTGGTCAAGTGGCACATTGGTTGGGACGCCAGCTCTGAGCAGCAGGGCCCTGGTTTGAATTCCACATGAGGGCCAGTGATGCTGCGCCCTATACAGCTGAGATGGTGAACAACAGCTCGACCTGGAGCTGGGCTGCCGTGAGTCGCTGGCAACGGTGTAGGCTGTAGTAGCACTGGCTGGCAGCGGGCGTGAGCTTTTGTGAGCTGCTGTAAGCCACCATGAGCAACTGTCCAATGGCTGGCGAGTGACTGCCTCTCCCGGGAAGAGCGCAATTATAATACCAACATGGGCCAGTGAAGCAACATCCTCCACAACTAGACTGAAGAACAAAAGGACAGCAACTTGTCTGTTCCCTTTCTCTGATTCCCCAATGCTGTTCCTCTCCTCCAATTCCCCCAATAAAATCTTAAAAGAAAACACTCAAGTCTCCACAGTTCTTTCTCTTCTCCCATGGTTAAAAAACAAAACAAAAAAATCCCACTAACTTTATTGCTTTACTCTATTATGTAAATACTAGTTTGAATTTTGAATTTTATTTTCATGCAAGTTCAAATAAATTGAGAGCTACACAGTTCAAAAAAAATTTACCAAGTAGCATGTTAGCACATACCTACTGTGATGTTACCCATCTTGCTTTGTAATGTTATATTACCTGTAAAAGAGAGAAAAAGAAAGACAATTTTATATATTTGGGATAATCTAGAAAGGAACTGTGTTATATGGTATCCTAAAACATGGTTGGATATCCACAATGTTATTTAATAACATTGTTACTGTTATTGGCAATTTTTCTCAATATCACATATCAACCCGAAATTTAGTGGCAATTCTGAAATAAATAGCTTTAGGCATCTATATAAACGCTCTTCCTCCACTCCACCTTAAGCTTTTATAGTATAACTACATAACATACCACCATACATTCTGGGAAACAGAGAAGAAAAATGATAGTTCTAAATTCAAAAGTGAAAAAATTACTGAAATGCACTGACTATGCATTTTCAACCTAAACATCACTGTATTCATCAGACCACACAAAGTCAAGTTTTGAACCAAGTGATACTAAAATAATCTATGGGAAAAACAGTAATTACTATTATTTATCAGGCCAGTATGCCATGCCTACATGTTAGATTAAAATGGTTTCTGTGCCAAGAGTTAGAGGTTTGAGGTAGGAATAATGAATATATTGAAATATGACTAACAACAACAAAAGAAGCTTCAAAGGTTTCCATCTTCCAATGAAAATATATTTTCCAGAACAATATTGGATATTGCAACCATTCTTTCTGGTCCTCCTCTTCCAATACCAAAAAATAGTAGGATTTTTCTTCAATTGTGTGTTTGTATAGTTACATTTATTGCACTGAAAGTGTAAGCAATATTACCTCTTGTACAATAATTCCAAAACTACACTAAAATGTAAAGAAATAACTTTTATCTCAAAATTAATCTAGGGTAAGTGAACTCATTTATTTCACTTCACGCATCTTGTAAATACTGACATGTATCAGTACCTGGGAAAAAACAAAAAGGCCCATGATACTTTGTTCCATAGTCAGATGTGCTTTGACTGCAAAAATCTCTATCAAAGTCTTATATTCCATCATACTTCAGGTGAGTATATGAACAACAGGTACATTTGTGTAGAAACAAAACTTGGTTTGCAGGAAGTTAAGCTCATAAAATTATTTTCAAGTCTCAGTAAGATACAAGGTTGTAAAGAAACTGTTAAATGTGTTATATAAATATTATTTCATTGGTGTGTTCTTGACTCTATCTTCTAATTTTCAAACCCAGTAAATGCAGATTCACCATCACATGCAAATAATGGCCAAAGGTCATATAGCTGCTAAGATGGCTTCCAATGATCCCTGCCTCTCAGTCCTTGTATAATTTCCTCCCCTCATATATAGACTGGACCTAATGATTTGCTTTTAACAAAGAAAACAGGGCAAAAGTGATGGGACACTACTTCCAATATTAGGTTACACAAAGATTCTGGCGTCCTGCTAGCCTTCTTTTGCTTTGATGGAAACCAGCTAGACATGTCAACTGCCCATTAGCAAGGAACTCAAAGAGGCCTCCCTCCAACAGGATCTGAATTGAATCCTGCCAACAACCATACAAGTGAGCTAGGAAGTAGATTCTCCCTTGGTTGAACCTTCAAATAATCCCACAGCCTCAGCAGACACCTTAATTACAGCCTCAAGACGCATCTTGAGGCAGAGGATCCAGGTAAGCTGCACCCAGATTCCTGACCCACCCAAACTGTAAGACATAAATGTTTTTTGTTTTCAGGGTTGGCCAAGTGGTGCAATGATTAAGTACTGGCTTGGGATGCCAGAGGACCCCGGTTCGGATCCCACATATGAGGGCCAGTGACACTGCCCTCCACAGCTAAGATGCTGAACAACAGCTCACCCTGGAGCTGGGCTGCGTAGGCTGCAGCTCCTGTGGCAGTGGGTTGCCATGGGTTTAAAAAAAAAAAAAAAGAATGTTTTTTGTTTTCAGCTGCTAAGTTTTGGGGTAATTTGTTATATAGGAAGAAGTAACTGATATAGATTTTGAAAGCTGGAAGTGGGATGCTGCCATAATAAAAACCTAAAAATGTGGGACTAGCTTTGGAACTTGGCAGTGGGCAGAAGTTGGAAGGATTTGGGGCCGGCCGAGTGGCTCATTGGTTAAGAGTTGGCTTGGGAGCGCGAGCTCTGAGCAGCAGAGCCCCGGTTTGGATCCCACATGGGCCAGTGTCACTGTGCCCTCTACAGCTAAGATGCTGAACAACAGCTCAACCTGGAGCTGGGCTGCTGTGGATTGCCGGCAATGGCTAGGCTGCAGTCCCCTGCTGCAGTGGGTTGCCATGGGCTACCGTGTATAGCCAGCAGCCGCAGTGAGCGGCCGTCCAGAAGCCGGCGACTGATCTGCCTCGCCCAGGAAGAGCGCAATGATGGTGCCAACTTGGGCCAGTGAAGCAACGTCCTCCACAACTAGACTGAAGAACAAGAGAATAGCAACTTGTCTGTTCCCCTTCCCCAAATTCCCCAGCGCTGTTCCCATCCCCCAATTCCCCAATAAAAATCTTTAAAAAAAAACAACAAAAAAACCAACCAGGACATGTATGGTTTGAAAACTCTCAGGCTCTCAAAATGGCAAAAGGTGCTAAAATTAAGAATGGCTTCCAAAGTTTGAATCCAGGCCATTGCCAGAACATGGCATAAAAATGGAACTGAGGAGGTGACTGCAAGCCTTTTAAGACCACAGAAAGATAGAGGGTGACTGGTCTCAGAGTATTAACCAGTTATACAAAAAGTCCTCTAACAAGGTTGTCTCATAGATCCTCGCAAACAATAGACCCTCTAAAAAGCTGCAGGGCATTGTACCTCAATACCTCTGCAGGAGCCCATATTTTCAAAACATTCTTGGATGTGGCTTTTATCCAGTGGAATAAACCCCAATGTGATTCACAGGAGGCGCACAAAATTTTTGAAAGCGTTATATCAGCAAACACACTGCTAAGTTGGACTGAAAGGGACAGTGAGAGTACAAAGTAGAAAAGAGACCACTGGACCCACAAAATTCTACTGACAGGAAGCAGACAGAGAAAACTACTCAGCTATAAACACATGCTACATTTTATGAAAAAGGAAAGATGACTCAGAGGGTCAAGAGCTCAGAGAGCAAAGCTTAGAACCTTAAAGAATTATTCCCAGGCCTTGAGAGCTAATCAAGGAACATCCAATGTGTGCCCACCAGAATTTAGAATCACTATGAACCAATGACTCCTTCGTGCCTCTCATTTCCCCCCTCAGAACAGGAAGGTCTATAGCAATTATCCTATGCCTGTTTCACCACTGCATGATGGGTATGTAGATGGTGTGAGTGTGGGCTGCGGGTGTGGGGGAGGTGGTGGGGGCTAGATAATATCTCTTTAGTTCACAGGTCTTCAGATTCAGAGAAAACGTATAGGCACACCTCGGAGACACTGCAGGTTCGGTTCCTGACCGTCACAAGAAAGCGAATATTGCAATAAAGCAAGTTGTACTCTTTTTGCTGATGGAGGATCTTGCCTTCAGTTTATAAAACATGCAGCATTTGTGGAGCACAATCAAGTGAGGCACGCCTGTACTTAAGGAGTTCTACGTAAGCAACTCCATCTGAGGAGCCTCATCTACACAGAATCTGATTTTGATGTAGAGATTCTGAACTCTGAGGTGATGTATAATGGGATGAGACTTTTCGGGTCCCTGGAAGGGAGTGTATTTTGCAAGTGGGAGGGACATGAACCATTGGGGGAGGGAGGGGACAGAGGACTGACCAGTCATTCCAAAGCTTATAGGTTATCTGGGGAGATGCACACATGAAAAGTTAAAAATTAGTATGGATTAATAATTATAAGTTAACATCATAAGTTAACAGTACAAATTACTGTGCCACAGCCACTCAGAGGAAAGAGACAAAAATCACCTGACATGCACAGGAAGAATAGTTATATTGGAGATATCACCAAAGCTATGATTTGAAACATGGGTAAAACTTTTTCCCCCTTGGGTGGCTTACTTTTGTTTGTTTGTTTGTTTTGTTGTTGTTGTAGTTTCAGGTGTACAAAAACAATGTAATAAACATTTACACCCCTCACAAAGTGATAACCCCCTCCCCCAATCTACTATCCCTCTGACATCGTACATGTGTATAGCTGTTACAAGTCCATTGAAAATTTGCTGAGACTTTTTTGAATATGCTGAGACAGAAGGATTTTCTGGGAAAAAGAATTACATAAACAAAGGTAAAAAGGCAGATCTATACATGTTGTTTACATCATGCAGATCAGTTAGCAAGTCTACGAGGACAGGGATCGTGTCTTATGTAGCATTATATTTTGAGAGCTTCGCATAGTGCCGAGTACGTAATAGTAAATACTATTACTTTTTGAACAAATGTTCAAATTTAGTTTGGAAAAGCAATCTGTAGCAGAACTATGCAATGCTAGTCTATTGACTTTATCCTACACTGAAGGAGTCAGTGAGGAACTTCAAGATGGAAAACAATACACAAAAACCATGCTTTAAGACAATTAACCCTGTGCGAGACAGAAGATGCTTCCACTCAGAATTCTCTTTACTGCTTCCACCTCCTGAACACTTCAAAATCAAGATGCAGACCCTAACATTTGTGATTTTAGCTATTAGTAAGGAACTATGACATAATTTTACAGTCAGTCATTTAGCTAGTAAGTCTGGTCACCCACTTGGCAAGGCAAATGAGCTTTATTATCTTATACTAATCTTCAATGAATGCAGTAAAAACTATTTTTTAATGGAAATACAATCTTCTTAAAGAGCATATCATTAGTGCTCATGATGAAAGTAAAGCAATCTCAAGAAAGTAATGGGTTTTAGAGCCATAAAAGTTTTAAATTCATCGAAGAATGAGGACTACTTCATATTATAATGAGACCTATAGTTTCAGACTGTATCTTCTTGAATGTTAGAGTTCAGTATAGCAAAAGCATGATACAACAAGAAAACTATGAAAAGAAGAAATATTTGTAAATATTAAGAATATTTCAGAATATTTGTCAATGCTAAAGGATTTTTAAAGCAATAAACAAAAAATATATTTTCAAATCAATCGAAATTTTTAGAAAGTTTCTACCCTAAACAGAAATATCCCAGTCATTAGAATATACAAAATGGACCTCTTACCTCAAGTACTTTGTGGAATATTTAAAAATACACTAATCAACCAAATGGGCATTACTAACACAATTTTTTCTATTTTGTTTTCACCTATTTAATCTCCAATCACTGAAAACAATAAAGAAATCAAGTATTTGATTTGAGAGGAGTTGATCTTTGTAAAGGCCTTGTTTCCAATAAAGCAGATGCCATATGGTCTGTAATAACTATGTGTGCTTAATCTACTCCCAAGTTATACAACTTTTCCAAAAACCCCAGTGTTTGAGAAAATATATAGTTTTCCTTAGCTAGCAACTCTTCATTCTAGCATGGTCAGAGGGAAAAATAAGATATCGATTTAAAGATAAATATTAGTTTACTTTTCTTCAATAAAAGAAATGTGATTATGGTTAAAACAGCACATGCACTCTCACAATCCAAACAGAGCAATCAACTATCCTTAATGGTTAAATCCTTTTTGTGTGTTTTTTTGTGGGGGGCAAGAGAGGCAGGAAGGGAGGAACTTGCTATTTGCAAGGCAGAGTGCTAAATGCAAAGAATATAGAGATGAATAAAGTATGATCTTTGCTCTTGAGGAGTTTATAAGGAGGCAAGAATTTACTGGTCAGTGGAAGGCCAGAGATGAGAGGGTGCTTTAGCTGAGTACTGAAAGACTACTAAAATTCAATGCGATAAAACTGAGAGAGGCATTTTAGGAAGACTATAAACAGAATAATCAGTAGTCTCAAAGGCTCTGATCAATGACTCAGAAGTATAAAACAAGTAAGAATGTATAAAGGAAAAATTAAGAGATGATGTAATTCTGGAAGACAAAGCACAGGGTCAGAAGAGGGAAGTGGTAAATTAGCCAGGTCACTGAGGCAACAAGGAAAAGGTTTGAGGAAGAGAATACCATGTTCGACACACATTTCTAATAAATTACCATAGCTATAGTGAGGATAGATTTGAAGAAGGCGAGACTGGAAGCAAAGTTATTGTTTGAGTTGAGACAAGAGATGGCAAGAATCTGAAATAGAACAGTAGAAATTAGAAAGAAAAACATGGGATAAATTGTAGAAACATTTAGGTGACAAAACTGACCTAAACCTGGTGATTGATTAGATGCGGAAGGTGTGAGAAACAAAGTTAGTACAGTTACACCTCATTTTATTGCACTTCGCTTTATTGTGCTTCACAGGTGATATATATATAAATATATATTTTTTTTCTTCTTCTTCTTTTTTTACAAACTGAAGAAAGATATACTCCACCAGCAAAAAGATTACAACTCACTTTATTG
The DNA here is from genome assembly GCF_001890085.2 of Hipposideros armiger. Lineage (NCBI taxonomy): Eukaryota > Metazoa > Chordata > Mammalia > Chiroptera > Hipposideridae > Hipposideros > Hipposideros armiger. The sequence goes on from NW_017731586.1 coordinate 1,430,269, forward strand.
CGATACTAACTTTATTACGGTAGTCTGGAAACAAACCTGCAACATCTCTAAGGTATGCCTGTATTATTTCTAGATTTATAGCTTCGGGAGTCAGTTACATGGTAATTATCAGAAATTGCAAATGGAAATAAAAATGGAGAAACACATTATGGATGCGTTGGGGGGGGGCTGGAAAAGTAGGTGAAAAGAAATTAGAAATGTTGAGTTTGAGATTCCTGTAAAGATCCAAATGGCTATGTCTACCAAGCTGATAGATGTATAAGTTGGAAGTTGGGGCTAGCGTTATAGATGTGAATCATTAGAATACAAGGGTAGTTAAGACACCAAAGTATATAAGATGCCCAAGGAAAAGAAAGAAGGGAAAGAACAATGAAACATGGATGAAATCCTGGAGAATGCCAAGAGGGTGAAAAAATGAGGAACTCATAGAAGTTTCAGAAAGAGCAATTATAAATATAACATGCTTGTATGACAAAGACTATCAGTGCCCACTAATATTTGTGTGCTTTTCTCCTTCCTTAGAAAACTGCTAAACTCTGTATCTCAGCCTCTTAGTTAGATAAAGTCATTTGAAAATATTCTAGCTAAAAATATATGGCAGAAGTAATGTATACACTTCTAAGCTTGGTTTCTGAAACTTCGTACATGATCCTCTACAATCTCTGTTCCTTTCGTGGAAGCTTGGAAGCCACATACTGAAGACGGCACCACCTTTATAGGAGCCAAGTCCCTCCAAGGAGCTGAGCCAAGTCCAAACACTGCATGGAATAGCAACAGTTAGTATCACATGTCTAAATCCTAGAAAAAAAAAAATCTATGCTCTCTGTACCACAAAGGAAGCTGTAATTCCTTTCTAGTATTTCATATTAAAAAGTTTTAAGTCCAGATTCAATATTAACATAACATTATCATGTCAAAATGATAATCAAACCAAAACTTCACAATGGACTTAAGGATAAATACTATAATTTGAACAAAGCATTTCCCCAAAACTTTCTTTCTTTTAAAATTTTATATTATTTTTGACTTTCTAAATTCACAAGACAGATTTATACATGACCTTCTTAAAGCAAATTGTGACATTTCTTTATGAAATCCTCAGTGTTATCAAAGTTATCAACTGTGTTTGTATAGTTAATGTAAGTTCTGTGAAAGTTTCTAAAATCCAAAGTAGTTACTGAAAAAAGAGTTTAAGCATGTACATATTGCCAAATCTTTGGGGAACAAAGGACTTTTGAAGTACTGAGAAAATGAGAGAACTAATACTCAGCAATTTATTTATCAAGCAAGGTATGTTCCCCCAAAGAACCTAAAATAGGACTCTAAGTTATACAGGGAATCTAAATATTTAAAATGCAGTTCTATTCATTAGTCACTTATTCCAAGTAAGTTAAATATAAAATACAATTATAAATATTATGAGTACTCTTACATATTAAACCTAATTAATTTGTTTAAATTGTTATAAATAATACCATTTCAAGGAAGCTTTTCTTTCTCTCTCAAGGAGTCAAGAGAATACACACACACACACACACACACACACACACACACACACACACACACACACATTAATAGCTTGGTTTGTGAGCATAATTCGTTTTGGAAACAAACTACTTGTATTGCAAGACAATGCTTGTTTACGTTAAAATGTATTAGAAATGTTTGCTCGTCTTGCGGAACACTCGCAAACCATGTTACTTGCAATCCAAGGTTTTACTGTATATATATATATATATATATATATATATATATATATATATATATATATATATACATACATATATATATATATTTATTTCCCCAAAGTATATTTAGTAGAATACATGTAAATACATATGTATCTTACATACACATCTATAGAATTCTTCAAAAATCATAAATATTCAAGTGGCAGAATAAAATGTACTCCACATAGAATCTAATTTTTGATAATTTAGAAGGAAATCAAGACTGTAAACTGTTATAAAATTTTATACCTAAAGACAAACTATCCAAGTACCTATTCTTCACTAGAGTCCCAGTGCTAGAAGAGTGAGGAATATTTACTGAATCAATAAACTAGTTTCTTGGGCTGGTCGAGTGGCTCAGTTGGTTAAGAGCGCGAGCTCTGGGCAATAGGGTCACCGGTTTGATTCCCACATGGGCCAGTGAGCCGCGTCCAAGCTGAGTGCTGCTGAGCTGCCAATAGGTGGCAGGACAGCTCAGCTGGTGAGAGCACGTGCTCCTAAAAACAAGGTTGCCAGTTCGACTCCTACATGGGATGGTGGGCTATGCCACCTGCAACTAAGATTGAACACGGCACTGTGAGCTGAGCAGCCGCGAGCTGCTGAAGGGCAGCGGGATGAGAACTGGACTTGGAGCTGAGCTAGCTGCACCCTCCACAACTAAGATTGAAGGACAACAACTTGGCTGTTCCCCTTCACCAATTCCCCCAACACTGTTGCCCTTCCCCAACTCCCCAATAAAATCTTAAAAACATAAAAATAATAAAAATAAACTAGTTTCTTTCATATTACAAGGCACACATACTTAGTAAATGTGATACAATCAACCTTATAAATAGTAAATATTACTAGTCAATTCACTTACTCATTTTCTTACCTAGAAAATATAGTTAGTTATACTTAAAATTTCATTTGGAAAAATATTTAGGATAGGTTTTTTTCTTCTCTATACATAGGGGTCACTTTGCAAGTCCAGAAAAAACATATTACTCCTTTCATTATCCCTTTCCTCATTACTGGGCATCCTCTAAGTATCTAGCAGTAATTATTAGTTTGCCATTAGGGCATAGGGCCAAATAGAAAACACAGACAAGAACTTTCGTGGAAGCCTTAGAAGCCATAGACTGAAGACAGCATCACTTTTATGGAATGAAGTGAATGCCTCCATGAAGCTAAGCTGAACACAGACATCCACATGTTGTGCCAGGTGTCATAAGGCATAATAAATGATCCTGAAACTGGAGTTTACAATACAGAGCATAGCTGAAGCGGTGTATCTGTGTTGCAGTGCTGTCTGCCTAGAGGAAACATCCCTAGAGTGCGGCAGCAAGCCCTCAAAGCAATTTCTATTGCAATCAAGAAGTTCACCACGACTATGTACACAAATTTGTTGAACACTGTTTAAAAACATTTCCTAGAAAATCATCAAGAAACTTGGATCAAATCCTTGCTCTTGCACTAATTGACTTCTAATTGAGAGCAAACAATTAGATTTCTAAATTTTGTTTTCTTCATTTGTAAACATGCAGTTATCTCTTAGGTGAAAGGGGCTGGCCCAGTTAGGTATTCAACACATGTTTGCTTTCAAACCACCACCCATCCCCCTTCTGACACCAGGGCTCCAAACTCATATACCTGGTAAATCTATCAAAAGACAGTGACTGTCATCATATCTGTGGTATAACTGGCTTTATATCACATCTGTATGTTGGGTTTTTAAAAATCTACCTGAAAAAAAAATATCAGTTTAAGCCTTGCTTAAGAAAAAAGAAGCCAAACTAAATAAATCCTGAACAGGCGGGTCTTAGAATGCATGTATTCTCCAAATCTCTAATTTATTTTCTGTAAATTAGAGATTTAGAAGTAGCAACATATTTTTCCATAAAAATGTGTTTTAAGATTCCCAAGCTAGTTTGTTCAAATATAGCCAAACTGTATACCTCATTTGTGTTATACAACCATCACCATTTATAACAAAGAATTCACTAGAATATATAATCAGAGTTCCAGCTTGGAATGATCCTTTGGATATATCTCTCCCTACTAAATCCCAGAAGCTAGGACATAAGGACTTCCTTTCACCAGCATGACTGCACTCTTCTCAACATGCAGCATGCAGAGCTAGAACATGGCCTGATTTTCCATACCCAGCCCATCTCCGAATTCCAAACTCCAAACTCTAGTAGCATGTTCATATCCCTCAGAACCAGGATGTAAAAAGAGGTGGTATGGAAGGGGGAAGCAAGAAACAGGCTTATCTGAAGGGTGATTTAAAAAAAGTAGATACGCACTGGTGAGTGACCAAGAAATGAGGGTTTCTTTCTTCTCTCTCTCTTTTATATACTTACTGCCACTGAAAAACCAGAGCGAGGGTTAAACAGGATGGAAATATTTCTACAATGGCAACTGGATCAAATTTTCCCTTCCCCTTCTTCTCTCTGCTGTACTAATATTATAAATAAGGAAGATGACATTTAATCCCTCCACTAGACTCTGAGTTCTTTAAGAATAGGTATCTCCAGCTCAATTTTGTATCCCTAGAGTCTGAAAATCTGGCACAAAGTAGGTGATCAATAAATGTGTTGAATGAATCAATAAATACAACTATAGTGGGTGTTATGATTTATGATCCAGAATACCCTTTGAAATTAAAGGGCTTATTTGAGAGTACTGCTGGCAGACAGCCATCAGCTGTCAGCCCTCTTAGAGAATTGTCTCAAATGAAGAGAACCCAAGATCTCGGCCCAAGATCATACTCCTTCCCGGGGCAGCTTGCATCTAATGATTGGGGATATAAAGGTCCAACTCCCCTCACCTGAACTTGAGACAATTCTGAGGACATCCCAGCTTCAGAGCTCTCTCTGGGGGGTGTTAAGACTGAGTCCACCTACTTTCATGGAAGTTGGGCTTCCTTCCATTGCATGGAATTGGTCCCAAAAGCCTCCCTAGTAAATTTGTTGCACTCTAATTTCCATCTCAGAATCTGCTCTCAAGAAACACAACCCGAGATAACAGTCCAAAAGAGGATCTAGGTCTGACCCAGATTTAAACTGCTCAAGGAAAGGTATTAGGCTTCATATTAAATCAGTAAACATAAAAGGTTTTACAAAGGCTAAGGAATGAACTCTTCTTAAATCATAATTAAACTTATTGGGGTAACGTTAGTTAGTAAAATTACATAGATTTCAAGTGTACATTTCTTTAACACATCATCTATATATTGCATTGTGTGTTTACCACCCAGTCAGTTCTTCCATCACCATATATTTGACCTCCCTTTCCCTCTTATACCATTCCCCCTCACCCCTTACCCTCTGGTAACCACCAAACTGTTGTCTGTGTCTAATTTTTTTATTTGTTTGTCTTGTTTGTTGCTTTCTGTTTTATATGCCACATGAGTAAAATCATGTGATTCTCAACTTTTCCTGACTTATTTTGCTTAGCATGATACTCTCAAGATCCATCCATGTTGTCACAAATAGCAGTTATTTCATCTTTTCTTATGGTCGGGTAATATTCCATTGTATATATACCTGTATATACCACATCTTCTACACCCAATCATGTATTGAGAGGCACTCTGGTTATTTCATGTCTTGGCCACTGTGATAACGCTGCAGTGAACACAGGTGTACATACAGAGGGTGCCAAAAAATGTATACACATTTTAAGAAAGGAGAACTGTATAAAAATTATAATACTCAATATATACCACTAACAAAAGATGAATGCAAGTCACATTTGACTTGTGCAATTACATGAGGTGCTCAAAGTGGTTACCATCAGCGTTCAGACACTTCTGATTATGGCGAACTACTGCTTGAGCAACATTGACCAAAGTGTCCACTTGTATACATTTTTTTTGGTACCCCCAGTATATCCTTACAGGTAAATGTTTTCAGATTTTTTGGGTAGATACCCAGAAGAGGGATTGCTGGGTCATAAGGTAATTCTATTATTATTTTTTTTAGGAACCTCCATACTGTTTTCCATAGTGGCTGCACCAACTTACATTCCCACCAGCAGTGTATGAGGAGTGTTCCCTTTTCTCCACAGCCTCTCCAATACTTTTTATTACTCGTCTTGTTGATAATAGCCAATCTAACAGGTGTGAGGTGGTATCTCATCGTGGTTTTGATTTGCATTTCCCTAATAACTAGTAAAGTTGAGATCTTTTCATATATCTGTTGGTTGTTTGTGTGTCTTCTTCGAAGCGTCGGTTCAGGACCTCTGTCCATCTTTTAATTGGACTGTTTACTTGTTGAGTACAAGTTCTTTATATATTTTGGATATTAGCTCCTTATTAGAGGTGTTGTTTGCAAATATCTTTTCCCATTCAGTTGGTTGCCTCTATTTTGCTTATGGCTTCTTTTGCTGTGGAGAAGTTTTTAGTTTGAGATAGTCCCATTCATTTATTTTTGCTTTTACTTTCCTTGACTTTGAGGTCAAATTCATTAAATCCTCTCTGAACCTAAGGTCCATAAGTTTAGTACCTATGCTTTCTCCTATGCAATTTGTCTCAGGTCTTATGTTTAGTTGTTTGATCCATTTTGAGTTAATTTTGGTACACAGTGACAGACAGCTGTCTAGTTTCATTCTTTTGCACGTGGTTTTCCAATTTTCCCAGCACCATTTATTGAAGAGGCTGTCTTTTCTCCAGTGTATGTTTTTTACTTCTTTGTTGAAAATTATTTGCCCATATATATGTGGGTTTATTTCTGGATTCTCAATTCTATTCCATTTGTCTGTTTGTTTTGGGACAATATCATATTGTTTTAATTATCACTTTGTAGTATAAATTGAAGTCAGGGAGTATGATACCTCCAGCCTTGTTCTTTTTTCTTAGGATTGCTTTGGTTACCCAGGTTTTTTTGTGATTCCATACAAATATGATGATTTTTTTGTTCTATTTCTTTAAAAAATGCCATTGGGATTTTGAATGGATTGCATTAAATCTGTCTATTGCTTTGGGTAATATGGCCATTTTAACTATATCGATTCTTCCAATCCATGAACATACCTTTCCATTTCTTTGTGTCTTCTTCAATTTCTTTTGATAGTCTTATAGTTTTTAGTGTGTAGGTCTTTATATCCTTTGTTAAGTTCATTCCTAGGATTTTATTCTTTTTGTTGCAATTGCAAAATGAATTTTTTTTCATTTCTTTTTATGAAATTTCACTGTTAGAATATAGAAACACAACAGAATTTTGTACAGATTTTGTATCCTGCAAATTTACTGTATTTTTTTTACTGCTTCTAATAGTTTTTTAGTGAAGTCTTTAGGTTTTCTATACAAAGAACCATGTCATCTGCCAAAAGTGACATTTAACTTCTTCATTCCCAATTTGGATGACTTCCTCTTGCCTGATTGCTCTAGCTAGCACTTCCAAGACTATGTTGAATAACACTTGTGAAAGAGGGCATCCTTGTCATATTCCTGATCTTAGAGGAAAATCTTTCAGTATTTCACCATTATATTAGCTGAGGGTTTGTTGTATATGGCCTTTATTATGTTGAGATACTTTCTTTCTATACCATTTTATTGTTTTAATCATAAGTGGATGTTGTATCTTGTCAAATGCTTTTTCTGCATCGATTGACATCATCATGATTTTTATCCTTCATTTTGTTTATGTGGTGTATCACATTCATCGATCTGCATATGCTGAACCATCCTTGCGCTCCTGGAACAAACCCCACTTGATTGTGATGTATTATCTTTTTAATGTATTGTTGTATATTTGATTTACTAGTATTTTGTTTAGGATTGTTGCATCTGTATTCATCAGAGAATTTAGTCTGTAATTATCTCGTGTTATCCTTACTAGGTTTGGGAATCAGGGAAATCTTGGCCTCATAAAATGAGTTAGAGAGAACATTGCTTCTTCAAATTTTTAGAAGAGTATGAGGAGGACAGGTATTAAATCATTTTTGAATGTTTGGTAGAATTCACTAGTGAAGCCATCTGGTCTTGGGGACTTTTGCTTTTGGAAAGGTTTTGTATGATTGTTTCAATTTCCTTACTGTTGATAGGTCTATTTAGATTTTCCATTCTTCATGATTCAGTCTAGGAAGGTTATATTTCTAAAAACTTGTTCATTTCTTCTAGGTTATTGAACTTGGTAGCATATAGTCCTTCATAGTATTCTTGTATGATCCTTCGTATTTCTGTGATATCCATCATAACTTTTCTGCTTTCATTTCTGATTTTGTGTCTTTTCTTTTTTTCCTTAGTGAGTCTTGCCAGGGGTTAAACTTTTGTTAATCTTTTCAAACCACCAGTTCTTTGTTGCATAATTTTTTGCTGTTGTCTCTTTGTTCTCTATTTCATTTAATTCTGTTCTAATTTTTATTATTTCCTTCCTTCTGCTAACTTTGAGTTTCATTAGTTCTTCTTTTTCTAGTTGTTTAAGATGTAATGCTAGGTTGTTTATTTGGGATTTTTCTTGTTTCTGAGCTAGGCCTGTAATGATATAAATTTCCCTCTTAATACTGCTTTCACAGTATCCCAATAATTTTGGTATGATGTTTTTTCATTCTCGTTTGTTTCTATGTATCTTCTGATCTCTCCTATTTCTTCTTTGACTCAGTCATTCTTTAGCAGCATGTTTTTTAATTTCCACATATGGGTTTCTCCCACTTCATTTTTGCAGTTTATCTCCAATTTCAAAGTATTGTGGTCAGAGATCATGCTTGATATGATTTCAATCTTCTTAAATTTCTTGAGGCTTGTTTTGTATTCCAAACTATGGTCTATTCTTGAGAATGTTCCATGTGCACTAGAAAAATACGGCATTCTAGGGTCAATTATTGTAAATATCAATTATGTCCATTTGGTCTAATGTGTCATTTAAGGATGATATTTCCTTATTGATTTTCTATTTGGATGATCTATCCTTAGCTGACAATGGCATATTTAGGTCCCCTGTTGTAATTGTGTTTTTGTCAAATTCTCCCTTTAGTTCTGTTAGTAGTTGATTTATATATTTTGGTGCTCCCTGACTGGGAACATATATATTGATAAGTGTTATGTCTTCTTGGTGTATTGTCCCCTTTATCATTATGAAATGTCCAAAAGATAGACATTTTTATCCCGAAGTCTGTTGTTGTTTTTTTAAAGATTTTACTGGGGAATTGAGGGAGGGGAACAACGCTGGGGAATCAGGGGAAGGGGAACAGACAAATTGCTGTCCTTTTGTTCTTCAGTCTAGTTGTGGAGGAGGTTGCTTCACTGGCCCATGTTGGTATTATCATTGCGCTCTTCCCAGGTGAGGTAGATCGGTCACCGGCCTCTGGATGGCCACTCACAGCAGCTCTTGGCAGCTCACGCCAGCTGCCAGCCGCTCACACTGGCTGCTGGCCACACATGATAGCTTATGGCAGCCCACTGCAGCAGGGTCTGCAGCTGTTGCCAGCGACTCATGGCAGCCCAGCTCCAGCTGTTGTTCACCACCTTAGCTGTAGAGGTCAGTGTCACTGGCCCTCATGTGGGATCCGAACCGGGGCCCCGCTGCTCAGAGCTGGTGACCCAAGCCAGCTCTTAACCAACACGCCACTCGGCCGGACCTGAAGTCTGTTTTGTCATATATAAGTATGGCTACACTCACTTTTCTCTAGATGCCATTTGCTTGGAGTATCATTTTCCACCCTTTCAATTTCGATCTATATTTGTCCTTGTAGCTGAGATGTGTCTCTTGAAGGCAACATATGGTTGGGTTTTGCTTTTTGATCCAATCTGCTACTCGGTGCCTTTTTATTGGTGAGTTCAGTCCATTTATGTTTAGGGTGATTATTGATATATGAGGATTTCCTATAGCCACTTGATCTTTTGTTCTCTGGTAGCTCAGTGTCTCCGTTGTTTCTCTCCCTTTGTGTTTCTGTTTGTTATTTTAGTTTGGTGGTATTCTATGAATTTTTTTCTTCCATTCCCTCTTTTTTTTATGTTATGTACCTCTGGATTTTTTTTTTTTTGGAGTGGTTACCATCAAGTTTATGTAAAAGAAAGTTTCATATATATAGTAGTCATTTTTCTTCAGCATGCTTAACTCCATTCCTCTTTGCAAATTCAGACCTTTACCATTCTCTCCTTTTATGGTTTTTGTTGTCACAAATTATCCCTATTTATGCTGTGAGTGCACTTCTGAGTTACAGTAGCAAATCTTTTTTTTTAATCTCCTTTACCCTTTATGTTATGTTTAAGTGTACAGCGCCCTGTTCTGTATAGGGGTTGTCATTTCGTGCCTCTGTCTGTTTGTTAGTCATCTTACTCATAGTTTATATCCTTTTGTTTTTTTGTTTCAGGTAGAATAACCTCCTTCAGTATTTCCTGTAATACATGCTGTGTGGTGGAAAATTCCCTCAGCTTCTGTATGTCTGGAAAGGTCTTTACTTCTCCTTCATATCTAAAGAATAACTTTGTTGGATATATTATTCTTGGCTGGTAATTTCTCTCTTTCAATAGTTTGAATATTTGATTCCACTCCCTCCTGGCAAGTTAGTACTAATACACATAAAACATTTTAATCAATATAGCATCACGGAGTTTCTATTATTAGATTCTACACAAATGTTTCATTTATTTATTTAATCCTTAACTTTCTTATCATAACATAAAAGCAACCACTCAAAACCCATCTTTATTTTTAACACTGCTTTTATTTCATTGTGCTGTCCTCTGAATATCTCCTGCATATATTTCCTTATAGTTTGTTTCCTTTTATAAGGAAATGCACTAAAAATGCATAGAATTATTATTACCTGCATGTATAACAGCCCAATATTCAATTTCTTGTCAAAATAAAATTAATAACTTATAGGTCATTTTATTTTATGAGTTTTTTAAAAGATGGTTAATCTGCAATTAATTACTTAGAAGGCCAACTTCCTAGTGGCAGATCTTTCAACTACAGAGAAACAGAGTCATCTCTTAAAACTGATATTATGTGGAAAGTCTGAGACACATTAGGCATTTGTCATCTTACCATGAACACTTCCTAATGTAATATCCCCAGCAGCAGAAGATAGAAATGACGAGTCTGTATAAAGATACTTGGCTTTCAGCAAACCATCTTCAGTAGATATATTAACAGAACTTCCCTGCAGTTTATTTATGGTCACAGTCTAGTAAGAGAAAGACTCAAATCAGTTCATTATAAAACAAACATTGGTAAAAAGTCAAAATGATACCTACAGAATTTGTGGGCAACTGCAAAAAAGCTACGCATCCACTTTATTGATTTTGACTCCCTAAATTTGTTAGAAGATTGTAAGCAACACTGTAATCTCTGTGGAATGTGGAATAGACCCATTATATTCCTTCATTTACTTAGATCTTCTTTAATTTCTCTTAATAATGTTTTATATCTTCTATGTTGAGTTCTCCATCATCTTATGTTAAATTTATTCCTATATGATATTTTCTAAGTGCTCTTATAAAGGACATATTTATTAACTTTATTTTACCTTAGTCGGCTTTTATATTTGACCTTAAGTCCAACAACTTCACTAAACTCACTAATTCTAATAATTTACCTGAATTTAAAACATTTTTCTACATGCATAACTATATTGTCTATAAGTGATAGTTTCATTTTTTCCCCTCCCATCCTTACATTAATACTGTTTTTCCTGATCTTTCCTCCCTTACAATCTGGCTCAGGCCTCCAATTCAGTGATGTACAGAAGCCAGGGGATAGCAAGCATCCTTATCTTATTCCTGTTCTCAGAGGGAAAGTTTACAACATTGCATCACTGAGTATGACTGTTTGCTATAGATACCTTTTATCAGATTAAGGAAGTTCTCTTATATTTCAAATTTGTTTCATTGTTGTTGCTATTTAAATCATGAATGGGTTTTGAATTTTAGCACATAAATTATCTGGTTTTATTAGACCATCATGATATTTTCTCCTTTCATCTGTTAATGTAGTGAATACGCTATTATTTCTAGAATTTTTCTACTTTACATCTAATAAGACAGTAGGTTGCCATTAAACAAAATGAAAGGAATTTTGTATTTATTCCTAAGTTTCCCTAACAAAATTTAGTGCATATTTATGTCTCAAATATTGAGCACAATGTAAAATGAAGATAACTAATTTAGGATTCCAAATCATTTTATAGTATTTTAAGCATTTTTTTAAAGTATAAAGTGAATATTAATATAAAATTGTTGACATAAAAACTGAATTACCAGAAATGTTTGCCACAGTTTTGCCCAAGGTCAAAATCAAGTATTATACTAGGGTGTTTAAAGAAAGAACACCACTGTTTTTGAACACATGGACATTAGTGTAATGCACTCCTAACATGTCCTTCAAAAACTGTTAAAAGTTCAAAATATTTTTAAATAAGAACTGAGTTCCAAAAATACTAAAATACTAGAAGACATATAAAAGTATGAAACGAGAAAGAAAAGTACTTTGAGGTTCTTATGATAAGCAAATTAGAACTACTTTGCCCTACAGATTTGAAGTACATAACTTTCTTTTCTAATTGACTTTTATTAAACATATAATACAACATACACCCAATTGCTTCTTATCTACTACAGTTTCTTTTAAGCTAATTATGGATTTATAGGCATTTTTACTTTAAATCTAATTTCAATAATTCTGTCAAAGAAAGACAGCTATTTTACCTACATTCAAATTTGTCAGAATACAAATGTTTTGCATTCTTCAGTGTTATAGTAAAGGTATAAAACTCCTGAATAAAATTCATCCTTTACCTACAAAGTTTATGAAAAGTTGTATGCATGGTTTCAAATTCTGCAAGTTTCCATAAAGTAGATGACAAGTAGGAGTACTCTAGCTTTTTACAGATAGTGGGGCTGTTTTAGGGAACACCAAAAGATAAACACTGAAAGAATATTTGAAACTTAACTGAATTAGCAAAGGGGCACTTTTGATTAGACTCTCCCTACAATCAAATAAAGCCTTGAAGAGACTCCTTGTGAGTATCTGGAAAATGTCAAGGATTTACTTTGTTCATTAAACACTAAATATTTTAATCTGTAGGAGACTAGAAAAATATCCTCCACTGCTCCACCAAAGCAAATGAAACCAAGTGAAAGTATAACACCTCCCCAACCACAGTAATATAGTTATTTTAACCAAACATTACATAAAATTAATTTGAAAGAAATTCAAAATTTACTGAGGGCCACATGTAATGCACAATACCAGATACTAACTAGAACAAGCAAACTTAGAACACTACAGTTTACAGCAAAATAGTGAGGCTCTGCTTTATAGTTATTAATGCTAATGGACAAAAAGTCATAAACAGACTCTTTGGGTTAAAGTGTATATAGCTTGCTTATTAACAGAAATATCTATCTAAAGAAATTTTTTAAAAAGTAGATCCAAAAATCAATACCTTCCTGACAGACATATTGCTATAAATTAATTTTCTTTTCCACATGAGAAGGAAATCTTTTTATAAATTTAGTTATCATAAAACAACATTACGTATAATGAAAACCAAGTTTTAAGAAAGCACTGTGGCTTTGTAGCCCAAACTAAGAGAGAGAGGTCAGCTAACAACTATGTCATCAATTTATCCAACAATCAGATAAAATGGATTCCTCTTTTCTCTGTACCAAACAGGATACTGAAATTAATGATACAATTCAAAAACAGCCATTCCATATAAAATAACATGAATATAATGCTGTTAAATGTTTATAGTGATCATTTGATTCTCACAACCTTGGTGAGTAGGAAAAACAAATATCATCCCTGTTTTTATGAATAATGAAACGAAGTCTCACTAAAGTTAACTGGGAGATCTAGGACTGGTCAAATTATCTTTTTTATCTGTTTTTTATTTACCTTTATTATAATCATTACAATAAACACTATGTTAAAGTTAGCTATGTGTTGGACATTGTTTTAAGTATTTTGTGTCTATTAACTAATTTAATACTCATAACAACCCTCTGAGTTAAGTATATTACTATTATTCCATTTTTCCAAAAAAGGAGAACATATAGAGATTAAGCAACTTCTCTGAAGTTAAAGAACATAATAAATAGCTAAGCCAGGATTCAAATCCAGGTAATTTGGTTCTCAATAATTCTGTGCTCTTAACCAATTCACTATGCTGCCTCTCAAATATGCAAAGCACATTTCTGTGAAAGTTGTATATTAAAAGTTAACAACTCAAAAGCATTTATTTTATATAAGAAAACAAAAAATCAGAATTATGCTTTAAAAATTAATGCTATATATAAATGGAAATTCCTAGGCCTATTCTTTTTTTTTAGCTGAGCCATCCTGCCACCTGTTGGCAGCCCAGCGGCAGCTTAGCTTAGGCCAGGAATTGAACCGGTGACCCTGTTGCTCAGAGCTCGCACTCTTGACTGAGCTCTTAGGCCGGCCCCCCTAGGCTTATTCTTTAGTGCAACACAAAACTCAATTAGGCAAGAAACAAAATAGTATAATAAAAAGTAGGAATAAACAAATATGCACTAAACCATGAAAGTCAGAACAAATAAAAATGAGTGGAAATAGTGGCCAAAATATTCAAAATAGCAAATAAGAGATGATTTAAATTCTTCTTTGATACTTATAGTTGAATGTCAACACATAATATTCCAGTAACTTAGATCATTTAAAGGACAGTTTGAAGGAGCTGCAAAGTTATCTAATTCCTCTTTGCACCTCCAAGACCACAGCAATCTGAGAGGTAAAACTAAACACCATCTCAAAAGAGCTGCCACGTAAGGCAAAGCAGTGTCTTTCAATATTTTCCTAGTTTAATTTAAAGGATAAATTTAAATGTGTGGGTTTAAACAGTCTCCCATAGGTTGATGATAAAAAATAAAAGTGACAACAGTAGAAACAATTAGTATTATAATCTACTTTGTTTAATTATGCCATGTATCTATAAAACATACTCTCAATTCAATTAATCTGTGAATAAAGCTGAGTATGAAAATTAACAAATTTATAACAAAAGATCCTCACAAATTGTACAAGTGACTTAGATGTTTCTCAAAGATTTAAAACATTATAAATCATGCTAAAAAATTGTGACAGCTTACACTTCAAAATTATACCTTTACTCTTAATACTATGTTAAATCATAGGAAGCAACAAAAGCTGATTAAAAAATACAAACTATCTTATAACAACTAAAATCCCAATAGCTAATAAAAGCTTTTGGAGAACAGTAATGTAATATAGTGGAGCCATCTTGTGGAAAACACTGAAGAAAGTTGAGTTTTGAAATTCATCTTTCAATTGTCCCTAAAGGCAAAGTAAACAGTTCTTGGAAAAAGACTCAAACCTAACACATAAGAAAAATTTACTCTCAAGTACAGTGGTTTTACTTAATGAAAGACTTTAATCCATGATCATAAAGATAAAAATCTCTTCAGAACTAGAATGAAAATATTAAGTAAAGACACTATTGATTCCAAATAAGGAACCAAATAACTGTCAAAAGTATTACATCACAAACTAAAATTTAAATTGTTTAATATTTAATCACCTGAATTTGAATTTACTAATGAACTAAAATGCATTAAAGAAGGAATGTTATACCACAAATTTTGTAGAACCTACCCACTATATAAGCCAACTTGATGTAAAATTGCAATTACTAAAAAAAAAAGTTTCAATCTTACACTCTTATCTGATGCACAAATATCTATATTTCCATAAACTGTTCCCAGACAGATCACTTTGCCTCCTCTTGCTTGAATATGTAATTTTTGACTCTGAAAGACAAATACAAAAATACATATAGAGAAAAAGAGAGAATAAATTTGACTTATACTAATAAAAACATTTCCAATATTTTATATATTTCCTTTTAAATAACAATAAAGCAGCAAAAGAGGAAGCAGGGAAATAGAAATGCACTGTTTGGAATCATAATATCAATCAGAAAAGAATGCCAACTGCTGTTAAAGGGATTAAATAAGCCATCTGGACTCAAAGAGAAAAAGAAGAGTGACTTGGGTGTTTCAGTAGCTTCACTGTAAAAGAACTTGGGAATCAAAGATCACTGTAGCTGGCTAACTAAACAGAAATGGGGGTGACATCACTGTCATTGTTCATCATTATTAATTACAATGATATTTACCACTTATTTGACAGTTTCTTTGCACCACATACTTTTCATGAACTATTATTTAATCCTCACACCTCAGACAAATGGGTATTATATTTTCCCCATTATGCAGAAGAAATCTAAGAACCAGAAAAGACAAATAACTTTATCAGGTGAGACAGTTAGAAAACAACAAAATATAACCTAACAGAACCCACACTCTTATGGCTGGGGTCATCTAAAGAATATATTCACAATTAGGTTAACAGCCCACTGACTGTTCAACTTTTTAGCACAACATACCCCTGAAACTGGAAGGAAGGAAGTGAAAATTCTTCTAAGCACAAATGAAAACAGTGGCCAGTTAGCCCCTCTGCCAGACCAAAACAAAACAAAACAAAAGTGTGTGTGGGGGGGAGGAGGGGGGAGGGGGCTGATTTCACACTTGTCAACTGTGGCAGAAACCACTACAGGTCCACAAAAATCCATTTTTTTCCCCAAAGTAAAAGTATAGCTGGGCCCTTGAAGAAATGATATTTTCCAGTTTCTCTTATCCCTTAGGTGTTGCTAAGCTTTTGCCAAGAAAATGTAAGTGGAAATGCTATGTGCAGTTTCCAGGCTGGTGCTTTTAGAAGTTAGTGCACCTTCTCTGCACTCTGCCTCTTTCACCAAATGAGTGCAGATTAAAGTAAGGCTTTAAATCACTATTTAGTATAACAAACTACTATGCTGTATTTTTTAAAATGCAAATGTGTGGCATTCAACGAGTTAAGGGTCTGCTGCCTAAAAATTTACTTAGTTAAATGTAGTATTGTCATACATTTTGCTTGGACAATAACGAAAGGTGGAAAAAGCATGAGTGGGGGAAATCAGAAAGACCCATTTTCAAATCTCAGCTAGCTCAATTTATTAGCTATGTGAACCTCAATCTCTTGGTGTCTCACAGTTTCTTCCTTGATAAAAGGAGATAATTCAAGAATTAAATGAAGGCTTAGCTAAATTTTCTGGTACATAATAACGGCTCAGTAAACAGTACCTATTATTTCCGCTATAAACATTTTATTACAATGATCAAATATATTTCAAGTCCTTAAAATGAGTGGAAGAGAAACTTGTATTAATAGGTGATCATTAATTTGAAATAATGATTATTATACCATATTTAAAACTTAAACCAGGTATTTTACCAAATGTTTCCATTTGTGAATTTAAGTCCGTTAAATCCTAAAATCTCAAGAGTAAATCTCTTAACCCTTGGTGTACATCATTAGGATCCACTGGACCGAAATTTAGTTCTTGAATTTCTTTTTGAGCTGTTGTATTTGTAAGGACTGATGTCTCGTAACTTTTATTCTTTCTTAGAGGTGTTCCAAAGAACAAATAGAAAATGTTTATTTTTTAAATAACAAAATAAAACTCATTCTCTTAAAGTTACCCTATCAGTCCACTGGACTCTTTCATAAATCTAAAATATAATACATTACGGGATCTTTGTGTTCGTATTTTTCATACGTCTAATAACATTTTGCTACTTCATTATCCCAGGAGTTATTTCATCATTTATTAATATCAATTATGCCCAACTATGCTAAAAGAGAAAAAAAATAAGACAACAGAAGACTGATGGATTTGCCTAGAATGGTAGTTCTCAGCTAAAGGTGATTTTGTCCCCCAGAAGACATTTGGCAATGTGAGGAGATATTTTTCATTGTCATACATAACTGAGGAGTGTGCTACCGGCATTTAGTAGGGATGCTGCTGAATATCCTACAATGCACAGGTCAGCCCCTGACAATGTAGAATTATCTGGACCAAAATGTCAACAGTGCCAAAGTTCAGAATCCATTTTTAATTTTATGCCCACAGTGGCACAACGAAGAAAACAGACAAAAAGATCTTTCAGACTTGCCAGATAAATCAAAAGATGAATGACAGCAGAATACTAGCTTCTAATTTTGATTGGGAAATTGAAAATCTAAGACTTTGAATCTTCATCTGTGTGGTGAACACACAATGCAATATACAGATGATGTATTATAGAATTATACACTTGATACCTATATAATTTTACTAACCAATGTCACCCCAATAAATTTAATAAAAAATTTTTTAAAATCACTCTGAGTCTTCAGAGGAAAATATTTTATATGAATTTTCAAGCATTGATGAGTGAACTATGTATTTCTAAGGAAAAAAGGAACTATGGTATTTTCATCCAGGTAGTCATCCAATATGAAGATGTCACTGTGTAATCTTTTATAAGAACTTGAACCAGCTCACTGTGCTAAAAGGACATGTTACAGTATTCTTTAATCTTTTTTGATACTTGTGCATCTAAATTTATTTGGAATGGTTTACATGTGGACAGATGCTAAAGGCAGGTATGCAAATAAAGGTGATTGGAACAAAACAAATAACAAAAAAATTTTAAATGCATTAATCATTCTAATTAGTTTATGAATCTAAAAATAAAATGTTTTGCAATTATGAAGCACAGATGACTAACTTCTCTTCAACAAAGTTACCAGCCATCAAAGTTAACAAAACTATTGTGTTTTGAATATGCAGGTTAAGAAGTACTAGTAGAAATAAGCTAACACCTATCAGAGATGTATTTGAAATCATTTCAAGCTAAGGCCACTCTAATTTTAAGAAAATTAAGTATGAAAATGCTATTACAAAGCAAGATGAATAATTTGTTGTTTAGCACAAGTACCTACTTAATCCTTAAGTGATAAGCTAACTGGTACATTAAAAATGTGATTAACGTAATATTTTAAAATGTACTATTATTTTCATTGTACACTTCAAAATGAAACCTAAAAGGAATATGAGAAAAAAAACTTTAAAGTTGCTACAACCTCTATACTTTCAGAACAGAACTGATTTCAAGGCAAAATTTTTGCAAGTAATTTCTGAGTGATAAATAAATGACACTCAGTAAATGATACTCAGAATAATAGCTTAGTTTGATAGGCTCATAGTTAATAGTTTAAGGATTTTAAAAGAAAATAATACTGAAACAAAATTAGAAAAAATGCTTATACCTTAATAGACTGTAAGATGCTAGTCCCCTGCTCCATTTCAATTTTGCAATTATCACATTCAATATTTTGGACTTTTATACAGCCAGACCCTGATGACTTGATATTCAAGTCTAGAAATGAAAAAAGAAAAAAACAAGTTAGTACCATGGTTAATGGGCTCCAAAGCATATTTAGTACCCCCTAGACATCCAGCTCCTCATTTATGTCCATAATTACTGAACCCTGGGGAAAGCACAGTTGTCAGCAGTCTCTCCCTAAAGGTAAGGAGTCTTCACCATGACAACACCAAATGTAATGCCCTTTTCTGCCAGTTTTTAGAAATAAAGTAGTTTCTGTTGGCCTAATATCATCTAAAGAGAGAAAGTAATATAGGAGGGAAGAGGGGTCAGAAATTCCAAATCCTATAGGCACTCTTGGGAAAAGAGAAGCTTCTTTCCCACTGAGAAAGCATACACAGTTAAGAATATAGCAAGCTGGTCGGACCGCTGAGTGGCTCAGTTGGTTAACAGCGCGAGCTCTAAGCAACAGGGTCGCCAGTTTGATTCCCACATGGGCCAGTGAGCTGCAACCGAGCTGAGCTGCTGCTGAACTGCCAACAGATGGCAGGATGGCTCAGCTGGTGATAGCACATGCTCCTAACAACAAGGTTTCTGGTTCAATTCCCTCATGGGATGATTGGACACAGCACCTTGAGCTGAGCGGCCGCAAGCTGCTGACGGGCAGCCGGATGGCAACGGGACTTGGAGCTGAGCTAGCTGCGCCCTTCACAACTAAGACTGAAAGAGAATAACTTGGCTGTTCCCCTTCAATTCCCAATAAAAAAATCTTAAAAAAAGAAAAAAAAAGAATACAGCAAGTTAAGAGTCATTATGGTAAACTGGATAAGTCAGTGAGCCTACACTCTTATATTCATTAAGATTTAAAAATTTGTTCCCAAACCTCCCTCAAATTAAAAGCATTTTGCAGAAGTAGCATGGATCAGTATATATGATCATTACTTGGTATTTCAAATCCTATCTCTAACCTTTCATGTCTAAAAAAATAAAGATATTACCATATAGGTGTATCAAAAGGTATTTGTGGTAATAAAAAAAGGAAACAACTTGTAAAACCTAGTATTAAATGGTATTAAAACCTCAAAATTGTAGATAAATAACAGTATTATCTGAAGAAAATTGGAAAATAAGGAGTCACTGGTGGCATCCTTGGCTGTCAATTTAAGGTGTAACTTTAAGTGCCTCTGTATAAAATAAAAAATAAAAAACATTGACATTTAATACCTAATTCAAATAAATATTGATGATTTCACTTAAACTAGACTAGAGAAGTAAATACTATGTTGCCCCAAACACAAACTACTGGGGTATAACACCACATATTCAATAATTATGGCATAAAAATAAATCTCTACCGTAGTGTATTTTGCAGTCTCTATAAAGATTTAAAATAAAAACAATATTTTGGTAGGGATTAATCTAAAATACAAAGACAATTTTACCCCATACTTACATGGATGCAAGTATAACTGCAAAATTTTTACTCAGTTGTGTTACAATGTAAGACTTGATCTAAGGCAGCATTGATAGACATGGAGAAAGGAAACAGATTCTAAACATACTCTGCCCTCACTATCTCTATCGGTAGAGAAGTTAAGGCAAGACATTGATTGACAGTAATATTACTCTCATCTATTCACTGAAACAGGTATAGACAAACTTGAGGAACAAGTAAATTATGAAGAAAACTGAATTATATTGATTTGAGGGGCCCATAGAATAGATACACGGAAAGAGTAAATTGGAAATGAAGTTCTGGCTCTAAAAAGTATCAACAAATAATGAGGCTTGGGAACACCAACACAGGCAGTTCTATTTTTATTTGTGCTGCCATAAAATTTGGGATATCTCTATTTCAGTACTCAGTCTACTTTGCACTATAATAATACATTCGCAGATCTTCCTTCCCACCCCAGACTGTTACATTTTGAGGTCAGGATCTCTTATTCATCTAAGCTAGTTAGATGTTGAGAAGCAATAAAGCATAGTGGATCTGCAGACTCCAGTCAGTGCAAATCCCAGTCCCACCACTTTATCTCTGACAGCAAACAGGCATATTTCTTGATCTACTCTCACTAGAACATAAATTTCATAAAGGCATGGATTTTTTTTTCTATTTTTTCACCCACAATAAATATTTACTTTATGAAACTTGCTGTATTTCAATTTCCTTATCTGAAACGGTGACAATAATAGTATCTACTTTATAGAACAATTGTAAGGATTAGAAAAGATCATAGAAGCATTAGCTGCTATTATGATCATCAACAATTTCATCCTTCAGTCCCAGGAAGGAAGGAGCCTGGGTAGACTTTCCTACAAAAGTGTTGGCTTGCATTTGAGAAATAACACACAACCCAAATACCTAGAAAACATATCTTGCAGGTATTATCAAGTGAAGTTTCCCAGGTAGCCTTACTATGTTTTTTTTTTTTTTAAAAAAAACCTGATACTAACGAGGGCCAACCGAGTTGGTTAAGAGCTTGCTCAACAGTGCCAGCTCTGAGCAACAGGGTCACCGGTTCGAGTCCCGGCCGGAGCTGAGCTGCCGCTGAGCTGCCAACAGGTGGCAGGATGGCTCAGCTAAAAAAAAGCAAAAAACAACAACACCTGCTACTAACAAAAGATTTACTTAGGCCAAAATGAATGGAGATGTATCAGTTAAGAAGCTGGGTGCCTATTTGAAACTAAACACTTGGTCCAGGTTAGCAATGGAAAATCCAATAGACAGGGCTGTTTTGGGACAGACCCCAGGTTGTGAGCAAGGGGAAATGTAGATGGACTGCCACACACCATTGAAGGGATTATCAAACAATGAAAAATAAACCACTGAAAAAATAAACCACTTTACTATTGACAAAGTACAATGAGTGACAGAAATAGGAACAAAGTGCCAAAGGAGAACATAACGGGCTCCACAAATGTCATTTCACTTAGAATTCCAAATCATGTTTCCATTCGATTCATAAAATTTCTATAATTGGGAAACGAATTCGTAACTACTACTCGGAAACTCAACGTAGGACAGAAAAAAGAGGCAACTTCCGAAAGGGACAACTGTAAATTAGGTTAGAAAGTCAGATCCAAAGGGACCAATTAAAAAATGCACTTCGGACTAATTTAAGGAGGTCCTGGGTGTGCCCTGGGCCCCAAACCCATTTTCACATCACTTCACTTGCCAAACTTCAGGGGCGCGATCACCTCCACGGACGCCTGGGGGTCAATGGTGTCAGACACAATGGCCACCTCCTTCAGTGCCCCGTCGTACTTCACGTGCAGGTCGCCCAGGTCCTGAGCCCCGCCCTCCACTCCGCTCACCGCGACCAGAACGCGGTCGGCGTCAGGATACGTAAGGGGGTCCAGAGGCCTCACCGCCAGGTGGCACGGGAGCTGCGCCCGCAGCCAACCGAACGGGCTCACCTGCAGCGCCCAGGACTTAAGAGTCCGGTGCGCGGGGCCAGGCGGACAGACCTCGGGCTCGGACCCGGGCCCGCGCTCGCCCCCACCTAAGCCAGATATCCAGGCCTGACAAGCCCGACGCGCCCAGTGCCCGGTGGCCTCTCCGTCCCACGCTCGGAGCTGACCGAGCCGGAGGCAGCCAAGCCCCCAGCCCGAGCGGGGGGCGAACATGGCGCGCCCCTCTCGCGCTCCCTCAGATCACCTCACTCACAGCCCAGTCTCGCCACCGCCAGACGACTTGGCACTGTGCCGGCTCAAGTCAAAGGGGTGACATTTGCTAGGGTTTGCTGAAGTAAGAGCAAGGCTGCTCACTATAGCCAGCAATTTAAAAGCTCAGCCGCTCACGCCTATATTTTAAAGCAACAGGGTCACCGGTTCTCAACGGCAAGTTGAAATTTTAAAGCTGTAAGTATCCACCCTGACCTGGACTTCCAGCCTACCGACCTCCCCTTTCGCAAAGGCCTACGGGATAGGTAGTTCTAAAGGGAGGCAAAAGGCGAGGGGTTCTTGGCAGCCCAGAAACTACATATCCCAGGAGGCAATGCGCAGGTAGTAAGAGCAGGTGTCACATTGTGCTTGGAAGGCGCGCGTTCTTTGCCTTAAACCCCTTAGCCATTGGAGGGATGGAAAGAAAAATCTACATGGCATTCAACTGGCCAATGGAAAGAGCGGAGGGGGCAAAGTGGGCAAGGTTGTTTCGTTTCCTTGGATACCGAGGACGCGGCTTCTTTGGAGAGGGTGGAGCTTTGGAGTGAAACCCTGGAGGCCATAACCCACAGTGAAAAATAGGAGCCTAAATAAGGATCAGTACCAAGGAAAGGGGTAAGAAACTGCAGTTTTAAAGGTGAAAACTAGATGCAAACTAGGAGTACCATCAGTGGGTGGTTATGTCCAAACTTAACAAAACTAGAACGGGGTACCCTAGGATGGAGGATCTCTAAGGCAAGAGGATAAAGAGCCAGATTGGTACTTTTTGAGTGAACTCCCTCTTTGACAACAAATATAGGAATAAGCGTTAGAGTCCTGCTTCCTTCTGATTCTTAAGTGATCCTAGTAGGCCAGTCATTGGACGTCTCTGGGTTTTAATTGCTCGTTTTTAAAATGAGGTCAATAATACCTTCCTTTCCTTGCCTCAAAGGGTTTTTGTAAGGATCAAATCAGATAATGGACGTGAACGCGGTGCACAGGCTATGAAATTGCCGTGTAAATAAAGTACTGTATTTTTATTTTAGCGATAACATTGCCTCTAAGTTACTAAAAGAAAAGCTGAGAGATCAGGACTTGCGTTGACAGCAATATTGATCTCTTTGACTACAAATGATCCTCGATTTTAGGGCTAAAATGAGAGGGGGGAATGGAGAGAGAGAGAGAGAGAGAGAGAGAGAGAGAGAGAGAGAGAATGAATATCGTGCAATGAGAAGAACATGGGAGTGATTATTTTCTGCCCCCACAACTGGTTTATGTGTGTCACCTGAACCTGTTTCTTCAACCTTAAGATGATGAGGAATTGCACTAAATGACTCTACCTTTTATTATTCAGTGGGTAATTTAAAAAATGGAAAAGAAAAGATTTATTTCCTCATTTCCCGCTTATCTCTCCCTTTCTGTGCCACTTCCTCTTTCTACAAATCATTCCCTAAGTTCTTAGTAAAGACACACTGCAAATAGTGAGGTTTAATAAAATGCAAGTGCAGAAACTGAATGCCTTAAAAAACTGAAACCCTTGACTAAGTGCAATAATCAAAATTACTGGGAGCTATAGTGATAGAGAGATGGGTTAAATAGAGTCCTAATGAGCTGGGCTAAGGTCCTTACGGGCCCAAGTCACACAGTTTTTTACTAGCCATTACCTTTTCAAAAATTCAGTGTTTTCTTAGGTTATTCTTTCCTCCTTTCTGTCTTTTAGTCTTTCCTCCCTTATTATTCACCCTCCTATTGAAGGCTCACAATAGGTGCTGGCTTTTAGATTCACCAAGTTCCCACTGAATACTATTATAGTTCTGTCCTTGGCTTTGTGTTTAATTTGGTCGTAATTATTCAACTGATCTTCAAATTGTCTTTTTAATGAAAACCTAAGGGAATAACTTTGAAAAAGAATTTGATAAAGGCGTTTGTTAAAGCAAGTAGATAGTGCACTCAAATTTGTTGTACATTTGCCAAATATTTTTAGATTAAACAGGAATCCCTAATAGAACATTTTGTTTCTATGGTATTTTTCCTTTTCTGAGACAAACCAAGTAAATGGAATTGGCAACTGAACCTTCATTGTCTATGTGGCAAAATGATTGTTTTACTATTTTGAAGTAAACATAATAAAACTGAAAAATTACTTTTCTGATCATATCAGTTTGAAAATGATTGTTAATTAAGATTAACATATTAAAAGGTTATTGATATTTTTAAAAGTCTAATGATGTATTTATCAAATGTGTCCACATGTCAATAATGACTAATAAAAATATTACTGTTTTAGAATCACCTTCCAAAATCCAGATTTGTGCACACGATGCACAGGTAAAGCCAAAACAATGAGACACCAGTGCTTGGAGATAGAGAAACGTTTATTTGATTTGGTTAAAGTGAGAGGATGGGAGTGGAAGATCTCTCAAATTCATCTCTCCCAAAAGACAAAGTAGGGAGTTTTTATGCCGCTGGGGCGTAAGGGAGGGGAAGTTCCAGGAAACTGAGAGAGAAGTCTGTGATTCTTTAGTCATAGATGAGGCTTTTTCATATCAGAGTCCTGGGCATCAGCAGCTGGTCGCAGCTACCTTGGAGACATTCTCTCCTTCTGTAAAACAAATATAAATTCTCCTTGTGGCCCTGAAGTTATCTCCTTCCGCTTGACAAAGAAACAGTAAATCAGCAACACAAAATTACATTGTGAGAACAAGGGGTGCTGGGTTGAAGAACCAAAATTCTGCAAAATATCTCATAATTTTGTGTTAGTGACACTATCTTTAAAGCAAAAAACAGAAACTAGACATCTTGTGACTATTGCCATTATTTAAGCTATTATTGTCTTGTGCTTAACTAGGTTTATTTTTTTCTGTTATCTCAAGCAAAGTGTATTTTTAAACATTTCTTCTGGAACTTGCTTTACAGGCAGTCCTTTAAAACATGACTGGCGTACTTTCTTAATCTTTGACTATAAGCTGTGTGACAACCAAAGCAACTGAAGCATTTAGTTAAAGCCTATACCTATATCCCATAATTAAGAGTTAAATTATTTAATTCTATTTGCCGAAAATACTAGGGGCATTAAAATTACAAGAGACTTGGCTACACTACCTTTTGTCTGTATGACTTTATAGTTTTCAAAGCATGTTCACTGTATTATCTCGGTATCCTCACAAAACACTGTTTAGCAGGGCAAGTATTATCCTCACATATAGATGAGGAAGCAAATTCAGAAAGTTTAAGATTACCCACTTAGAAGATCTAGCCCTCTTACCACTCTACCAAAAAGGCTTTCTATCTTCCTGACATTTTTGAAGAAAAATATTATTCATCAAATGAAAGGAGATAACTGTGAAAGGAGATCACAGATAACTTTTCCCCCTTGTTTAGAGTTTACTTGTGGGTTATTTCTACATCTTCAGTTCTAAAAATGCTATTCCTGTAGTCATGAACATATATACTGCTGGTGAGAGTGTAAGTTATTACAAACTTTCCAGTGTTCAGTTCAGCAATATGCATAAACTGCCTTAAAAACATGTGTATTTGTGACTTGGAAATTGTACGTTTTGGAATTTAACGTAAACATAAAATTAGAGCTATTCAAAAAAACATGTTTAAGGAATTTTGTTTTACAGGGTTACTTACGATAGTAAAGAATTGAAGCAACTTAAATGTCCAAAAATAGGAGAGTTATATAAAATTAGTATTCATCTGGAATATTATGGAACGATTTAAAAATCATATTTGAAGACTATTCAGTGATATGGGAAAATTTCCATAATATAATTGTAGGGAAAACCTACAATTCTCCGTCTGTGTGTGTCCCCTTTACTCTCACACTACTGCTACACTCACAAAAATTCACTTCTGACACTCTAGTCACCAAACGTGTGGGGCTTCTCCCTACAACAGGCAATTCTCTGCGACACTAGCTGGGTGTCCTACAATTTAACTCAATTGAGACACTAACAATGTGGAGATAATGTCAGATCCCACAGGTTGAGGGCTCAGTCCCACAAGACTGCTCCCACCCACTTCAGATGCCAATCGCATGTGGTAGGTCCCTACGTTACCCACAACTTCTGCCTGTTGGCTACAAATTGGAGCTTCCCACAATCCTCTCCTCAGATTCAATTAATTTGCTAGAGTAGCTCACAAAACTCAGGGAAACATTTAACTTACATTTACCAGTTTATTAGAGGATATGATAAAGGATACAGATAAATAGCCAGATGGATACATAGTGTGAGGTCTGGGAGGGTCTCAAGAGCAGGAGCTTCTGTCCCTGTGGAGTTGGGGTGCGTCACCCTCTCAGTGTGAATGTGTTCGCCTACCTGGAAGCTCTCTGAACCCCAAACTATTGGGATTTTTACGGAGCCTTCATCACATAGGCATGATAGATTATTAACACCATTTTCAGCCCTTCTACCTTCTCAAGAGAATGGAATTCACAGCTAAAAATTCCGAGATTTCTAGGCATGGCTTATTCTTTCCAGTGACCAGCCCTCATCCAGGAGCCATCCAGGAGACCACCCAAAGGCCCCTCATTAGAACAAAACATATTCGTATCACCCAGGAAACTACAAGGGTTTTGGGAACCCTGTATCAGGAGCCAGGGGGCAGAGACCAATATATATATTTTTTCTATTAGTTCACAATAATATTAAGTGAAAAGAGTAGAATACCAAATTGTATGTCTAGTATGATCCCATTTCTGTAATAATAATAGTAATTTTAACATAAAATTATATTTAAATATATATCCCGTAGAAAAAATTCTAAAGGGAAATACACAATTTGGTAACAATGGTTATCTGTAAGTAGTGAGATAATGAATTATTTCTTCATTTTTGTGTGTGTGTTTTCAATAGTGAACATATGTTACATTTATAATTTTAAAAATTTTAAAGCATTTCTTAGCATATATTGCTCCCTAAGACTGATTCAACTAATAGAAGATTTCTTACCATCTAAATGTAAATGCCCATGAATATTTTCTTATTTAATAATTTATATTCAATAAATGGACAGCAGAGGGCATGAGAGAGTTTTCAGAAAAATGTAACCTAAACAAAGGATTCTGGAATTCAACTTAAGTGAGGGAAGCCCTAGGAATTTGCTAAATTTCTTAATTATAACCTTTTAAAATAAATATATCTTATGACCTCTATTCTTCATATGAAATTTTAAACTCAATAATCTAATCTAATAACTAACAGCTAAGAAGTATCTAATGAATATGTAGGTAGTCCCATATGAAATCTACATATTATTTGCTTCCAGGCAGATGATATACAGGAAAAAGCTTGATTATTTAATATAGTCAAGTTCCCCATTTTAAACACCTTCAGAAGTTGCCTAGGTATCAAATATCTCAGGAAGATTCTCGAGGTAGGGGAATGTAAGTGCTTTGTACAATAAAGCAATATGTACAGTATTTGTATGTATGTGTGTGTCTAAGATAGCATTTATTTTAACCAGAGAGTTTACTTATAATAGAAAACTTTTAAAAGCTTGCTTTTTAGACTAGAGTTCTTTTAGTGATAATACTTCATTCCATTTCTACAAGATAGCAATAGTATTTCATCCAATGATACAGTAGTAGCATTGATATATCTTTTGAGCGGAAATTCCAGTTACAGTCTATATATTTTGAGCTATGCTTTTAGATATGTATGGGTTTGGGATTAATATTGCTTCCTGATAATTTTCTTGTCATTAAATAATGATCTTCTTTATCTCTAATATTGCATTCTGTCTTGATGTATATTTTTATCTAATAATAATATTTTCATTCTTTTATTTCAAACCTGTGACATTATATTTGGGACTAGTCTCTTATAAATAGAATACAGCTCGATGTTTTAAATATATTTTGAGAATCTGTCTAAACAGGTAAATTTAACCCATTTATATTTTTTTGTAATTACTTTTATGTTTATACTTATTCTTACCCTCTTATTTTGTGTTTTCTACTAACCTTGCCTTTTTTGTTCCTCTTTTTCTCCATTTCCTGTTTTAGTCTAAATACTTTTCTTTATTCACCTCTTTCCTCTGTAGTAATTTGGACGGCTATTTTCTTTTTTTCTAATCATTATCCTTAAAATTTTAGCATGCTAACTTAACTTAGCAAAAGTCTAATCAGTCAATATCTTCATCCTCCTTTCAAATAATAGAATTCTTTAACACCAATTTTTTCCCTTCGTCTTCCATGTCATTTATTGCCATGTGTATTTTAGTTCCACTTTGTTTTTGAAGCCATACAAATAGTTATTTTTGTTGTTGTTGTTTATATTCAATGCTTATTTGAATTTAGCAATGTTTCCTGATTTATTTGCTCACCCTTTCCTTCTAGTTTCAGTTTCATTTTTAACTGAAGTATATCCATTATATATATTCAATTCGTCTCTGAGAAATTTCTTTAGACTTCATCTGAAAATGTCTTTATTTTACCCTCACTCTCAAATAATAATTTAGTTGACAGTTACTGTCTCTTAATACTTCAAAGAAGTACAGTTTTTGTTAATGAGACGCCTTCTATCTAATTTAGCTCTCTTGTACAGAATCTGCTTTTTTTCATTTGATTAATTTTGGACTATTTTTCTTTGTTTTGATAGTATACAGTTTTAGCACTCTATGTAGGTTTAGTTCTTTTTGTTTGCTTTGCTTTGTTTTAAAGTCAATTTTATCAATTTACACTCAGTAAAATTCACCCTTTTTAGATGTACAGCTCTATGAATTCTAGCAACTGTATACAGTAAAGTAACCACCGTGACAATCAAGTTATAGAACTTTTCCATCATTGCCAAAAGTTCTTTCATGTCCCTTTGTAGTCCGTCCTTCTCCCCAGGCACCTAGATCCTGGCAACCACTGATCCATTATCTGTCCCTATACTTTTGTCTTTTCGAAACTCATATCAATGGAATCATATAGTATATAGCCATCTGACTTAGTGTAATGTATTTGAGATTCATTCATGTTTCTGTGTCAGTAGTTCCTTTTTGTATCTGAGTTGAAGTCCATTGTATTAATGTACCATAATTTGTTTATACATCCACAGGTTGATATTTGGATAGTTTCCAGTTTTGGGTGACTATGATTAAAGCCAGTATAAACATTTGTGTACAGTTTTGAATGGATATGTGTCTTCATTTCCCTTGAATGAATACATATGAGTGGGATGGCTGGATCATTTGGTAAATTGTGTATATATAATAAGAAATAACTGAACTGTCTCCAAAGGAGCTGTACAATTTTACATTCCCTCTAGCAGTATGTGAGAGTTCCAGTAATTCCATGTCCTCACACAAACATTGGTATTGTTGCATTTTAAAAAACCCACCCTGATAGCTGTGTAGTTGTATCTCATTGTGATTTTGATTTGCATTTCCCGAGTTACTAATGAAGTGAGCATATTTTCATATTTTTATTTGCCACTTGTATATCTTCTAAGGTGAAGAATCTGTTCAAATCTTTTGCCCATTTTTTGATTGGTCTGTTTGATATCTTATTATTGAGTTATGATATTTCTTTATGTATTTTTGATACCAGTCTTTTGTCAGATTCATTATTTGCACATGTTTTTTCCCATCTGTGGCTTTTGTTTTTAATTTCCCAACACTGTCTTCTAAGGGAATATCTTTTAAATTTTGAAAAAGTCCAGTTTAACTATTTTATTTTATTTTTTATGATTTGTGGTTTGGTGTCCTATCTTTAAAAAAAAAAAAAACTTTCTCCAAACGAAGGTCACAAAGATTTTCTCTTGTTTTCTTCTGGAAGGTTTGTTTGTTTGTTTGTTTGTTTGTTTGTTTTAAGGTTTTACATTTAGGCCTATGCCTTATTTCTAGTAAATTTTTTTAAATGATGCAGGTTAAGGTTGAGGTGCATTCTTTTACATAAGGATGGCCAGTTGTTCCAGCATTATTTGTAATATGATTATCTCAATGGATTTTTAAAAAACATTTAGCAAAATTTAATACCCTGATAATTTCTGATAAAAACTCTCTACAACTTGGAAGAGAAGGGAGCTTCCTCAACCTAATACAGGCATCTATGAAAACCTTAAACTTAATAACATACTTAACTATAAAAGGCTGAATGCTTTTCTGCTTAATACCTGGTACAAGGCAAGGAAGTTGACTCTCACCACTTTCATTCTGCATTGCCCTGGAGGGTCCTAACACAATGCAATAAGGCAATAAAAAGAAATAAAAGGAATCTACATTAAAAAGGGAGAAATAAAATTGTCTTTATTTGCAGACATGTTCATCAAAGTAGAAATTCTAAGAAATTTTATGCAAAGCTACTAAATTAATAAAGTTTCACACTGTCACAAGATATAAGATCAGCAACAAAAATCTATTTTATTTCTAAGGACTATCAATTGCATTTTGAAATAGAAACTTTAAAACAATGCCATTTACAATAACATAAAAAATGTGGGATAATTAGGGATAAATTTAGTAAAATACATGCAAGACCTGTCTCCTG
>NW_017731586.1:1461766-1486088 GCF_001890085.2 Hipposideros armiger
CAGACAAGTTGCTGTCCTTTTGTTCTTCAGTCTAGTTGTGGAGGACGTCGCTTCACTGGCCCATGTTGGTATTATCATTGCGCTCTTCCCTGATGAGGCAGATGGGTCGCTGGCCTCTGGACGGCCTCTCACAGCGGCTCTTGGCAGCTCACACCAGCTGCCAACCACTCACGCTGGCTGCCGGCCACGCACGGTAGCTTATGGCAGGCAGCCCACTGCAGCAGGAGCTGCAGCCTACGCCGTCGCTGGCGACTCATGGCAGCCCAGCTCCAGGTCAAGCTGCTGTTCACCATCTTAGCTGTAGAGGGCAGCGTCACTGGCCCTCATGTGGGATCCGCACAGGGACCCTGCTGCTCAGAGCTGGCGTCCCAAGCCAGCTCTTAACCAACGTGCCATTCAGCCGGCCTGGTTAATTCATTTTTTGATAAAGGTGCCACATAGTTCAATAGGAAGAGGATACATTTCCCAACAAATGGTGCTAGAACAATTGGATATCCCCACGGAAGAACATCACCCCTTACTTCACACCATACACAATAACTTGAAGTACATGAAAGGTGCCAATAAAAGAGCTAGAACTATAAAATTTCTAGAAAATATAGGGAAAAATCTTGTGACCTTCAATTTGACAAAGATTTCTTAAATAAGATACAAAAAACATGAATCATAAAAGAAAACAAATGACAGATTGCATTTCCTCAAAATTCAAACTTTTTGCTCTTCAAAATGACAATGCTAAGAAAATTAAAAGACTGGGAGACACTGAGAGAAAATATTTACAAAACATATTGATAAGGAATTTGTATCCAGAATACACAAAGAACTCTTACAACAATAATAGGGAGAAAAACAACCTGATTTCTTTAATGGGCAAAAAAATTTTGAATAGACACCTCACCTAAGAAGATATATAAATAGCAAATAAACCCGTTTAACATAGTAAGTCATTATGGAAATGAAAGTCAAAACCCCAATTTAAAACTAGATACCACTACACATCCTCCAGGATGTCTAAAACTAAAAATATTAACAATTTCAAGTGTTGACAAGGAGGTGGAACAGTGGGAACCCTCATACATTGCTGGTGGGAATATAAAACGGTACAGCCACTTTGGATAACAATTGACAGCTTCTTATAGAATTAAACATATAGTACTCACCCTTTGACCCAGCAATTCCACCTCTGG
The DNA here is from genome assembly GCF_001890085.2 of Hipposideros armiger. NCBI lineage: Eukaryota > Metazoa > Chordata > Mammalia > Chiroptera > Hipposideridae > Hipposideros > Hipposideros armiger. The sequence continues at coordinate 1,462,954 of NW_017731586.1, forward strand.
ATATTTACTGAAGAGAAATGAAAATGTATATTCACATGAAGACTTGTAATCCAATGTTCATAGCAACTTCATTCATAATAACCAAAAATGAGAAACAAATCAAACGTCTATCAGCTGGAGAAAAGCAGGTAAAGTGTGGTATGTTTGTACAATAGAATAGAACTTAGCAAAAAAAAGGAATGAAATACTGATATCCACAGCAATATTCATGAACCTCAAAAACCTTGTGCTAAATGATAAAAGGCAGACAGACACCTATGAGTTTACACAAAATTCTAGAGAACGCAAAACTACTGGTGGTTACCAGGTGCCTGGGATGGAGAGGATGGGGCAGCAGGCAGCACTGATTGTAAAGGGACACAAAGGAACTTTTTAGAGTGATGGGAATATTTGTGGCAGTGATTACACAACTGTCAATATTTGTAAAAACTCATCAAACTGTACACTTAAATTGTGAGTTTTATTGCACATAAATTTTGCCTCAATAAAGCTGTTTTTAAAAAATAAAACTTAATTCGTGTTTTCCTTTTCCTGCCCTCCTCCTGGACATGAGAACCAAGTTCAGGGTTATTACATAGCACTGTGGCTTCAGGATGGTTGTCTGGTCAGTGCTTGGTGTGTACCATGTTGACTCCTCCTGAAATGTACATCCTGGGTCTCAGACATGGGTCCCCATGCTGGCATCTCCTGAGAATTCTGGTTTCCATCTGGTTCTCAGTTGTATGGTCCACAGAGCTTCGTGAAGCAGTGTCTTTTCATCAGAACATCAAGGGTTCTTGGGATGCAGTACTCCCAGCCAGCCTCAACACCTCTCCCACGCCACTCTGTAAATTCTCTTGGGCCATTTCTTTTTTTTTTTTTTTAAAGATTTTATTGGGGAATTGTGGGAGGGGAACAGCACTGGGGAATCGGGGAAGGGGACAAACAAGTTGCTGTCATTTTGTTCTTCAGTCTAGTTGTGGAGGACGTTGCTTCACTGGCCCAAGTTGGCACCATCATTGCACACTTCTTGGGCGAGGCAGATCAGTCGCCAGCCCCTGCACAGCCGCTCACGGCAGCTGCTGGCTGCTCATGCTGGCTGCTGGCTACACACGGTAGCTTATGGCAGCCCACTGAAGCAGGGACTGCAGCCTACGCCATCGCCGGCAACCCATGGCAGCCCAGCCCCAGGTCGAGCTGCCATTCACCATTTTAGCTGCAGAGGGCAGTGTCACTGGCCCTCATATGTTGGATCCGAACCGGGGCCTTCTGGCATCCCAAGCCAGTTCTTAACCAACGCGCCAACCAACGCGCCACTCGGCTGGCCCTGGGCCATTTCTAACTAAATAGTCCTCTCTGCTTTGTCACATGAAGAGATAAGGTTGATGGTGGCTCTGGAACCTTGCCACTTTCTCCAAGTCCCTCCTGGGAAAGGAGGCACATTATCTCTCTGATGTTCTTGTGTGTCCTAGTTCCACTATTTCATCTCCTAAGCCTGGCCCTGAGTGGACAGGGTGCCTCGGGGGCTAACTTGTTTTCTCACCAACTCTCCTTGTTGCCCCAGCTCAAAGAAAGGGTTGGTTTGTTTGTTTAATTTTCTTTTTCAATGTAAAATAGGGATATTGTCTTGGCAAATATTCTTCTAACCCTATAATGAAGGTAAGAACCTTTGCCTTTAGAGGAAGGAAAGAAATTGAGTAAGGGAAGCTGCCTGGGGGGAGGAAGCCTAAAGTGGAGCTCTGCCTAGGGCCAGGGGACGCCTGAGAACAGGAAACGCTTATGCAATCACAAGAGGAGACAATGAAATTTCTAGACTTGGGAGAGGGAACTGCTTTACTTAATTGTTTAAAGCTGGCTCTGCTCATACTTGGATTTGACGCATATTCTTTTAAGGACTTTAAAAAAATTGTGTTGCTTTCTTTCTCCCTCGCCAGCACCCAATGTCCTAGGTCGTCGTTCTTATTCTAAATTTAAACATCTCGCAGTGGGACTTGAAGATACGGTCTACCAGGACCCACATCAATTCACAAGGAGTTATGGTATAAATTCGTACTGAAGAGGACCCGGATCACCTTTTCCTGCCTAAAGATTCCTGAAATATTTTGTCCAGCCCCAAGCTGACCTCTATTTCTTTGTTCCCTATCGAAATAATTTACGGCATATACAGGAAAGCAAGAGAACCAGGCAGTGGTGGGAGGGAGCTAACATTTATTGAGGACTAATGCTGGGCTCTGGGCTGAGACTTCACATGCATCGTCCCATTTAATCTTCACAACTTTTAAATCATCTTGCAGTTAAGAGGTTGAATATCTCGCCCAAGGTCATACAGTGAGGAGAGGAATGAAACTGCAGCCTAAGTTGAAAAACTTCAAGTAGTCATTTCCATTAGTGCATGCTGTCATCTTGGTAGACTAAGTTAAAGCCTCATGTCACGTTCTTAGATGAAATAAGATGAGGAAGAGGAAGAGGAAGGAGAGAGGGAGGGAAGGAAAGAAGGAACCCCGGCAGATGCAGATCAAAAGCAGTGATAGCCCATATTTCATGAAGTTCTTTGCTAAGGAAACAGACCCATCTAGAGTAGACCCACAGTTCCTACTAACTGGAGTATGCGGAAGAGGAAAAGGGTATGAAAGAGCAGGTTTGCAAGGCAATGGCCTAATTAGATAGGATATATATTGTGGTAATGTTATGAACGTGCTTTTTGGTATCATTGTTTAAAATTCAAGCAAAGACAGTGGACTTTGAGAAACATGCACATTTTCGTAGCAATAGTGAGGAGCAGCCTACAGTGTGAGGATTCCAGGTTACATGCAAACATGTAGAATCTGCGATACAGACTTTCTGGAAGACTGTTGGCTTTAGAGGAACTTGGGCATTCCAAAGCTCCCACAGGAGTTGGAACTCAGGCTCTGCTCTCTACTGAATCATTCGGAAACTATTAAGGGAACTAAGTGATAGGGCCTCGCAGGCACCCTTTGACTTTCTGAAGCCTGAATGGACTTGCAGAATGACTGTAAATTATTGCAGATATGACCAGTGTTTCTTGCATCTCTTTGTGTTTGTGAAGGCGTTCCTTTGGTTTGTAACTATAGCAACAAGTTCTATAGCCCATTGTTTTGCAAAGCTTAGTCTTACCACCATGGACTGCCTAATCGCCTTTCTATGAAACTTAATTTGTCTTTAATTGATTTACACTGTGCTGGCCTGCTCTTTGCTAAAGGGGTCCTAGCTTTACACCTTTGCAGTGACTGAAGTTGAATTCCCTCCACCTGCCTGTACCCTTGATCCTGCTTTCCATTACTGAAGGCCAAGAGGAACAGGTTTTGCTAAGGCCATGACAAGTGCCCTGCACAGTATAATAGAAAAGGGTGAGGGATTTGGAGCCAGTGGGCGTGGGTTTGAATAAATACTGCCATTTATAGCTGCGAGATCTTGGGCACATCATTTATATTCTCTGACCTTCAATTTTCTCATCTACAAAATGAATATTAATTCTTATGGAACATGGTTGCAAGGATTAAGTGAAATATATAAGGGAAAGTTTTGTTTCAATTGTGAAGAGCTGTATATGATATTATCAGGTGCACAGATGACTGACCACGGGCTGGAGTGTCTGCATGCTAATGAGGACAACCAAGAGGATATGTTAGAGACAAAAATCACATCTGTTTCCAGGACAGTTCTTTCACGTGGATAGTGCTCCCCTGCATGACCCTATATGTTATACCCACGCAAAAATAAATAAAAGTAGTTCCTTTTGGCTGTGTAGGTTTCTAAGAAAAAATAGGAAAAATATATAAGAAGCTTTGAAGAGACAGTACCGTATTTCCCCATGTATAAGATGCACCCTTTTTCGAAAAATTTGGGATCTAAAAACTGGGTGCATCTTATACAGTGGTTGTAGATTTTTTACTTGCATTTCCCACTGAGGACGAGGCAATATATAAAGACAATGATTCGTCATCAGACACAGATGAGGACAAGTTAATGGTTGGGAGTTTGATGGTGATGAGGAGTTGTATGAATTTTATGATGAATAAAACTTGAGTACAATCACTTTATGGAATACATTTTTTTTCAAATTTTGGTCCCCAAAATTAAGGTGTGTCTTATACATGCGAGTGTCTTATACATGGGGAAATACGGTAACTTCTCTTGGGTCTGCATTTGGGGTAGGGTGGGAGTAGGCAAAGGGAGGCAAAAGAAGAGAGAATGAGTGGGGAGGTGGCCTAGGGTGCTGTCAAAATCCTTCCATCCCAGGGAGGGAGCTTATTCTGTAACAGTCTTAGGTTCTCCATGATCATGGGCATTAACAGGTTCCTCACTGTTTACACATGCATAGAATTTAAGATCTAACTGTCTAATACTGTGAACATTTATTTTAAAGCCTAGCTATGCACTTGGAGCTTCCTCTCAAGAGTTTCGTTTTCTTTCATGTGATGTATGTTTTTAATTAAAGGTAGTCCAAACCACATCGTTACTTTAACACTTCAATTATGAGGCAAATTTTATTTGTACATACTTACTATAGTGGTTTTATTTTTTTCTGTGCCAGAATGAGTTGGGTTTTTTTTTTTTGTGGGATATTACTTTGAGAGGGTTTTTTCTCTTTTCTTTTTTTTTAGAAACAAACAGAAGTTGCGGTTTGATATGTTAGGCCTTTGAATGACAAAGTTTTTCTACCCCCTCTTTTTAAAAACATGACTTGAAATCTGTATCTGTGTCTTAAAAAAAATGTTTCAAGTGTGATCTTGTCTTTGTATAGTAATAATGGGTATTACATAATACGGCATAGAATAAAAGATCTAGACATGAGTAAGTGCAATAATTGCATTCAGGACTGCCAAGTTGGTAGGATCTGACGATGATGTTGTTGGATTAAATGGATCTGAGGTAACTGTAGGCTGCTTGTCGAATTGGCTGCCCAGCATTCTAAGCCTCTCATATCGTGGACCAGAGGCCTATCACAAAAAGCCTTTACTGTAGACTTTCTACATTATCTCCAAAAGAGAATATATATATGATACACTGACAGGATCGAGAGGAACTTGTCATACAACTTTAAATATATCACAATTTTATAACCCTGTTTTGACATATCTATTTTTTTTAGTAAATAGAGGGAACTGAAACAAACAAACAAACAAATTGGTGTCCCAGACTTCTTTCTTTCTCCAAGAGGTCTGGCTCTGAGTTACTGTAGAAATAGTCATGTAACTAACCTGTAGCAATGGGCAGTGGGAGAAAGGAGCATGTGTTCGTGTTTCCAGGGCAGTTAGAAGAGCTAAATTTTGAAAAAGTATGCTCAGACTCTGTGTGGGACTATGAGAGAAATGTCATGTTTGAATTTACATTACTCCCTACTTTTCTAAAGTGAGCAAAACTTGTGCTTGTTCCGTGACAAAGTAATATCAAAAGACAGCGTGGTTGTGGGCCGGCCGAGTGGCGCGATGGTTAAGAACTGGCTTGGGATGCCAGAGGGCCCCGGTTCGGATCCCACATATGAGGGCCAGTGACACTGCCCTCTTCAGCTAAGATGCTGAACAACAGCTCAACCTGGAGCTGGGCTGCCAAGAGTCGCCGGCGACGGTATAGGCTGCAGCCCCTGTGGCAGTGGGTTGCCATGGGCTACCGTATGTAGCCAGCGTGAGCGGCCAGCAGCCGCAGTGAGCGGCCGTCCAGAAGCCAGCGACTGATGTGCCTCGCCCAGGAAGCGCACAATGACGGTGCCAACTTGGGCCAGTGAAGCAACGTCCTCCACAACTAGACTGAAGAACAAAATGACAGCAATTTGTCTGTTCCCTTTCCCCCAATTCCCCAGCACTGTTCCCTTCCCCCCAATACCACAATAAAAATCTTAAAAAAAAAAAAAAAAAAAAAAAAAAAAGACAGCGTGGTTGCTGGTTACATCTTTCTTGAAGCGAGCACTGCCATTTTACTTTCAAAGTTCACATCGTTTGTGGATTCTGCCCCATGCCCTGGTGCATGGGGTATTTGGGTTTGGCATGTACTCCTTGTAGCTGTCAAGAAAAATTTCCTTAAGAGTTCAAAATCAAAACAAAATGATGGTCACCTCTTTAGCTTGAAAGAAGAGGAAGCAGTGGTGTTACAAAACAAGGCAGAGCCTGCAATGCTAATTGCTTAATATTTCTTTGTGAAGCTTCCTATTTTGGCTTTATCTTTTAACCACGAGATGAGGTGTGAATAATAAAGGAGTTCAGTGTTCTTCTGTAATAGGACTAAAGCTTTATTTACCTTCCTTTCTCCTTCCCTGGCCTTTTGCTTTTCCGTGTCAAAGCTCAGTGCATGTCCTGTTCTTTCTAGAAAGCCTCACAGAACCATGTCCCCTCGTCTTTGGGCTCCTGCAGCATGGATGGCACTGCCTGGGCTCAGGCTCTCATCATCTAACCTTGCCATCGGGGCTGCTTCCCTGCAGAATTTGCTGTGTGAATGGTGCCTGCCTGAGTGTGCAGTGCATGGCAACCCTGCACTGCAGCCCAGCCTTTCATAGTACTCGCTTCAGTTATACATACGTGTTTGTTGACATTTACCTCATGATTCTTTGGTTAATTTCTGTCTTGCTCGCAGTCTGTGAGTCCCCCTGAGGTCAGGGACCTTGTCTGGTTTTGCTCACCACTGAATCTATTTCCTAATCATAGCACGGTGGCTGGCACAAAGCATCTAATTATCTGCTTTCTTCCTTGCCTCACACTCTTTTCAGACCATTCTTCTCATGGTCACCAACATCTTTACAAACTCAGATACGTCCTCTGCAAAAAATATAGTTGCTCCCAATAATTACTGATTAAAATCTAAATTCCAGGCTAAAAACTGCTTTTTAAACCTTGTCTACCTTCCTAAGAACATTGCTTTTTATTTAGGCTTATTTTACCTTACCTTGTCTGATATAGAGCTATTTCCCTGCCTTGCTTCCTCTTTAGACTGTAAGTCACGCGCATCTTTGTAAACTCTTTGTCGTCATAAAATTCAATTAATAGTTGTTTAATTGATTTAGATATTATGAAGAGATAATCTGTAGAATTACTATACTTGATAACTATGTAGTTCTTCCTACACCACTAATTTAAGATGTTTTATAAATATTATTTTGTTTATATCCTGTAGACTGAGAATATATTTTATTCCATTGTTTTGTTTATAGCTCAATCATATTGCCTGCAGCATGGTAATATTAATACAATGGGCTTTGAAATCCTTTATTAATGAATACTTGAATATTTGTTTTATCTGTTAAACTTTGGTATCTATTGTACTTAAGCCATTTCTAATCTATTATTTAATTAGATTAATTAGTGTTTTAGGTTTTAATTCACATGACACTTTTGTATGTGCCTCTGTTGTGTTTCTTTGCTTTCCTATTCATTCTCCTTTTTTTCTTCTTAAGTGTTAGTTTGTCTGATGTCTATTAGAACTCTGTCATTAGTGTCTTTTAGTTGCTTCCCTATGTAAAATGTTTTACCTGCTTTAAAATGTTTAGAATGTTTTCAAGATAATAGAAATTGAAAGCTTCAGCTGGCTGACGAATTTGTACAGATTCAGCATAATACCTGTCTTTTGTTGCCTATGTAAATTGTACTATATTTAAAGGTGCAATACTTTGAGAAAATTGCCTGAACTGAAGTTTTCAAAGCTAATGCCATCTTTATTATAAAGATTCCAAGAATCTTTTAAAAAATATTTTTAAATAAATACGTGTAGTATACTTTGCAAAAGTATAAAAACAGAAAACTGGAAACATTCCATATGTTTATAAATTGGGGGTTGTTTGAATAACTTGTGGTGTTTCTATGCAAAACAGTGCTATGCAGTGAAATAGAATGACAACTATTTCTATACATTATTATGGAGTTCTTCAGGATATATTAATATGTCTAAGTACCTAGCTTTTGCTTCAAAATGATAAAGAGAGTGAAGAGGAGAAGTAGAATGGTTTAGATAAAACAAAATTGCTTATGAATTAATATTTGTTGAAGCTGGTTGATGAGTACTTGAGGATTCATTATACTATTGTGCTACTTTTGTTTATATTTGAAATATTTTTTAAAGAAAAAGCTAAAAATAACAGGTATGGTCTAACATTTTGGAGGAAACATTTTTTTGGGATAGTCATTAACATTTGATATCCATGAAATGATTGAACATACAAATTTTAGCTTATTAAACACAACAAATCTAGATATATAACCAAACCATTTTCTTCTCCCTGAAGACTTAAGCAATAAACTGTGACTAAAGTGTTGTGTAATGCCTTAATAATAGGTTCTTTTTAAAAACGACTTTATGTCATTGAAAACAATATATTTGTGTTAAAGGAGGGACAGTCCAAATGATATCAATGTCTATTAATATCGCATAAAGACAGCCTGACATTTAGTGCCTCCTGATAGAAGTACATGCCACCCTCTATGAAGTATTTTTGTAGCAGGAGGGAAAAAACAAGTGCGTATATAATTTATAGCTAGAGATAGCAGAGTGGAAGCTATCAGTTCAGCAGAGGCAATATCACATTTAATCTGCATATATTCTTTATGAAGCAGAAAAATTAGTTCCCATTTTAGAGAGGAAGAAAGAGAGTTGCTGAATAAATGACATGCCTGTGGCCACTTGACTAATAAATTCAGGAACCAGAGCCTACATGACTTCTGAATTCATATTATAGAACATGCTTTCTATATTAAAAAAAGCAGGGATTCCTACAATCAAGGAGCAGCTAATGTGATAAGGTATATATAAGACATAATACACGTTCAAAAGAAAATCCAGACCTTAAAATTATGACAGTTGGAGTTATCTTCTTTGATGAGAGAAGAATTCAGGTATATTCTTCTGTTGTATGTAGATTCATATATTTCAGAGATCAAAAGAGCTGATGATTAAATTGACATTCTCTTTTACAAAAAAAGGGCGGCCATCCCAGTGCCACCAAAATGGGTCAAAAGAGACCTTGCAGGCCAACACAGGGGCCCTTTTATAAATTCTCTGGATCCACTTGAATACATGAGCAAACCAAAGGTCAGTACACAGGGCTGGCTTCATAGGTTTGTGACTTGTACAACCACATAAGGATCTGCCCTCAGAAGGGTCTTGCATTTAGTTTAATGCTCTGGTGTTGCCATCTTGAAATTTGTAATCATTTTATTTCTGAGCTTATGCTTTGTAAGTGAAGTCTGGCGGAACAACTGAGCATGCTCGTGAGCCACAGAGTTGGGCCACACGGCAGTGCACACCAGTGTGGGTCAGAGGGGTACTGAGAAACACCTTGGTGACCTGGTGTGCAGGTGCCTGCCTCAGGCAGTTTGGGGTACCAAAATTTTTTTTTTTATTTACCAAAAATAATTTGAATTAACTTTGTGTTGCATTTTAAAGGTGAAAGTTATATTTACCCATCAGTGAATGGTAATTGAGTGCCTACTACAGTGCTCAGTAGACAAAATTAGGTTTCCATCCTTATGGAGCTTACATTCTAGTAATATATGTATAATTTCCAATTAATGCAATAATAGCCTACTTTTAAAAATTTGAATATTGATTTGAGCGTAACAATGGAGAGTATCTTTATAACAAAGCAGGTGTTTATAATAGTGTGATTATAGCTAAGCTTCCTGACCTATAGTTTCACTGGAGATAGCTTCCATCAGTTGAGTTTTACTTACTTTTATTATTTTCCATTCATTTTACATTATAAGTGAAGACATCCCTAAGTAGCTAAATATGGAATGATTTTATTTTAGAATTGTGAAAAATGGAAGACAGCACCACAGACACTGAACAAGAAGAGGAAGAGGAGAAAGATGAAAAGGATAAAAAAGACCCCATTTATGCCATAGCACCCACAATTAACATCCAAGATGAGCGGTTCGTTGATTTATCTACAACTCCAGCTTTCATTTGTCTGCATGAGGTATATTTCTCTTTATATATTACTATAGTAAGACCTGAATCATCATCTACTTAAAAATTCAGATGAAGTTAATATCATTATCAAAATAATTCATTACATATAATCTGTAGGCAATATTTGAAGTACTTTACAATAAAATAGTTTCTACCTTCTCTTCATGTAATCCTGTACTAATGCAGTAGTGTAGGTTCTGATACTTTCATAGCATAATAAATATTAGCATATGTGCAGTCAGTTTAGTACATTCCATAGGTTGGTAAGTTAAATAAAAGAGATTTAATTCACCATTGAATATATAGTATATTGAAATATACTACATTCACTTCCATAAAATGAAGATAAAAAAGATCTTGTCATATAATGATAAAAAGAATATACGTTTACCTAATAAATGTAGTTACTACAGTAGAGCACTGTTTCCTAGCAGCAGAGAAATGCAGAGGGGAATATGATATATATTCTCATTGTCTGATTTTTTTTTTCAAAAGAGATGAACATTTAGGAAATACCCATATATGAGGATTTAAGAAAAATATTAACTGACCACATATGCAACTATTACCATATCATGCTTGAGAGCTGTATTTTAGAATATGGTTTAGAGAACATTTGAATTCTAGATTGTTAATTTTATGTGAATATAACTGAATAAAACATTTAATAAACAGTCATAATAAAAAGTTGGCACCATCATTGCGCTCTTCCCTGGCGAGGCAGATCAGTTTCCAGCTTCTGGACGGCCGCTCACGGCGGCTGCTGGCCACTCACGCTGGCTGCTGGCTACACACGGTAGCCCATGGCAACACACTGCCACAGAGGCTGCAGCTTGCGACTCATGGCAGTCCAGCTCCAGGTTGAGATGTTGTTCAGCATCTTAGCTGTAGAGGGCAGTGTCACTGGCTCTCATATGTGGGATCCGAACTGGGGTCCTCTGGCATCCCAAGCCAGCTCTTAACCAATGCACCACTCGGCCGGCCTGAAAACTAAGATCTTAATGCTGTGTATACTCATTGTTACTGGTCTGTCACTGCTTCTAAGTCCTCTCAGCAGACAGAGATAGGAAATAGAGGCATGATTTTATTTCTCCACACAAATTTATATCTATGTCTATATCTATCTTTATATATTTAAAATTATGAGTTCATATCTCTAGTCTTAATATTTTTAAGTAATTAGGATTCTCTATTTCAGCTAAACTTTATTGATGAGACAAGTAAAGAGTTAATGAGAGTGGGCTTGTGAGCTGCCAGGATGGGAGGGACAAAGAGTTAACAGGAGCGAGCTTGTGGGCTAACAGGAAGGAGCTTAAACATTAACCACTTGGCTCTGACTCCCCTGGCCAGCGCTGCACCTACAAGCTGACAAGCACCTTACATCCATCATAGGCAGGAACAGAACAGTTCCCAATTGCAAAGGCAACCTCCTGCACACTAACAATCACCCATCATAGATGGGAACACGACCGTTCCCAATCACAACAGCAGCCCCCTGCAAGCTGACATCCATCATAGATGGGAACAGGACAGTTCCCGGAAGAAGACAATTGTGACAGCAGATCTCCTGCAAACTGACAAACACCCTACATCCTGCTTGGAAAAATATAAAACCGCAGCACTCCTCATGAGGGCAGCTGTCCCCCATCAGACTCTGCCCTGGCACAATTCCTGCCAGTATCTCTCTCTTACCCCTCTGTCTCCGCAGTTCTCCCTCTCAGACTGCCCGGGCTAAACCTGTGCCAGTTCCAAACAGAACTCTTTCTCTCTCTTTTTGACTTTCAATAAATCTTTTCTCTGGATACTCTTGTACAGCCTCATAAATGCTTTTACATTCTGCGAAAGACCAGAGGCTAATTCTACACCAAGCATTTATCATATGCCCAACTTTGCAATAGGATTTCTACTTTTACACCACTATCCTTAATTCTGTCAAAAAATAAGACTAAACTAGAATTTATTTCTACCAAAGTTTATGCTAGCAATAAAAATTATAGCCAAGTTTTTTGAGCCACAGATGAAAAAAAAGCATGAAAGGTTTGTTCTGTAAAGTCAAGGAAGAACTTAGAATCGCATCACATCTCCTGCATATTTATCTTTAATGTAACAATTCATTAAACATTTCAAGAATCTCTCAATACACATGTATGCACAAAATTCAGTTATTAATGCTTGGATATTAACAGCCCCTGATAAGCGAATACCTTAGATGAAAGTGTCAAAGAATGGTCCTACCTATCTCTTTGAGTAGTATAAAATTACTGCTTAAAATCATACCAGTAATTGCATCAGTAATTTTACTGCATGAGAAATGTTCCTCAAGTTGGCAAAATTTTGCAGAATGAATTATTGGCTTCAAACATTATTTCCATAATAAACACCGCTGAGATGGCTCCTATTGGCATCTGTAACTTTAATTGATTACTTTATGTATTTATGTATTTATTTATTTATTTATTTCAGTTACAGGTGACATTCAACATTATTTTATATTAGTTTCAGGTGTGCCGCATAGTGACTAGACATTTATATAATTTATGCAGTGCTCCATTAGTCTAATACCCACCTGGCACTCTACATACTTGTGCAATATTATTGACTATATTCCTTATGCTACACTTTACATCCCTGTGATGATTTCGTAACTACCAATATGTGTTTTTTAATCCCTTCACATTTTTCACTTAACCCCCAATGCCCCTCCCCTCTGGCAACTATCACTTTAGTCTCTGTATCTATGAATCTGTTTCTGTTTTGTTCGTTCATTTATTTTTGTTCTTTAGATTCCACATATAAGTGAGATAGTATGATATTTGTCTTTCTCAGTCTGACTTATTTCACTTAGCATAATACCCTCTAGATTTATCTGTGTAGCAAATGGTAACATTTCATTTATTTTTATGGCTGAGTAATATTCCATTGTATACCCGTATATGTATACACTTCTTTATCCAGTCATCTATTGATGAGCACATAGGTTGCTTTCATATCTTGGCTATTGTGAATTTAGTGTGGCAGTGAATGTAGGGGTGCATATATCTTTTCAAATTAGTGTTTTGGATTTCTTTAAATAAATACCCAGAAGTGAAATTGCTGAATTGTAATTAATTTTTTGAGGAAACTCCACACGTTTTTCACAATGGCTGCACCAATTTGTAATCCCACCAAGAGTGCATGAGGGGCCTCTTTTCTCCACATCCTCACCAACACTTCTTGTTTGTTGATTTATTGATGATAGCCATTCTGACAGGTGTGAGGTAGTATCTCATTGTGATTTTGATTTGCATACCCCTGATGATTAGTGATGTTGAGCACCTTTTTCATATGTCTATTGGCCATCTGTATGTCCTCTTTGGAGAAATGTCTATTGAGGTCCTCTTATCATTTTTTGGTTGGATTATTTGTTTTTTTTGGTGTTGTGTTGTAATAGTTCTTTACAAATTTTGGATATTAACCCCTTATCGTATGTATTTGTTTTTTGATGATCTCCTTTGCTGTGCAAAACCTTTTTAGTTTGATGTAGTCCCATTTGTTTATTTTTTATTTTATTTTATTTTATCACTTTTTTCTATTTATTTATTTATTTTTATTTATTATTGTGAAATAAACATTTTTTAAAAATTTGTTTCAGCTGTACAACACAGTGCAATAGTTATACTTTTTACCCCTCAAAGTGTTTATTTTTTCTTTTGGTTCCCTTTTCCAAGGAGATATAGCAGTAAAAATATTACTAAGGGTAATAGCTGAGAATTTGCTTCCTATGTTTTTTTCTAGGAGTTTTATGGTTTCAGGTCTTATATTTAAGTCTTTAATCCATTTTGAGTTATTCTTATGTATGGTGTAAAAAGGTGGTCCAGTTTCATTTTTTTGCATGCACCTCTCCAGTTTTCCCAACACCATTTATTGAATAGACTGTCTTTACCCTACTGTATGTTCTTGCCTCCTTTGTCGTAGATTAAATGACCATATAGGTGAGGATTTATTTCTGAGCTCTATTCTATTCCATTGATTTATGTGTCTGTTTTTATGCCAATACCATGCTGTTTTGACTACTATAGCCTTGTAGTATAGTTTGGTATCAGGTAGCATAATCACTCCAACATTGTCCTTCTTTCTTGAGATTTCTGTAACTATCCAGGGTCTTTTGTGGTTTTGTATAAATTTTAGGATAATTTGTCCTAGTTCTGTGAAAAATCCCATTGGTATTTTAATAGTGATTGCATTAAACCTGTACATTGCTTTGGGCAGTATGGACATTTTAACATGTTAATTCTTCCTATCCGTGAGCACAGTACACTTGTATGGTTTCATTTATTTCTATCTTTTTCAATTTCTTTCTTCAGTGTCTTCTATTTTTCTGAGTATGAGTCTTTTACTGCTTTGGTTAAATTTATCCCTAGGTATTTTTATTCTTTTTAATGCAATTGTAAATGAGATTTCTCTTTCTGATAGTTTGTTATTGGTGTATAAAAACGCAACTGATTTCTTAATATTAATTTTGTATCCTGCTACTTTACTGAATTCATTTATCAGTTATAATAGTTTTTCGGTGGAATCTTTAGGATTCTCTCTATATAGTATAATGTTATTTGCAATAATAACAGTTTTACTTCTTCCTTTCCAATTGGGATGTCTTTTATCTCTTTTTCTTGTCTGATTGCTGTGGCCAGGACTTCCAGTACTATGTTGAATAAAAGTGGTGAAAGTGGGCATCCTTGTCTTGTTCCTGATCTTAAGGAGAATGCTTTTAGCTTTTCCCCTTTGAGTATGATGTTAGCTGTAGGTTTGTCATATATGACCTTTATTAGGTTGAAGTATGTTCCCTCTATTCCCACTTTGCTGAGAGTTTTTATAATAAATAGATGCTGGATTTTGTTAAATGCTTTTTCTGCATCTATTGATATGATCATAGGATATTTATCTTTCATTTTGTGTATGTGGTGTATCATATTAGTTGATTTGAGGATATTGAACCAACCTTGTACCCCAGGAATAAATCCCACTTGATCAAGGTGTATGATCTTTTTAATGTATTGTTGAATTTGGTTTGCTACTATTTTATTGAGGATTTTTGCATGTTTGTTTATCAGGGATATTGGTCTATAATTTCCTTTTTTTGTAATGTCTTTGTCTGGTTTTGGAATCAGGGTAATTGTGGCCTCATAAAATGAGCTTGGGAGCTTTCCCTTCTATTGATTTGAAATAGTTTAAGAAGGATAGGTGTTAATTCTTCTTTGAATGTTTGGTAAAATTCACCTATGAAGCCATCCAGTCCAGGACTTTTGATTTTTGGGAATTTGCTTGATTACTGATTTGATTTTGTTAGGAGTAATCAGTGAGTTCAGATTTTCTGTTTCTTCTCAATTCAGTCTTAGAAGATTGTATGTTTCTAGGATTTCATCAATTTCTTCCAGTTTGTCCAGTTTTCTGGCATATAATTGTTCATAATATTTCCTCATAATCCTTTGTAGTTATGTGGTGTCAGTTGTCACTTCTCTTTTATTTCTGATTTTATTTATTTGGGTCCTCTTTCTTTTTTTCTTAATGAGTCTGGCTAAATGTTTACCATTTCTGATTATCTTTTCAAAGAACCTGCTCTTGGTTTCATTGATCTTCTGTTTTTTTGGGTGGTGCTCTGTTGTAGTCTGAAGCCAGCCTCTGGGTATATTGGTTCTGGGGCCTCTTGGGATGGGCTCCCATGCAGGCAAGGTCAGCCACTGCCTGTAACTGGCCCTGGACTACCTGGTAGGAGCTCAAAGTGGTCACTGCCTGTGCTAGAACTGTAGGCATGGGGAGAGGCCACACTGTGAACATAGGGCAGCTGCCACCGGGACTGGGGTAACTCTGCAAAAAGCCCAGGGCACCCTGAGGCCTGATGCCACCTGTGGTTGAGTGTAAGGCTCAGCTGCTACTAGAGCCTCGTGTGGTATGCAAGTTAGGTGAAGCAGGATCTCAGGGAATCACAAGGGTAGGGCGAGTGGTGTTTGCCAGGTTAATGCAGATTCAGATTTGGCCATGTGGGGGAATGACTCAACACAGGAAAGAGTGCACCCACCTGCTGGCTGCATGGGAGGAGGGTTCTACACAGGGAAAATGGTGGCTGTTCCTCCAGTCCTCTCCCTGAGGCCACACAACTCAGTCTCTCCCTATATGTCTCTGGTGCCTCCCTAGTTGTCCATGATGAGTGCCTATAGCAAGTGGGTCTGTGCATGGGTTCTTTAAGAGAGCCTCTGGGTTTCCAGCACTCTTCTGTCTCACCCACTGCTTTTCATAGCCAGATGTTGTAGGAGCTCCTCTTCTTGGCACTGGTACTCTGGGCTGGGGAGCCCAGTGTCTGGCTGGAGTCCCTCACTCCTCCTGGGGGTCCTCTGCAGCTGAACCATCCTTCCTGATTCTCAACTGCCACGCACAAGTGTAGGGCTGACCCATTTTGTGTCTGTGCTCCTCCTACTAGCCTCGACATGGCTTCTTCTTTATGTCCTTAGTTATAGGATTCCCATTCAGCTAGATTTCAGCTGGTTCTCCAGGTTGATTATTCTATAATTTAGTTTTACTTTTAATTTGGTCATAGGAGGATCCCAGCACAGCATCTCTCTATTCCACCATCCTGACTCCTCCTTTTATTTTTAAAGAATTTTTAAAATTCTTTTAACATTCCTCTAAGATTTTTGAATCTTACAAAAAATTTTAACCTACTTTATACAAGCTATCCCCCTTCAGTTGTATAAACAGAAGCTATATCTGCAGAATAGCAAGGATTTAGACAGCAACTGAAAGTAGTCAAAATTTACCTGAAAAGGTCCGTGTATTTGGCATCACATTGAATGAAACAGAAGCTGCTTACAGCATTTTTGTTATTAATGCTAGTCTCACAATTGGCCCAGTAGTAATGAGTTGCAAAACATAGATGTCATGCTCTCATATAATATTGTCTGCAGAATGTGTTCAGTATGGCATGCATGGCACTCTGTAGTTTGTGCCCAAACTATTTTTGCAATCTAATAATTCATGTAGAAGCCCTCCCCTGATTTTCTGCTTATGTTGCTCCCTTACAAGTTCTCACATATTAGATACTCAAGAAACTGGCATATAGTCACAAAGCGTAATGCAAGGTCATGGATATCCACAAATCTTCCTAGTCACATTGTCTCTTGAAAGACTGTGTGCCATTTAAAAATTCAAGTGAAATACTTGTATGGGCCACACTTTGCAAACCCTGTATCTGCTCCTAACCTTTTAGAGTCTGGCTCAATTTTCATGTCATTTGAGAAACTTTGCCTGAGCAGCAAGCTCACAGTGGTTTCTTCAGCCTTTCAGCTCTTAGACCATTTGTAGGTTTTACCTGTCACTTGGCACTAAGGTGATTAGCAGATATTTATTGAATATCTTCTGATAATGGAAAATTTAGGATTTCCCATTGACATGATAATCACATTAAGCAGTAAAACCTAAGAGCATAGGAATTACACTGTGGTAATTCACACTTTGGGATGAATGTTCAAAGTGATTCTTAGGAACTAAGCCACACAATTCCCCTCAGTGGACTGTGAGTTAATGCTCCCTACCTCTGCCATCACTGCCTAACTGTGAGGGCTGGCACTCCACAGACTTTTCTTGTCCCATAGACATTTGATCTTCCTCTATTTAATTTTTATTTAAAAATTTTTGTTGTAGTATAATGCATATACAGTAAAGCTCACAAGTATTCAGTATACAGCTCAGTGAATTTGTACATATGGCTATAACTAACATGCTTAGAACTGAATTAATTGTTCTCTCAATCCTAATTCTCCTCCTGTGTTATTTTTGTCAGTTTGAGAATTAAATATCTCTTGAATTTTTCTGTTCACTGTGGGGTGAGATGATCTAGAAAAAGTTTTCTGGAGGCTATACGACATGAGAGGAGATATTTCATCCATATCCATGGCATCCACTATGAAACTACTTTTTATCTTTAAACTTTGCCCACACACACACATGCGCATGCTTGGAATATCTTCACCTGGATGACCCCAAGGTAACTCAAACTACACACTCTCAGAACTAAATTCATTATTCTTTTCCTAAACCTAATTTTCTGCCTATATTCTATCAGATGGTTATCTATTAAATTTGTCTCTTTTCCATTCCTACCATACCACCAATTAGAATACCTTCTCAGTGATCAAGGTAAGATGTGAAAAGAGACTGAGTCAAGGCTGTGACAATGGAAAAAGGGATAGAATACACAAAGGAGAGATATTAAGGAAGCATATGATGCTGGACTGAGTGTCTGAATGAATGGGAGGGTGGGGGTGGCAGTGAGAGAGAGGAAGAGTCTAAATTGATGCTTGGATTTCTGATTTCTGATTCCTGAAAGTGGTTGGGAATTCAGAATAAGCAACTGGTTGGAGGGGAATGTCCACTATGTTGATCTTGAGTTTGCCAGGGAAGTCCCTGGGCTAGAGATACAGACATAGCAGGTTCTTGATAGTATTCAGATTGCTTTCTGAAAGGATTGAGGACTGTTTCTGATGTATATCTTAGAGCACAGTCTACAACTGTGTATTTATAGAAAGGTGTTGCTATCCTTCACTAATTCCCTACTTTTAAAATTGTCTCTTTACTGGGATGTTCACATGTTCAGAAGATACTTCCTTATTTTTTTATACATTTTCTCCTTTTAAGGCTGATAGCAGATTAAATACATTTTGGAATTTTTAATAAGAATTTTAGATTAATTACTGAAAATATTGATTTCCTGATGCTACTAAAACTTCCTGTATTTTCTAGGTTGGACCTTCCATAGAATTACTGATGAATTTCTTGAGATAATAATGAAATTTAAAACATTTTTCAAAGAATGAAAAAGTTTTCTATTTCTTTCATACATGAATTAAGTAATCAAGTAACTGGCAGCAAAGATGAAAATAGAAGATATCTACCCTCAAAGAGCTTACAGTCAATGTAGTTTCAATTATGTAATTTAATTTTCACAATGATTCCATAAGAAATAGAAATGTGGGCTATCATTATTTCCATCTTTATGGTTCTGTGAGATTGAGCCTTGCCTGAGGTGGCACAGCTGGGCAGGTGCAGAGCCAGGCATGGAACTCAGTCTCTTGTCTCCTATCTTAGCACACATTTCACCTGACCTTCTTCATTTGACATTCGCACATCTAACCACTGCTATTTTAGGATTTTACAAATTGACTTTTTAAGTAAACTGTATATTAAAAGAAAAAAAGGATAAATATTTAACTCTCTTCTTAAATATTTCTCCCTTAGTCTCCCTAACCTTATCTTTGTCCTCACACCTCACTAATAGCTTACTTAGAAGATATGCATTAGAAAAAAAAAACGACTAAATTTCTTTTTCTTTTTATTTATTTATTTTTAAGATTTTTTTTTTTAAATTGGGGAATTGGGGGATGGGAACAGCCCTGGAGAATTAGGGGCAGGGGAACAGACAGGTTGCTGTCCTTTTGTTCTTCAGTCTAGTTGTGGACGTTGCTTCACTGGCCCAAGTTGGCACCATCATTGCGCTCTTCCTGGGAGAGGCAGATCAGTCGCTGGCTTCTGGATGGCCACTCACGGCTGCTCGCTACACACGGTAGCCCATGGCAACCCACTACAGCAGGGGACTGCAGCCTACGCCATCGCCGGCAACTCACAGCAGCCCAGCTCCAGGTTGAGCTGTTGTTCAGCATCTTAGCTGTAGAGGGCAGTGTCACTGGCCCTCATATGTGGGATCCGAACCGGGGCCCTCTGGCGTCCCAAGCCAGCTCTTAACCAACGCGCCACTCGGCCGGCCCCTAAATTTCTTCTTAAAATCTTTCTGCAAATCTTGCTATTGTTGGCATGTTTTTACTTTTCTCTCACACATCCAGGCAGCTGTCCAAGAATTTTGCTTGGCTGTCAAGAAACTTTAAACAGACTGATAATTTGATAAATGATACAGATAGATTCCATTTTTCTCATAATTTTTTTTAAGGTAGAAATTTAAAAATCTTTCTGGTATGGAAGAAAACATTGGGACATGCCTGGAATACATTTCAACATTTGGGGTATTGACATGGCTTATATCTATTTACGAAGATTAAAGATGTGTAGTAGAATCACAAGAATACAAGCCATGTTCCATTTTGCAAAGTAGATTACCCTGAGCAGCTCCTCTGTCCCTTTACCTGGTGGTTAATTTTCTTTGAATTCACTTTCTTTTTTTCGATTCCTTTACTGACATAATGAGGACCTAGTTTGTGTTTGTGTTCACTCCTGAGTGTTTATTTTTAATCATATATTTAACAATGTTTTAATTACCTCTATTTTTTCATTGCTTCTTTAGCTATTGTTGTAGCAAGCTGATTAAATATTAAAAATTATAATCTGAACTCGGATGCTGTTTGTTTTTTAATAATCGCTGTGAACAGATGTTGCTTTTAAAAATAAGGGTTAGGAGAAATACTTAATGGTATTGTTTTCTCTTTTGAGAAAGTACTTGAGAGAGAGGAAGTTGACTTTCGAAAGCTTATGGCTCTCACGAGACTATGTGGGAAATGTGGTACCTTTTGTAATCCTAGAACTACAGCCAGGCGCAGATTAGCGATGGAAATACACTCTGAGAAATGCATCGTAAGGCGATTTCCTCGTCGTGTGACTATCATAGAGTGTGTTTACGCAAACCTATTATAGATGGTATAGCCTCCTACTGGAATTGTAGGTGCTCTACTTTTATACGACTGGTGGTTCAGCAGGTTTGTTTACACCAGCATCACCACAAACACGTGGGCAATGGCATTGTAAGGCCCGGACAGTTGGCTTTTATTTTTGTAATCAAGTATCTGGCCTGAATTTCCGAGGCATGCCCTTCAGCAAAGACTATCTCGAATGAATACATTGCCAGCTACACACCTACAAAGAGCCAGGCACCTCCCCCGGCTCCCCCACCCCTCCACACCCCCCGCTGAGGGTCCTTTGTTTTAGAGATCTTAGTTGATTTCAATAACTGACCATTTAGGCTACTAGTTTTTTTCTCTTCCCCCACTTTAAATTCCTGCCCTTATGTTTTAAATTCACCAATAAAACATAAGCCCACAAAAGAAGCCCTAGGCCCCTATCCTGGACCCCAATAAAAGCAGACTCCCGGGCTTACGCGCACTCTCTTTCTCTATCCATGACCTCATTCTGTGGCCCCCTGGAATGCCTTGTATGCTCCAGGGCCTGTAAGTAATACACATTTTTTTTCTTCAAAGTTTCCTAATGGTTATTGCTGAAGGGTGTCTTGCAATCCTAATAAACCGCTAGAGTCTGTCCAGTTGTAACATTGGTTTAGAAAGGGAAGATGTTTGTGGGAAGTTCACCGAGGCTCAGGTGAGTGCCCACAGGTATTTCTAGTGACAGCATTACTATGAATAGACTGAGACAGGCGTAAAACAGTAATGTGTTGTACTACATTACAATGGCTATGAAGTCCCTAAGTGATAGGAATTTTTCAACTCCACTATAATCTTGTGGGACCACCATTGTATATGCGGTCCCCTGTTGACCAAAACATCCTTATGTGGCACATAATTGTATTTAAGTATATTAGGAACTAAAGATGGAAGCTTGAGGATCAAAATAAATAATGCCTTTTTCAATTAAAATCTATTATATATAGGTGGATGGGGAGACAGTACTCGTGTCTGTTGGGTATATTCTTTGGGGAACAAAGCAGAGGGGAGGAGAATTAGGAATTTGGCTATTTAGGTAACATCAGTAAATGGGTTAGCAGTAGTGAACACTAGGAAATTTGGCTAGAACCAGGCAATCATTATAGGTTTCATTAGGCAAGCAAGACCAAGGTCTCAGTGGTCAAGTAATGAGATACAAACCATACTAGGAAGTTAAAGAACAAACTATCAGAGAGCCACATAATAAAGTTTTTTCAGCCATGAGGTTAGTTTTTTTCTTTTTAATTATTTTTTAATACATAAAATATCCCATAGTACAAAATTCAAAAGTACAAAATAGCACACTGTAAAAAACAAGCCAGCCTCCCAATCCATCCCACAATCCACAGCC
The DNA here is from genome assembly GCF_001890085.2 of Hipposideros armiger. Lineage (NCBI taxonomy): Eukaryota > Metazoa > Chordata > Mammalia > Chiroptera > Hipposideridae > Hipposideros > Hipposideros armiger. The sequence goes on from NW_017731586.1 coordinate 1,484,890, forward strand.
CTCCTGCCCAGGGGCACCCATTATTAAGTCTCTTCTATACCCTTGCAGAAGTCTAAGCACAAATAAGCAAGTGGTAGCATAATATACACACATGTATTTTTGGGTGTTTAGATATACATTTTTTATATTATTGTGATGTTTGTATATAGTATTTCAATGCATGGAGCATAGTTGAACCAATTCGCTATTATACAACATTTAGGTAATTTGCAATCTTTTGCTATTCTAACAATGAGAGAGTCAATAACCTTATGTATGCATCATTTCACACTGGAATAATCATAATAAAAGGACACATTCCTAATAGTGTGATTGCTGAATCAATGGGTTTGCTCATTTTTTAAAAAATTTAATTGTGGAAAAATACACATATCATAAAATATACCACCTTAACTATTTTTAAGTGTATAGTTCAGTGTTGTTAAATATGTTTACATTGTTGTGCAACCAATATCCAGAACCTTTCATCTTGCAAACCTGAAACTCTATCCCCATTAAATAGCAGCTCCCTATTTCCCTCTCCTCCCAGCCTCTGGCAACCATCATTCTGCTTTCTGTTTTATTAATTTAACTACTCTAGGTACATCATATAAATAGAATCTTACAGAATTTTCTTTTGGTGACTGGCTTACTTTACTTAGCAAAACATCTTCAAGGTTCCTATATGTGGTAGCATCTGACAGGATTTCCTTCCTTTTTAAGGCTGATAATAGCCCATCAGATGTATACACCACATTTTGTTTATACATCCATCTGTCAGTGGATACTTGGGTTACTTTCACCTCTAAGGTATGATGAATAATGCTGCTATGAACATGGTGTACACGTATCACTTTGAAATCCTACTTTCAATTCTCTTTCATGTATAACCAGAAGTCGAATTGCCATGTTGTGAGTTTGTGCATTTTGAAATTTTGTTTTTATTGCTAAGGTGCTCTCCATAGATGGTATAATAATTTATATTCCCACCAACGATAAATGAATATCTCTTTACTTATACCAGCACTGTGTGCTATCTAACTTTTTGGTCTTTTTCACTGTGGTGGGGAAAAATATATCTCATCATAGTCTTTATTTACATTTTTCTTTTTTTTTTTTAAAGATTTTTTTTTTATTGGGGAATTGGGGGGATGGGAACAGTGCTGGGGAGTTGGGGGAAGGGGAACAGACAAGTTGCTGTCGTTTTGTTCTTCAATCTA
>NW_017731586.1:1486348-1550621 GCF_001890085.2 Hipposideros armiger
GTGTTACTGGCCCTCATATGTGGGATCCGAACCGGGGCCCTCTGGCATCCCAAGCGAGTTCTTAACCATCGCGCCACTCGGCCGGCCCTATTTACATTTTTCTTAAAATGAGTGGAATAGAGCTTTTTTTTATATGTTTAAGAGTGTTTTAAATTCTAGTATATTAATAGAAAATGTGAAGCATAGGAAGGCCAACAGATCAGGAGATGATCGCCGTTGAAACGATAGTTTATTACAGATCCTAAGAGAAAGGGGCATGCCGTGTCACAGTGGACAGCATGGGGAAGCACCGGTCGGTCAGGAGGCAGAGGGAGAGGGAACTGTTGGGAAGAACCTAGCAGGCTTGGGATCAGCTAGTTTGAATGATTTCAGTGTGCCCTGGAGCCTAGGAGATGGCCCCAATTATTTGGTACCTGGCACTGGGGTGATAAAGGCAAGAGTACAGTGGCCTGAGTGTGACAGCCCGATGGAGGAGATGGCTGAGAGTGTGGCCCCTGGATTGGTTGGTTTATATTTGAAAAGTGTGTCCCCAGGAGGAGGACTCCTCTCAGGGTGGGGGTGGGGCGATGAGGAAGGCAGGAAGCCAAGGCAAGGTGACTCAGGCACCTTATCGGGTTATCTAGAACAAGGCATAGGCATGTAGGGCAGATGTTAAACACCAACTTTACAGAAGTCAGAGGCATGGTTAATACAAAGACTCATTTCTACTTCCTTTTTTTTTTTGGTGAATTCTATTCACATCTTTTTTCCATTTTTCTATTATGTAGCTTTTTTGTATAGATTCATAGAAACTCTTTATGCATTTAGAAAGTAGGCCTTTGTGTATAATATGCATTGCAAAAATCTTTCTCTCAGTTTGTTGGATTTCATTTGAGTTGACTTAATTTTTTTCTCCATGTGGAAATTTATTTTTTTATGTGATTTTCTTTTATAGCTTCAGGATTTTGTGTCATACTTAACAAGACCTTTGTTACTCTGAAATGATAAATTTGTTTCCTGTGTTTTCTCCTAGTATGTTGATAGTTTGAGTCATCATATTTTAACCTTTGTTCCATCAGCATGTCTGTTGGTGTAAGAGGAAACAGAAAGGAGATGCCAGCAACAAGCTTAGAACCTAATGTTAAATCCATTATCTTCCAAGGCAAAAGTTCTTTACATATCCTAGCCCATACATACCTGTCTGGAGGCCAACAGGCATACTTGAGTGGCATCAGAGATATGAAATAAGGGGGTACAAGAATTACTGGACCTCAGATCAAACCTCAGATTAAGAAGACAGGAATTTCGCTGTCTGTAAAGACTATGTCTAAGAATGGAAAGACTCAAAATATGTTAAATCTTAATGATTGGGAAAGAAAAATCTCTGATTGGCAGGGGGCAGGGGAGTGGTTCAGTAAAAATGCATGTTTGTTCTCGCTTTGCATGTAGCAGTCATGCAGCTTTCAGCAAGTCATTGAAGTTCTCTGCACCTGACTTTACACTAATAGTACACTTCTCAGCCTGGGATCCTTCAGGGGTACCTCACTGCCTACCATGGTGGTTTTCACCTTCTTTTTAATCTCCTTTTTTTTATCACTTTCTTCCAGTGGAAACTTACACAGAAGTACAATATGTAAAACAGGTTCGGATGTAGTGGATTCGGAGGTGAAGGTCCCCTGTCGTCTCCCCTTCACACCTACTGTCATCACCAGCACCTGTCAAGCCCTCTGAGGCCCCACTGGGGAGCCCCATGCTTTGTATAGGTAGTTTTTGGACTAAATAAAACTGAGCCCTGTCTCTCCCACCTTCAAACCCACCTCAGCACAGCCAAAAGGAAACACAGATCTGCCTCCAGAAAGCCTTGGAAAGAAATGTGTCTACGAGTATATTGAAGGTTCCTTCAGGAATACAGGAGGAGTTCCACAGCCCACTTTGCAGCAAAACTTCCTAACATTCCTCATCAGAGCAGATGCCTCTCCCACCCTCTTTGGTCCCCTCTTTCAAAGCTCCCCCAAACTGTATTTTCCCCTTCTGTCTTTCCATCCATTTTCTTGGACTATTTGATTATTTTGTAAAACCGTCTTCAGAGTGCCTTCCAGTTTTGCTTCCCACCAGCAGCTTATCATCACTTCACAGGCTCGGGCACAGAACAAGCAATCAATACGTGGCAAGTGAGACTGCAGAAACGTAGGTCTGATTTTCCCTGCTCTACCATAGGATTAAATGTCGCCTCTTTGACCTTACTGTCCCATCCCTCTGCTCTAGTCTTATCCACCATTCCTTTCTTCCTTTCATTACTGTCCCCTGCCACATACCCCATGCTCCAGCTAAACTGGATATATTGCTGTTTTCCTGCTTAGCTCCTGATTTTCCAGACTGCTGATGCCTTTGCTGACCCTGTACCCAGCCCAGCAGTGCTCTCCTCCACATGTCTGTGCTCCAGAATTCTACCCATCTTTCAAGGACAGCTCAGATCCCACCTTTTTCTTGACGCATCCCACTTCTTGACAGTGTGATCACTTCTGTTTCTGTAGCCTCCCTACATGGCGCTTGTTACTTACCTTAGGCCACTTATTATTTTCTTTCCTGTTTTTTTTAAGCTAACCCCCAGTATGCTATTCTTCTTGATATTCCTTGCAAACTGTTAGTTAGCTCGCTATTGTGCGTGTAGTCATGCCATTTTCAAAGGAATGACATACATAGTAACTAGTAAAGCCCTCCATCAAAATAATTGCACTAGTGAATCACTATTTTATAAGGCAAACTTAGAAAGGAGAAATTTATTCCAAATTTCTGAATGTATTTTCTACATCAAGTCCACTTAAATTTCCAGATATTTAAATGTTTAATGTTAGAAATATCAGACCAAATTAGAGCCATTGTGCATATATTCCGGTTTTATTATTGCTGCCTGAGTTTCCAAAAGAATATGCAATGGGGAAGTGGTGATTCTCAAATATTTTCTGAAAACAAAACAAACCTTTCTCTTTAAGAGAAATTGAAGGTGAAACCCCAAGATATAAAATAAAAGCTGAACTACTCTAGGTGAACAGTGTTTTATGCATCATACATTCTCCTGGCTTTTCCATATTCTTGAAATATGTCCGCAGAGCTATAGGGTTGCTGGGGGCACAGTTTGAGAACCTCTACTCTAGCAGTTCAGCATGTTAAGTACCAACATTATATTCATCATAAAAATATCAGTCTTCCCATCCAACTTTATAACTATCCATGATATTAGAGCCTCTCTAGATTTCTAATCATTGGCTTATCAGATAAAGACAAAAATTTTATTGGATATAAGACAGAAACAAAAAAAAGTCACCTTCACCAACACCATTTATTTGTAAATTCTATCCACATTTTAAAAGAATTGTTTTATGTAAGAAATGAAAATAAGAACTTTGGTGTTTACACAAGAAATCTTTTGCTTCCAAAGAACTTGCAAAGTGCTTTGAACTTAAGCAAAATGTTTTCATCAGTGAGTTCTGCCATGTAACCATGGAAGTAAAATAGTGTTTGGAGAGCATGGAAATTTGTTTGCCTTTTCTGTCAGCGTTGTTAATAAATTCTGACTTAGCGGCAGGAAGAAAATAAATTTTAACCACTAGGTTAAGTAGGGACATCAACACACTTGGAAACTGCATTAATTTTTGAAATATCACCTGTCAACAGAATATTATGTAACTGTTTTGATAAGATACAAAAAGAGATGTTTCATCTTATGCTAAGATTTCATTGGAATCACTACAGATTCACACAAAAAGTCAGAGCAGGGGTGATACTGAGGTTTGCTATGTGTGTACTTTACCGTGGAGTTACCGTAGGTAATTTATCATGGAAAATTAGTCCACTTCATGGGAAATAGACCAAGAAAGCCAGGAAAGCTGAAATTGGATAATGGTCCACGCATGATAAACAGAGATAACAAAGGTTTGCTTGGTTATTTTTCAGGGAAGACTTTAGGGAGTGTGACACATGACCTCCTATTGCAACATCAATCTCAGCAGAGGTAACATTGTAAATGCTCCTAGGGAGGCGGTCGGACATGGTTGGCACTCAGCAAGTGACAGCTGCTTATCATTATTAGTATTTAGAAGCAAGAATCTCTAAACAAAAAATAAAACAGGTTACTTAGATTCATTGAAAAAAATATGATACTAGCATTACTACTGAATGGGAAATAAATGTAAACAACTAATTTTGTGGACCCTTTTTATATAAACTTTCACAACATAAGCACACATTATTTGCTTCTCGTTGAAGATGAAAAACAACCATTTCCAGAGATAGACGCTCAACAAGTTTTCAGATCCTGTGTGATCCCAAATATACTGAACTTTTGTGTGAGGGTCTTTGTAAAAGAGAAGCAGTTCATCTTAAACAGTGTTATCCTTACTCAGAGAAAACCTTGAATGCTAGAGATTAAAGTCAGATTTTGAGAGTTTGGAAAGCTACTATTTGGAAAATATCTTATACAAAATACTTTAGTAAGCCTATAGCACCATGCTATGCACATAGCAGGCAAGTGATAAATATTTATTGGATTAAAATAATAAATATAAATGTAATAGTTATTTTCAAGGGCTAAGATGAAGAAGGAGGTTTATTTTAAAATGTGAACCTTTTTTTTTGCTTTCAAAAGAAAAGAATATATTCTTAGATGTATCGTGTAGATTCCTTCTGAAAATGGCTAATCAAATAAAACAGATCTTTTTGAGAGATCATGTGATGTCTGGGAAGATTCTGACCACAAGTTAGCTAGCCTCGTGTGGTCTCAGTTTTGGTTCACCCCTAGGACTTTAGGGTGAGAAAAAGTGCAGAGACAGAACTGAATATGGCCATGGGGACAGCAAGCTGCTGACCTGACAGAGGAGATGTCAAGAAGTAGAAAGAGCAGATTAGAAGGAGCCATGCCATGGGGTGTGGAGGAGTAGAGAGGCGGTAAAGAAGGAACGGTTCAAGGAATAACAGCAGCATTAACAGCATAGAACTGTTCTAGGGGATTTAAAGAAACGAATGTTCTGCTTTATCTTATTCTATTTTACATAGCATTGCTTAAAATAAGCTAGTTATTGACCTTGGTGGTTTTTGTCGTATTGTCTTCTGACTACATGTAAGAGTTGCATATCTGTTTTATTTCCATGGGCAGTTTTCCTTGTGTATTACAGTGTGTGTGTGTTACACACAGCATTTTAGCATGCATGTGTATCATACATGTACATGTGTTGTGTGTGTATGTGTATATCACAGGGGAACCCACCATAGGAAGAGGACTACACTCATTTCCACCAGCAGCTGGCCTCAGCATGAAGTGCACATTGCCAGTCAGAATTTCTTTATAGCTAGTCAGTGTTAATACTTTGAAAGACATTAGAAATATAAGATTTAGGTTACCTCTAACGTGGATAACTTTTGGAAAATATTTTTGAATAGGACAAGGTTTAAGATCACTAATATCTCTGAAATAAAGAGAAAAGGAGTAAAACCCGTCTCTGTTTAACTAAAGGTTTATAATCATAGCAAACTAGTACCCTAATGATTTAAAATGGCCATACATGATTCCTCAAACGTGGACATTACGCTGTTAACAAAAAACATTTTTTGGTCTGTGGCTTAGTTCATATTTCTTTTGCTATATGCATGTGTGTTCACACACACACACACACACACACACACACACACAGTAACCGGCGTGACAGCACTCCAGCCTCACAAGGTGGTGTCTGCCAGGAGATACAATAGGTCATTGCCTCCTCCCTTCACTGTGAAGTGACTGCCTAAGTCGAAAGCAGTGATTGTAGAATACTATTGTGGGATACCATCGTGCTTTTAAGACATCTAGTAACTCAACAAAATAGTTGCTGGCAGAAACAAGAAAAAGAACATTTACATCTAAAATAATCTGGAGAAAGTATTTGTTCCCATGGGAATAAATCTCTGCCCTCTCCATAAGGAAGCAGCCCTGAGACCTCTCAAATGGCATAGTAACAGGATGGGTGGGACGACTGCAATGGTTTCTGTATCTCCTACTCTTTCTGCAGAAGTTTTGCTCCATGTACACTATTTACTAGGTTATCTCATCTAATCCCATGGATTCATTACCATCTATATTCTAGCAACTTTCAAATGTATTTCTGAACCCTAGATGTCGTCTCTGAATGTCCAAATGCCATCCACTTGAATATCTTGTAGATATTTGAACTTAGAATGTTCAAAACTGCTGATCCCTGCTCTCCACTGCACCCCACACACATTCCAATCAGCCTCTTCCTGCAGTCACCCCCACCTCAGTTAACAGCAGCTCCCTCTTTCCTAGTTGCTCAGGCTAAAATCCTATAGTTTTTGGTGATGCGTCTTATCTTTTCACTGCCCACCCCATCTTTGATCAGCAAATGTTGTCAGCTTTACCTTAAAGATCCACTTCCCTCCAACTACTGTAGTGCATGCTTTCATCATCTCTCTTCAAGATTATTGCAAACACCATCAAACTGATATTCATGCTTCAATTTTGTGTCTGAACACTCAACAAGAGTGGTCCTTTTAAAACTGGATGAGCGCATGTACCTCCCTCTGATCAAAACCCTCTGTCTCTTACCTACTCAGAGTAAAGCCCAAGTCCTCACCATGACTTACAAGGTCCGGATGATCTGGCAGCCCCCACCCCCACACTGACTTAACCCCAACTCCCTAAACTCTCTCTGATCTCTTCTCCTAAACCTCCCCCACCCTGTGCTTCTGCTTTTCCTACACTGGCCTCCTTGCTGACCCTAAAACGTGCCAAGCACCTTTGCACCTTATGCTCCCTTTACTTGGAACATACTTCTCCCAGATACCTGCTTGCTTGCTCAGATCTTTAAGTCTTTGTTCAAATGGCACCTCCTCAGAGAGGTCTCCCCAGACCACCTATATAAAATAGCACCTCCTCTGATACTCATTCTCTCCCTTACCCTGCTGAATTTTTATGGCATTTTTCATGTATTGTTTATTTATTCATCTCCTCTGATAAAATATAAACTCCCCTAGTACAGGGGCTTTTCTGTCTGCTCGGGTCACTGATATATCTTTAGCTTCTTACAAGACAGCCAGCATATGGTAAATATTCAACACATACTTTTTGAATAAATTACAGCTAAATCCACTCTGACATTTCTATCTCTATAAGCCTTTTAGTTCCAACACATTTCTGGCTTCTCAACTTTAGTTAGCATGAGCTGCTGTTGAATCTAGGTTTGTGTTAACTAATCTGATGGCAAACTATTAGAACCAAAAACATCTGCTCAAATTACCCTACTGAACTCAGAATTTCTGCTAAATATACTTATATTAATTATTTCAGTCACATATGAAATTCTGTTTTTTCTTCCTTAGTCAAGCGACCTCAAAATCTGTCCCCACATATATTCCCCAGTTTTCTGCTGATATAAAGGAACAAAGTAGTATAAAGGCTTTTCCTACGATTTGACTTTATAATTGACATTAGGGCACATCCTGGTTACAGCTATGGAGATGCTGAAGGGTGGGATGAAGGAGCCTAAAGGAGAATTAAGGTTGCTTCCTCAGGAGAAAAAGTCTTCCAGCAAGAAGAGCCGTAGGGGCCACTTCAAGGATAAGGTAGGCTCAGTCCCATTTGGGAATTTGGGGAGCTCTGAGTTCTCCAAATATGCCCAGTTTCCATCGTTTCTATTCTCATTTCCAATTCTCCCCCATCAATAAACAAAAGAAACCTGGCAAAGCTATGATTCACTGGATGTTGCAACTTGGCAACACAACATGAAATTACAATTTGGATTCAGCCAACTCTACCTGTTATCTCTGGGGAGAGGGAGAGGATTGGGAGTGAAGGTGGTTTCCAAAGGGGTCTTTAGTCTAATCTGTATTTTTTTTTTAAGATTTTATTGGGGAAATCTGGGAAGGGGAACAGACAAGTTGCTGTCCTTTGGTTCTTCAGTCTAGTTGTGGAGGAAATCGCTTCACTGGCCCATGTTGGTATTGTGATCATTGCGCTCTTCCTGGCTGAGGCGGTCGGTCGCCTGCCATTGGACGGCCACTCACAGTAGCTCACGGAGGCTCACACCGGCTGCTGGCCCTTCTCACTGGCTGCCGGCCACTCACAGTAGCTCACGGCAACCCACTGCAGCCTACACTGTCGCCGGCAACCCACAGCAGCCCATCTCCAGGTTGAGCTGTTGTTCACCATCTTAGCTATAGAGGGTGCAGCGTCACTGGCCCATGTGGGATCCAAACTGGCGGCCCTGCTGCTCAGAGCTCGCGCTCCCAAGCCAACTCTTAACCAACAAGCCACTCAGCTGGCCCTAATCTGTAATTTTAAGAAATTAAAGCATTCATGGATTTTACATGATTAAAATTAATTTCAAAATTACAATGTAATAAAGAAGTATGAAAAATGCTTTTTCTTTAGGAACTGAGGTAGAACGATCACTGTCCAGCCCAGCAAAGCTGTAGTCTTCCGTGTGACGTGTACCCAGAGGCACGTTCCCAGAACCTCTTCTAGAAGTTTGCCATCGTTGTGTGCCCGATCCTATAGTATGTATGTGATCCCGTCTTTCCAGATTCTCCTTTGGCTTCAGTCACTTCTCACCTGTATTTACCATCTCCCAAATCCTGTAGTCTGACAGTACCTGCTATTTCCCCAACTATAACTCCGGCTTCTTTAGACTACAGCCCTTCCTTTGTGGTAACATATTTATGAACCACTGTGAGTAACAACTCCTGTCTCAAATATCCTTTACATCCTAGACAAACAGATGGATTTTAGGATAAAACCTGGACAATTGTTGAATAATGTAATGTGTAATAAGGAATATATAGGACCAAGGAGGAGGTTTCAAACTCCTCCTGATGTCACCAGGGAGGACTGCCCAGAAAAGATAACTATTTTGATGACGATAATGATGATGATGCTATGATGATGATGATGATGATATATATGTATGTTCTAGGTGCTTTACATATGTTATCACATTTAATCCTCATTAACTCTAAAGGCAAATTCTCTTATTATCTCTATTTTATAATTGAAGGGAAAAAAGAACAGTGAGTAAGATTAACTGACTTTGCCCATGATTACACAACTTGCAAATGGTGGAGCTAAAATTTAAACCTAGCGATCTGGCTACTGAGCCCCTCCTCTTAATCGTGGGTGAGGAGACAAAACTCAGCATGGGTTGAAGATGGCATTGTATCTAAACCAAGGGAACAGTATACACAAAATAATGAAAGTATGAGAGAACATGGTTTGTTTGACAACAAGGCATTCAGTGTGGTAGGAGTGTGAGTAGTGGTAGAGAAGGATGTTGAAAGGATCGGCAGAAACCTTTCATGAAGGGGCTTATTTGCTGGATTTTATCATATAGGAAATGAGGGGTTGTTGAAAGGTTTTAAGGACAATCACATGATCAGAATTGTATTTTGTAATAATCCCTCTGGTGGTGATGTGGAGGATAGTTTGGAATAGACCGAACCTGGAGGCACAGGTTACTACTAGGAAACATTTGCATTATCCTAAGGAGATGATGGGGTCTGAACCAGAGCAGCAATATTAACGATGGAAAAACAGGAGATCGAGTTGAATATCGCAGAATGAAACTGAAACTTTTGTATTTCAAATATGTCAACAGTATTCGAATACAGGAAATAAGATAATAGTGTCCCTGTGTTTGCTTCCTGTTAATGAAACAGTACTCATTAAAATCTTCAAAGAGTCAAAGATATTGTCTGGTCAGGTAAACATTATACAGCTTTTCAGACAAGAGTATTATATAAATATTATTTCACAGGCAATAATTAATGTTTCCACATTGAAGAAATAAATTAATGTGAAGATTAAATCTTTTATTTTACAGGGTTTTTAAAAGACATGAAACATAAACTTATTTATACATAAAGGAAAATAAGAATTATAAACAAGATCATATCATGATGATATTTCCCATCACTTTTACCATTAAAATCCTTGTCTGAGTAGCTACTCAAAAATAAGGAACAGCAAATTTTGTTACTGGAATATTTTTATGCCTTTTATATTTAAGCTCTTTATTTATTAGACAGATGTGTCATTCATTTTGAGCATCACTACTTATCAGAAAAATTTGATTTTTTTGTCTCAGTGATGAGGGAATCAGTTCCACTTAGAAGTTTTAAGGAACCAGTTTTAGTCAATGTTTTCAAAGAAAGATAAAGCTCAAAAATAAAGTCTTTATTAAGATAATGAATATTGGCCATTAAAATAGAACCAAGACAAGATTCTGAAATAATATATTTGTTGATAGTGAATCCTCATTTATGAACATTAGCATATATTAGTGAATAGTAATCTCAAGGTAAAAGACTCTTTTAGATATAATCTATTTCCATCAACATGTTAAAGATTATAAAAATCTAAAGTATATTTAATTTAATAATAAGTGACATGAAATTATTCCAAAAAGGAATTTCTATGTTACAGAATTTTTTTTATTAGAAAAGTGCCATAAAAGTCTACTAGAAAATAAAATTTTGATCCTTTGAAATAAGGTGGAAATATAGAAAGACAAGCTTTTGAGTATTTACATGGATTAATGAATTATATGCCAAATTCTCCTGCAATACCTACTTCCCATTAAATCCATGCACACTCACTATATGAGCTATTTTTCTTTAGAACTGTATTCTGGAGGAGTCCATTTTTGATCATAGAAATTTACTTAAACTTATACATATATTAATAATTATAGACAGCAAATGAAAAATGCCCTTATCTGTAATAAATACATTGTATAATATGAAAATGTTCTTAGCCTTAAAAAAAGAAAAAAAAAGAGAAAGAGAAATAGAGTAAATCAGTTACAACATTTGGTACCCTATTGGCTAGATATACAGCCTTTGAATTCTACAATGATATTTTACATTTCAGTCATCCTTAATTCTATTTGCATTTCTCTTTAACACTTTAAAAGTATTCATAATAACTTAGTTTTCATTTTATTTACCTGAAATCTTTGCATGTTATATATTTTTAAAAGAATATTTTGCTTCTTTTTTATTAGAATTTTGTATAAAGGGCAATATTTGAAAAATTAACTTTGTATCTAAAACAACATTATTTTTAAATAATGACTAACAATGCACTTGTGAATATATTTTGAAAACTTGGTTACTGTAGTAGAAACACTAAATTTAAGACTGAATGAATGTCTATGATTCACATATAGCATGGTGTATTATTTCAAATTTTATGCTAGAGCATTTTTAAACATGCAGCAGAATACTGTTGTTCTCTCTGAAATGATCCCTTTTTTACATGATGAAATTTAACACATTATTTATAATCTTTTGAATATGATTCTTGCATTCCAGAATTAATGAATTACATAAAATGTCCAGATACTTTTGTTTGGTTAAAAAAATAAACACCTGTATTTGAATCTTTTGATAGTTAAATAAGCAATACACCAGTTAGGGTTAACATGTATAATATTTTAATTACGTCCTATATATTTGAAAATTCATATGCTTTTTATAAATAGATTTATCTATTTGTCCTATAAAACTTAGCTTTAAAGCTATTATTGCTTTGGATATAAAATTGGCCTTCAGAGTATTATAGACTATAAATAAATGCTTCATTCCCCACCCACACCTACTTCTCCACAGGAAACCCTACCAGTAGTCTCACACTATAGTGAGCAATCTTACATTAAAAAATACTGGGCATACCGAACAAAGGAAAATAATTTTTATGTTAAAGCAGTTTTCACCATCAAACATCTAAAGAGTTATAAACTGTGAACGAATTACCTTTAAACTAATGTCTTTAGGGTTAAATTAATTTTCTGAATGCTTTTAGGAGTGACATTATGCTACCATGTTTTAAATAACAGACATTTTACATTTCATGAATGGTACATGAACAGGTTTAATTATATAGGTATATTTCCCTTTGCCTGGGAACGAAAATGCTGTAGGGTCTTCCTGTCCCAAAGTAAATGCCATAAATTGAATAAGTTTATCTCAGAATGAGGATTAGGGTATTTAGAGACAAAAAAAAAAGAAAACAAACAAACAAACGTTACCCAAATAACTGTTTGTAGCCCAAAAAGAGCGATATATGTTCAGATGTGTTTGCCACATCCAAAATGCAAATTACTTATGTAAAATCTAGCCTGTTGATTAAACAATTATTTTTAAATTACAGCAAGTAAAGAAAGAAAACTTTCAATTAATAGAATTTGAATTATAAATTTAATGTGTAATTCTCAATATTCCCAATTGCTTGCAAGTATTCATTTGTAAAACAGCATACCAGTAACAAAACACTCCTTTAAAATGTATATTTTTCAGTTTTATTTCAAATGCGGTGTTTCATTAGAACCCACTGCTCAGAGATAAATTTCTACCCATGGAAAAGGAGTATAAAATGTATCCCAAAGTCCTGAAGGAATTAATTGCCCTGTTAGGCAATGAATACGCAGAGGAATGAACACTAATGATTTATGGCTTAAAGTGCTTGGGTCTGATCATCATTTTGGCCTTTCTAAAGGAGGATTTGTAGCCACCAGGCTGTGACTCACTCACACCAGGCCAGGTGCCCCAGAAAATCCCATTACGGACACCTCTGTATTTTTGGTGATAATATTTGCCATTTAAGTTTGCAGAAAGACATGCATCAAACCACCAGCCCGAACTGTAGTAGAGCCCACAGTTTCCAGAGGGATATCGATCATTGTCTCTGTCTGGGGTGGTGAAAAACTTCATGTCATGGTTGTAGTGTTTACTGAAACGTAAGGCATCTCCAGCTGTGCCGTTATAGTTACCAATGTGTAAACGGTATCTGAGAAACTCATTGGCCACATAAAACGGATCATACAAGGCATAGAGTTTGACACCATTAAAGTCTTCAAGATCTATTCTTAGGATCATTTCATCACTCTTGGTCAGAAGGTGAATTTTATCATTCCCCAGCCAAAATTCTCTTCTGAGGTTTCCAAAGCCTACTTTGTAGTCTTGCCATGTTTTGGTGAAGTTGGTGCTTCCGTCGAGGCGCACCTGCAGCACTGTCCAGCCTCCACCCATGGTCTCCATGTCACAGTAAACTTCGAAGCTACTGTTTTGGGGATCTGGTGTGACACTGTAGGTCCCACTGCTTCTTTTGCCTATTGTGTAGTACTCAGAGCAATCTTTATACAGTAGATGTTGAACTGAAAGGGGAAGAAAAGAAAGTGTTGGGCTTTGTTAATAAAAACTATGCATCTGAAGAATTCTTTGTATGTTCAAAAGCAGTCTGACAATCCCATCAGTGCTGACAAGGAATCCTCACTCTGCTCAACTCAGTTGAACCTGTTTCGTAAATGTTTGTTAAGGCCTCACAACAAGAACCTGGTGTTACAAAGCAGACAAGGCTCTCCAACATTGGTAGTAATATTGACAGCATCGACAATAAACAACAACAAGTATAAATTAAAATAATCGTTTTAGTAATTTAGTAATCTTTAGGGAGGGCTGCCCATATGTTCTAGGCATTCTGCCAAAGGCTTGATAACATTTTCACACTTAACCTGCACATGAACCTTATGATGTAGATACTATTGCCAATCTGCTGGTGAGAATATTTAGGCTCAAAGAGGATCAGTGGCTTGCACAAGTTCACAGAAGCTTGAAGTGGCAGAACCAGGACTCAGATCTGCCTGGCTGCAAAGCTTGTTCTCGTAAGCATTGCATCCCTTGGTCCTGAATGTCAGATGATTCCAACCCCATTCCATGGGCTTTTATATCCTTTCACCTAAAGGGGTTGATAGCCTCCAATGTCAAAACATTTTATAGGATATGTTTCCAATGATGTGTTACAATTCTTATGGACAGCATTGATCATACATTCACATTTATTTTACTTGTTTGACAACTAAATAAAGAAGCCTAAGTAAAAAAGAAAATTTTCAATAATATACAAATATTTTTATTCTGAATTTATTATCCAGGAAAGCATTTAGCCAAATTTCACATGTTTGGTTTCTAGAAAGAAATGACAGGTGATTACATTCAGAATAAGTGTAATAATCAGTTAACATGATTCTGTAGGAATCAAATACAGATATTTACTCCCAGATCATTTTTATAAAAATTCCGTGCCATATAAGATAAGTTTAATATAAGCTACTCTGAGGCACATGCAAAAAAATCTATTCATGTGTATTTAGAATTCAAAATATTCAGATATTTCCCCAAAACTTTTAGTAGAAAAATAAACGATAGAATCTAATATGCGTCCAAGAATGTCACGTAAGATGCAGGGGACCTTTAGACACGGGCTGCCCGGAATATCAGCAACCATGGGCCTTGAAACCCCCACCTGTCTTCAATGGCAGGTTCCCTGGGGATGGAGCACGCACGAGATGCTGGTTCCAAATGACCGTGCTCCCTGTCCCTTCAACCTCACACTCATGGTAAGTGGAGGTCCTCATGCAGAAGTGGCTTCCCACAGGGTAATAAGACCACCAGCAGCAGTGGTTCCAGAAGCTCAGTTGGAAAACCAGGGCTTGGAGGAACCAGTGCCACAGCTGGTTCATGGGCAAACTAGGCAGTTAGGTTTGTTGTCTTTAACATATATTTATTAAAGTTAATTCAGGTGATCTGGATGGTGAGGATGGGTTCTACTTTTATATGCTTGAAAAAAGTTTACCTTAAAAAGTTTAAGGTAAAAAGGGGAAAGAAGTAGGAATGTATTCCTTCACTTAGTGGCATGTCAAAACTCCCCTTAAAATGTTTTTATGCCCCTAGGTATTAAAGCAAAAAGTTTTGCACACACATGAAACTATATAACTGCTTCTATTCCATCTATAAAATCTCGCATTTTCACTAGATATTTGGGATTAGGAATTGCAGATTACTTGCTAAAATCTTTCAAAGATCTCTTGTTGCCAAAAGAGAAGGAGCAGTCAGCAGACCACAAGAAACTGACTTTCCAAGAACAGAGCCCGACGGCAAACACTGCCTCATCTCCATTGTTTTTAAATACTTCGGTGAAGAGATAAATAAGTTAAATGTCCTAAAACATTAAGAGACTCTATCTCTCTACTTCTGTTTACGTGTAGCTCTGGAATCAGCAAAGCTCTTTGAAGTTGAAAGTGCTTTCTCACAGATACAGAACTAATTATGATTTTTGTAAGTAGGGTCCTGTATCATTTCTGTGGTCACATTTGTAAAGATACTAGTTTTTCCTGTACTACCTTGATAAATAAAAGGCTTAATTTATTTAATCTGTCATTTATTTAACTTATTTGCTCAGGTTAATGTTTATAGTTATTGTCTAGCTACATAACATTCATGAACAAATGATAAGAAAGTGTTATTATACATACCTGGACGTGACTGTATTTGTTCTTGACCGGGACATTTGGACAAACATTTGCCATCCAAACCATTGACCACAGATGTCAGATTTGCCACTTTCTTGTCCACATAATTTTCTATGTTGTTCATATTGACAAGATTCAGCTTCTCCAGGTGACCCTGAAGCACGTCGATCTCCTCCTTTGTATTCCTTAGGTCAGAGGACAGCTTGTTCACCTCGCTCTCTAATTCTCTAACTCTGTTGCCATCAGCCTCCCCCGGAACTTCTGTGCCAGGTGACAACAGTCCATTTCTGCCTGGCTCTCGGTTGTCATCAGCCTGCAGTTTGCAGTCTTGGCAACATTTCTTCAGGCTATTTACCGTTTCCTTGAGGTTCTGGACTTCTTTAAACACCTCCTCGATCCTGCTGAACTGCTTAGGGAGCTGAATAGTCAGCGGGGGAAGGTTCACTTGGTAGGGGCATTCGCCCCCCTCCTCGCATCTCCCTCTGCTCTCTAGTCTCACCGGGCAGGTGCTCTTGGCCGTTTCATCCATAATTTCTTCCGTTTCATTGTTTGCTGCAACCAAACAACCATACGCAGCAAGGACAGCTGAGCTCAGCCAGCACCAGGTCGCTGGTTTCATCTTTGCGGCGACGCTCACCCCAGCAAGGAAGTGTGCAGGGCTGGAGCTGTTTTAATAGCGGCAGCTGCCTGCCTGAGTCAGGCTTTCTGTGTTCTCAGAAAAGGGCGGGAGCACTTGCATCATAAGTTTCAGAAACTCAGACAAGAGATTGTCCTCATCAAACGCCGTTTGCCAAAAAACTGTTACTTCTTCTCCATCAAAATTATACTCATCGGAATTACTATTAGTTGGTCGGATGCACATATTGAACAAGTTTCACTTTCACCATTTATTTTATAAAGCACAAGAAAAATCTTGGATTTCAAAATAATTATGCTTGAAGTAAATCACTTAATTGTACTTAACTCCACTGGAAAAACATTTTTTAAGATAAGGCTTCAGTGCTGGCTATCCAGACTCAGAAGAACAAAATGTTACAAAACTGGAAATGGGGCATTTTTACAATGGGGCATTCCTTTTTCCTTTTTACAATGGGGCATTCAGGATCCTGTATTTTATTTTCTTCATGTTGGATGTTATGGTGAAATCTTAAGCACTTAAATTTTTTTTTTTTTTATAATATAACGAAGTGTAGCTTTCTGATTCATGCCTGGGACTATTTGGGAAAGGAAAGAAAACTGGTAGAGCAAAAAGGGCCACTTTCTATTCCTTTGACCATAACATAATGTAACAGAAATGACTAAAGGACTAAAACACAATTCAAAATACATCATTGTCTTTCATCAAAACCAACAGTCTCCTCCTTTGCCCGTCACAGTTTTGTGATTATATTGTCATCTTCTGCAGCTGATTTACACAAGTGTAAATCTTTGAACTATTCCTGACTCTGTTCTGACATTTCTCCTGCTTCCAGGCATCTTACCTCGCTTGCCCACTGGCAGCCCTGAGAGCCCCGCCCCTGTGCTTCTTGCCTCTCTATACAGTGAGTGAGTCCCTCCACCTCGTCTCTATGCCTCTTGGTGTATCACCACCTTGCCCAAAACATGTCAGCACTCATGACTTTTCAAACTTTTCTTGGTTTCAAATTTTTTCAGTTTTCAAAGTTTTCTCCTCAGAGGCTGAGGGCAGGGAGAGGGAACAGCTTCAGTTGGAGGAACCAACTCCTTTTCATTTGTTTTGCATATTGGCATCGCACATAACATTTCTTATTCTAAAAAGGATTTTAAGGCTTTAAAAAAATTTCAAAATGACTGACATGGATAAACATCTAAATTCTTTATTGTGTTACTTAAGGTACTCTGTAATCTAGCTCATATTTATTTCTTTAAACTGATTTCTTATGACTTTCCTGTATACCCCCCTCATTCCAGCCAAATTCCCTGCTCATGTTCTCTAAATGTGTCAGGCTTATGTTACACTTCCAAAACTGTATTTACTCCCAAGTACTCAAGAGACCTGGATTCACCCCTGGATGTACCTCATTGATAAATCATTAATTTTACTGAGCCTTGTCTTCTGTAACTGTGAAGGAGTAATTTGGCTATTCTTCCTTCATATGAGAATGATAGTTATAAAAACTTGAGTGGAGTGCTTCAGGAAAAAAAATGAGTGTATAAACGTTACATTCTTTCCAAACAAATTTGTCAAACATGTTCTACACACCCTTTGCCTCATTTTCCTCCATCTTCTTCCAGCTATTTAAAAATTGTTTTTCTCTTCATTCTATTCAATGTATTCAAACCAATTTAGACAAAAAAATTGTAACTTCATGACTAAAAGTATCTATTTAATCTTCTAATTTCCTTTCTCTCTCCTTACCCATTTTCAAGCTGTGACACTCCCCTGTTGTGAGGAGAGAAATGTGAATGATTAGATAATTTTAAAAGAAAAAAAATGATAATATAGACAATATATAAACATATTTTATACAGTAGAATCATAAAAAAGAAATTTTAAAGGAAAGAGTATAGATGGCATATAAAAATATTTTATAAAGTAGAAATATATAGGAATAATGTCTAATTATTAAATAATAATAAATTATTAAGTGCCCTTGACTGGCTAGGGTATAAATCCATATATCTAGCCAGTCACGCATTTATTAAGGATCCTCTGTATACTCAGCCCTATGCTGAGCTTATAGGAGGTATATGCCATGGCCTCTCATTTGTTCATTCATCCATCCATCCATCCATCATATATTAACTGAGCACCCTCTACGTGCAAAACACTATTCTAGACTCTTAGGCTACACTAGTGAACAAACCAAACAAAAATCCCTTTTCCTTCTTGGGAAGGGCTATTAAGGACCATTTATTTTATTTACGTGGGACTTTCAAGTAAATCATAGCACTTTTAAAAGTTTCTACATCTAACAAAAGCACAGCTTTCTGACTCTTGCAGTGGGCTTTTCTTTCGTCTGTCTGAATCAGAGATTTTCTTTGCAGACACTGCTGCAGATTCTTGGGCCTAGCACACCCCGTTCAGCCAAGGGCCAATGACACAGTTCCACTTAAAAAGCTTAGATGTGCTCTGGGAACTGGCTTCTATCCCTTCAGAACCCATTAAAAATTTCCCCAAATAAAGGCAGAGAACTGCTGCATTAATAAGTTTTCATTGACACTTGCTTATAGGTGATTTTCTGGGTTCTCAGTTTTAAAAATCACTGGTCACTTACTATAGGCAGACATTAAGTGACTACCCCGTGAAAGAGGCTCAACCTGCCCAATGAGTTTATCACCCATGGGACAGGAGTGTTGTGACACAATTATGCAGGAAGCTCTCATAGGCACTACCTCACTACATTCCCCCATCTCTACAATTACCAGCTGCACTTGCAGATAAAAAAAGAAAGGGCTCAAAGCAATAAATGGTTTTGAGCCTATGGCTTTACTGTTTTTAAGACACAGAGTTGGAATTTGAACCTGAATCTGACTCCAAAGTTCATCCTTTTCTCCTAAGCCACACTGCCACGTAAGGGGAGATAATACCGGAAAGGCATATTGGTACCATGTAAAGAGCTTGATGAGTAATCACTGCTTGAATTGGTGGGGAGCCACTGACGTTTTGAGCAAAGGAATAACACAATCAGTTAAGCAGATCCGAGAAATTAATCTATTGATGACATGCTAGATGCATTGGAAAGGGAAAGATTAGGTAAAGAGAGCAGTTTAGAGGCCATTTAAATAGGCTAAGCAATTGTTTCCCAAAGTGTGTTTTCTGGAACATGAATGACTCGATGTTGATGAATTTTATATGAAAATAGAGTTCCAGGACAAGCAGCTCTGAAAAATATCAGTTTTATGCTAACGTATATTATGGCTGGCCAAGAGGAAAGTGGCGTATGCTGCATTTTTCAAATGTTAGTTAACAATAGGAAACTTTTATTTTCTAGGACCATTTTTAGGAATGAACCTTCTGCTAGAAACCATCAAGAAATGGGGTTCTAGCTGAGAGGTATTAGTGTGGTGGCAGGCTCTACGTATGTGGTGAATCAGTGTGGTGGCAGGAGGTAAAGGTGGTAAAGGGGTCACAGACATTATTATAAGAAGTGATATAAGCCGTAAATGATGAGAAATGGAAGAGGGAGAGTGGAGGGAAAATTATGAAATATGACTCTGGTTGAAGTAATATCATGGCAATGAGAGTAGAGAGGGGGCAGTATGCTGGGGAGTATGGAATTTTTATCCTCTGACCTTGACCTTAGCCTCCTTCTTGCTGGATAGCCTTTCTGAATTTTCTCATGCCTAGCCTGCCCTGACTCCTAGTATCATCCACGGATTCCTCACGACAGTGTCAGAATCTTCTCTTCTACCCCAAATCTGCCCCAAACACTGAATTGATACATTATGCCCATTACATTTTTGTTTTTCAGATCTAAACAAATTATTTAATACCAATATATGGTGGGATTTCAAAGTAGCAAGATTTGTTTCATTAAGCCACATATGAAATTACTTTCAACAGTCATATTCACATTCACAACATATTCAGACTTTTTTTTCTTATACAAAGTATATTCAAGGGAGAATCTGCATTTAGTGTATTTAAGTCAGATTTCAAAAGCAAATTTTTGTCTCCTCTAATAAAGTTTTTTTTTAAGGAAACACTTTATGTCTCTATTTGTGCCAAAGGAGGTAAGCAAATTTAATGACAATCATTATTTATAGTATTGAGATCCTTTCACTGACATTATGTTTATTAATTTAGCATATTTGTAGTTTCTGGTTTATTAAATTCAAGAAGTTTTGGTTATTCTTTAGGGAATGCATGCTTTTGTGATAAAAAAATTAAAACAGTCACTTTTTAAGCTACTTGATTTGAAATGTCAATGGTAAATAACGTTTGTTTTAATATTCCTTAGTGGTCTTAGTTTATGTTCATGAAAAGAATTTTACACAAAATCCTGAACTTTAAACAAAAATACAACCCACAGAGAGATCAAGAATGGCCTGATTTTGGTTAAAACTAGAATAGTTGGTAAATTCTTTGGTCTGTCTTACAAGTACCTCACTCTCGCATAAATGAAGAGATTCAAACTAGAAATCCCTCCAGTATGAACCTACCATGAAAGATCCATATGTGAATCCTGAAGGGTTCTGCTTCAACAAAAGTATAGGGCAGAACCATCCAAAGGTCCACTCTTTATGAGATTACAAAACATGTAGTCCTCTGCTGTGCTAACAGCTCAGGTCTTCAGTGGGGTATTCAGGTTTCTCAAGTTAGAATTTTATGAAACTGGAATATTCCATGGGAGTTTTGGGGTGTCTGTCAGTCAATATCTATCAACAAACTCTCATTTTACTATGTAAAAAGCGAGGGATCATGGGGGATCCAAGAGCTCTGTGGGGCATGACATCTATGTTTGCTTTCCTCTCTCTAGTTTCCAGAGCTTTACAAAACTTCATGTAACCAACGTTAAGGAAACAAAATGTTATTTCTATTTCTTTATTGGAGGTTGATCTTAAGTTTCCTTTCATATTCTTGAAACTAACCAAACAACAAAATCATAATTAAAAATCATGAAAAATCAATTTGTGGCTTTCTCTACCCTTTTTTTGTTTCTCATTATTTGTAGTAGTTAGTTATGATCTATAAAGTCACCGTAAACATTGAATTAGCAAGTACTGAACTTGTGCTCCTAGGGGACGTACCAGGTTAGGTTTCTACAAGCCTCTGGTCATAATATTTTTCTCAACAGATCAATATATAACCTTGTTTTAAATGTGTTTATGTTTATAAAAACATCGTATTTAATATATATTATTGATTCATTAGCATGGAACTCATGACCAACAGAAATATAACTCATTCCTGAAGGAAACTTGTCTAACACACACGTATTCTCCATAACACATGTCACAACCTCCTTGTACTTAAACAGACTACACTTTAGCGCTGAGCTCAGGGGCCATTTTGAACAGTTAAATCACCAACCCAAAACACCAAAATGTGAAAAACATGATATTTAGACTACAACAAGTTTATAGTATGAGAGCTGAAACAAGAGGCAGAGTGTTGCCTTCTTTGAGCTCAGCTGGAAATGTGCGTGTTGGGCAACTCAAACTTTTCACCACTTTGCACGTGTCTATCAATGATCCCAACAGCCCACAGTATTATCTTCAAACAAATTTTAATGAGTAGGTGAATTTGCAAATAATTCAGAATCCGTGAATAATGGGGATGATTGTATATTATTACAATATCCATAACTTTACATTCTTGGAAATGTCTATACATTCGTTGCTTTGTACATTTGCTCTTTCCCCCAATTTTCCCCTCCTTTTTATATTTTTGCTTTTGCAGTGTGAAGCTGTGGGGTTAAGGAGGGAGAAGAAGAAGTTGCTTTTTAGCAAATAAAAATGGCTTGATTCAGAGAACCTAGGCCAAGTTTAAGTTGCTCTTCCCCACTGCTCCACAAATAGCTAACATCTGCTGCTTGTTATGTGGCCTATCTTCTCTAATTTTTCCCTCAAATTCCCACCCAAACACAGAAGACAGAAATATAGTGTAGAGGAATGAAGTGGGGCCCAGAGTGATGAAAGTAGTGGGATAAAGATGACAAAGAACAAAAAAGAGACTCGAGGGAAAAGGAGGGAGAGAAATCGAATCATGGTGGGAGCTGTACCACAATCCTTTGTTTAATGAAGATACTAAGTTCATATGCAAAGCTAATTTTATAGGACTTATTTTTCCAGAATGGATATGGAGGGAACAAAATTGGAGGACAAGATTAGAATCAGAGTGTTAGGGCATCAGAGATAAAAGCCTTCTCCATCGTTTTGACAGTAGCCAGTCATGTTAATTGTCGCTTCAGATTATATCATTATATTGTCCATCAACAAACTTAAACATTGAGGACATACAAATTTCAAACAGCTTAATTTTATAAACAGTGTGAATTATTAGCCAGCATACCCAACTTCCAAATATTTAGTTTTGCTTTAAATTTAAGCAAATTTAAGCTATTTGCTTTCATAATTTAATTCATTGTAATTTCTTGAGTTTTTAACATTATGAAACATCAGTATTACAGCAAATAGCAAGTAACGTTGTCAGATGGAAGTTGAATATATATGTTAATATACATATAATTATAAAATTATATTAATTACTTTTTTGGTGAGTGTAATATTACTACTTTTATTAACATTTTAGAATATTTCTGAAAATATATTATGTATATGTAATTTTATAAAAATGAGACCATCTTCTATAAAGTTTTTAAATTTTGAAGTGTAATACTCATACATTAAACTATTCAAAATATGGAGGTACAATTCAAATCAAGTATTCAACCACTACCCATGTCAAAAAATAAAATATTGCCAACTCCCAGAAATTCCCCTCATACTCTGTCACTCACCCTGTAGTGGCTCCTGGCCTGACTTTTATGATAATTCTTTCCTAGTTGTTCTTCATAGTTTTACCACCTAAACATGAATCCTTAAACACCATACGTTTGTTTTGCCTATTTTTAAAATTCAATGGAAATAGAATTATACCAAATGTATTTTTTTATGTTTGGCTTCTTTCACTATACATTATGTTTGTGAGAGCCATTCATATTTTTGCATGTATTCTTCTGTTGTGTGGTTATACCACAATTTATTTATCCATTATATTGCTGATGGATATTGGGGTTGATTCCAATTTCCATCTATTACTAAGAATGCTACTTCAACATTCAAACTTTTAAATATTCAAAGTATCTTTGTAAGATGTTCTAGAAATGTTTATTCCTTTATGCTTTCTTTCTACACTAGTCGATATACTCTATTCTAATTCTGTGGTACATTCTTTTAATCATCTCTATGGCTGGCATATATTCATTCTCTGAGAATGGATTTGGGTTTTGAGGAGAGCCAAAAGTTATTCAGAGCTAAGTTTGGTGATTGAGGTAGGAAAGCAAGCCAACTGATAGTGATTTTTTTAAAGTAAGGTTGGTTATACTTATGATTAAATATATATATATATATATATATATATATATATATATATAGAGAGAGAGAGAGAGAGAGAGAGAGAGAGAGAGAGAGAGAGAGAAGCAATATAATATTATTGGAATAAGTTGATAGCCTTTAAAATGTTTTAGGTCAACACTCACTTGGCTATGAAAATTCTGATACTTTTGGTTAACAAGAAATATATAACCCTTTAATGAAAAATTTCAAACCTATGCAAAAGTAAGAAATGAATCCCCAAATACCCATAATCTAGCTTCAGCAATGATCAATTTATGGCCAATCTTGATTCATCACCACTCATTTCCTACACTACCAAACTCGATTATTGTGAAGCAAATCCCTAATATAAAAGCATTCTGTTTATGAATTTTAAGTGCATATCTCTAAAACATAAGAACTCCCTTTTAAAATGTAGCTATAATGGCATTATCATACTCCTCCAACTACCAAAAATTCCTTAATATCATCAGATACCCAGTCAGTGTTCATACTTCCTTAGTTGCCCTGTATAGTTTTTGTTATTGTTGTTGGCTTGTTTGTTTTTGTTTTCTTACAGTTTGTTGGCTTGCACTGGGATCCAAATAGGGTCCATCACATAAGATCCAACCATTGCAACTGAGTGTTTATTCTTTAGGTTCCTCCTATCAATTTTTTTTGAGCAGCTTTTGTGTAAGACACTCCGTCATTTGTCCTATAAAATTCCTCACAGTCTGGATTTTACTTACTACATACCATCATTTTGTTCAACATGTGCCCTTTTCCCTATATTTCCTTTGTTTTCATAGAGGCTTTATCTGAGTCACGTTTAAATTTGGTGAGGAGAGGCAGGCAAGACTACTTTCTAAATGGTGCCATATACTTTTATTAGGAATCACACAATGCTTGTTTTCTCGCTTTTGGTTGATGATCCTTGTCTGGATCCATTAATTCATTAGAGATTGCAAAATGACAATTTTGTAATACTATCATTTCTTCTTCAGTTATTAATTAGAATCATTCTGAAAAGAGTAACTTCTTCTCATCAACTATTTGGTTACCCTGAGGTAGAGTTCATTTAGGAAAGGCATGATAAATACTTGATTTATTCCCTTGATTTTCCATTTTTTTAAATGCTTAACTGATTCTCTAGTATCTTCCAAAGATGTGAGGTTTTTTCCTTTTTATTATGAACTTATTTAAACATATTCATTCCAGTTGTTTGTAGTTATTATTCTTATTGACAATCAACCTGACTCATTTTTGGTCAGTGGGAGCCTTTTGACATGAATTTCAATCCCTTTGACAAAACTCTAACAGCCTTTGAAAGCGTTTTCACTTTCTGGTTTGACAAGGTGTCCAAGGCTTATTTTGTTCTTTTCATGATCCAAATCTGGAATCAGCCATTTCTCCAAGGAGCTCTATTTCTTTTAGTGGAAAGTGGTATTTGGAGACTAGAACCTGGGGACTGGAGGTGCTCATTGCTACTAGATTGATCTTTGCTTTTATACCTTTGTAATGGACAGAATATATATCTATGTGTGTGTGTGTGTATATATATATATATATATATATATATATATATATATATATATATATATATATGTCAGGGAATTTACTTAACCTCATCAATCTTACAGACATCTCTTCCCTCCACATCAAAATTTTGGTTTTCAATGCACTGATATAATTACTCATTTACTTTATCCCACAATACATGCATAATGGTTTCAGAATAACACTATCACCAAGAACAGTTGCTGGTCTTTTTGTCCTTAGGGTCTGACCTACTTAGGATTTCCAGTCAAATTGGAATGGTTCATTTCTGTGTAGTTGTGCACCAGCTTGATTGCCTAGTTATGGTCAATTAATTAAGCTTATTTTCAATTTTCAGCCATTGCTTTTAAGCTTAATTTAATTTCATAATAAAAGTATTATACTGTTCTAGATCATATATGCTAAACAAAGTAATTCAAAGAATTCTAGCTTTTATCCCTAGCTCTTCACCCTAAACCTCCCTTTTCCTATAGTATAACTTTATTTTAAGGTTTATCCTTCTTTCATATTTATATGTCTTTCTTTATTCATAGTGTAGCTTCTGAAATTTAGGAAGACTTGTGCTTTTTTTTTATAATAATTATCTTTATATTTATACCATTCTGTAATACCCTTTTTACCCTCTATTTTATAATTAATGTTTACTATTGTCTTTTGGTTTCATACTCTAAGTGATATCAAAATTAGGTAATATATCTTCTTTCCCCTACCCTTCTTCACAGCAACAATTTGACATAATGTCCTTCTGTGGACATGATCCACACTACATGGTCTTTTATGTCTGCCAACCTGTGTTATCTTAAGTTCTCTAAATGTGCTTCACACTGCCTCCATACCATCAGCAAGATTGTGCTACCCATTTCTGAGTTTCTCTAATTTACTTCACAATGAATAACAGAATAGGATTGTGGTCAAATCCCTACAAACCTCTCACCAGCTTTGTGACCTTGCTCAAGTTACTCAACCATCTTGAGTTTTGTTTTCTTTTCTTTTTAAAAATTTGGGGTTGTAATGCTATTTCATAGGTTGATTGTGAGGAATAAATAACATATAGAGCACCTAACATAATACATAGCAACCTCTCAATAAATAAATGTTGAGCATTCCTTTCAATAAGATAAAAGAGAAGAATTATTAATTGGTACCTTTTGTGTCTTCATTTGTTTGGTAGATATTTACTGCATAAATTCATTTCATGAATTACTCATCTATGTAGTAAATATTTATCGAATGACTGTTATTTGCTAATCACTTGCATGTACTCTTTCTTTCACTTACTCAACAAGTGTTAGTGAGTTGCACATGGGCAACTATTATTAGCAATATATTAATGGGAAAAATGGACATGGTTCCTACTTTAACAAAACTTCCCGTCTTCCATTTTACCAGAAGTCAGTCATAAATTATGCTATTTCTGAACAAGTTATTTTTGTCTCGATAACGCCCCTCTTAAAATCACTAGTGTGCCAGTGGTGACTGGCTTGCCTGGAAATAATTTTCTCATTTGACTATATTACTGGATGTTCATTTCCTGTTTAGCTCAAACCTCTACTAAAATGATAACTGCTGGAGTAAGTACAGAATTTATCTTCACTTCCCCTACAAATTACAACTCGCTTTTTTGTCAAGCTCATAAAGTACTGAGCCAAAGGGAACATTAGCTGCAAGGATACTGTTTGTAGATTAGGATAAGTTCTTTATGTTAACTGAATGTTTCCTGTTTTCAAACCCCAACAAAATTGAGCTGACTGACACATTTTTTTCACAGTATCTTCATAATCATTTTAGCGTACATTTTGTTCCATGTGTAAGTTTTATTGAATTGAGAATACATTTCAATATCCAAGTAACAAAATATTTCAATTTAAATAACTTTAAATATTTCAGGTTGTCAAAAAAGTATCAGACTCATGTTTATTTAATCTTTTCATAAAATTATCAAAAGCTAAAATGGAAAAACAGGAAGAAAATCTCAGAAACTTTAAAGCATTAAGTTCTAAACCTCAGAAAATGCAGTCATACACCCTTATGCTAAGGTAGGTACAGAGATAGATGAGAGAGGCAGACACAACCCTGAGGAATAAGACATTCCAGAAATGTTGTTTTAAGAGTCTTATAAGTGGAGTCATTCTCTCAACCTTTAAATATATATATATATTTATATTATATCATAAATAAGTGTAAAGCAGGGTCCCAGCCTCGAATGCCTATAAGATCCATAAAATTAACATAAATGAGTGTAACAGCCTAGGTATTAGTATGTTTTGCTTGCAATCAGTGGGTGAGGCAGACTGCTCCTTTTAAATGGGCAGCCTCTTTTAGTTCCTCTGACAGTCTTCTAAAGGCCAGTTGATTGTTACTCTATAAAGTTAGAATATGAATCCAGGGTCATCAAATCTAGTAATTTTTCAAGAGTCTGAAAATTCAGATTTTTATGGCAAAACCTACCAATTCTTAAATGTTGCCAACTAATTTTCTAATTAAAAAAAAAAATCGTGCATACTAAAAATATCTGCAGAGTGTATTTATGCTATTGGCTGCTAGTTTGCAATCTCTAGCATGACATACACTGTTATGACATGGATTAAGGTCTATCATACATATTTTAAGAGATTTAGGTAATATTTTACCTTTTTTTATGGTATAGAAATCCATAGAAATAGTTACATATCTCTCAACTGTTACAACCTACCCGGAATAACTGGGAATGTGGCATTTCCATGAAATGAGGCTATTTATGTTTGCCAGAAAGCACATTAAAATATTTTGTAATAGTCGACTTAGTGAACTAGAAACAGCTGTGTTTGGTGAAATGTTTATTAGAATCTACTTTTTAAACCTTTTTTTTCATTTCTTTTTGCTTTGCTTGGGTATCAAAGCTGGTATCAAATGAAAATGTTAATATTATACTTGGTGGTATTATGTGATTTTCTCTTTTTTCCAAAATTAAAACAAGCTAAAGAATTATGTCTCCAAATATTATCAAAACCAGATTTCTTGGAAAACTGTTAATTTCTAAATATTCTACCCTTTTCTGAGGAAATTCTAGGGTAATCTGTTATATAATTGCCATGGGTAATCACTATCCATCTGTTACCATTCATTACAGTAGCTCAAGAATTCTCTAAGATGACTAATTGGGTCATATTAGTACATAAGCAAAAAGATTCTGAGGACCTAACTTTTGGTCAAATGTAACACTTTATAATACCCATTTAGTTCTTTTAAAAATTCTATTATCTTGCCCTTTAAAGAGTTTTTCTTAGGATTCAAATATTCAGGTATTGGATTTTCTGCTTTATTCATGGATTTGAATCTATCTGATACTTAACTCTGGCCTATCCATCTACTATAGTTATTTATCTTGAGTAACTGTGGGCTGAGTTAAGCATCCTGAGAGGTGTATCATGTTGAGTTAGGGAACTTCCCTGGGTAGCAAGCTGTCAGGAGGAAATGTTTTACAAGTGTTCTATTCAAAAGCTTTTAATATTCCATTCCAACCCTTATAGGGAGTGTGTATTCCACTACAATCAACCGATCCATAAATCTTTACACACATATGCCCACACGCATGTATACAGGTACACCCTTCATGTCGCTGGCATTCCTTCTACACAGACTTCTTTGCATTCTTTCAGTGACATCTCTGATGATCATTTTTGGCCCAATTCGTGTGTGTATGTGGACAGGGAAAGCCAAACATTAAGATTTCCCTCTGTGATATATTCCGGTCTTCATGCCACATCCCCACTCCGCTACATACTGAGAGTTCCTTCAGACATGTGCCAAGCACCTGCTGTGTGCCAGGTACTATGCAAGCTTTGGGGGACACCAGAATGATCCCTGCTTTGAGAGAGCTTCCCATCTGGTGGACAGACATGTGAGCATGATTTCAACACAAGATCCATGCTCTAATTAAGGAATGTGTGAGATACAGTGGCCTCATTTGTTAAATATTTTTGAGTACCTTAGTGTCAGGCAATGTTCTAGATCCTCAAGATACTCAAGATCCTCAAGAGAGTCAAAGATAGTCTACCCTAACTGAAACATTTGTAGAAAGGTTTACACCAGGATTGAGGACTAGCCTCTATTTTCTTGGTTAATAATATAGCTAACAAGATTGAATGCCTTCTACACCCTAGCAATAAACGATCCAAAAATGAAATTGTGAAAGCAATTCCATGTATAATAGAACTAAAAGGAATAAAATACTTAGGAATAATTTTCACAACATTAGATGGCTTGTCTAAATATGCCAGGATTTAAAACCCCCTTACCAGTGAAATAGAAAGAGTGAAACATCCCCATATTCTGCTCTGAAGTTCCCATTTTATGGTATCAATGTGGAAGTGGAAGCTGCAATTTGGGGTTTTTGTTCTTTTTTTAAAGAACACTTCTGTGATGAGCAGTGAAAGGCTTCATTGTCCATCACAATCTGCCTGCTAGGAGGGGAAATAGAGGGCACTGCTGTAGCTGTCACACTGCTGGCTTCCTGGATGCTTCTACGTAAATAAATTGTTATTTATGAATGCTGGAAACATGCAAGTACTGTGGGCAGAAGCATCTTCAAAACAGGAAAATGGGCACCACAGGTCCCAAGTTCCTTTGTTGCGGGGAGTGGCTATGTCCCTTTCCTGAAACCTCACCTCCCAGAGCTGGGAGACACTGGTTAACAGCCTGCTAAGAGGGTGTTGCTCTCAGCACACAAGAGGTGGCCTGAAAGGTGGGCACCCACACCTACTCAATAGCATAGAAAGCAGCCAGTCCCAGGGATCTAACGCAGCGCTCTGGGCTCAGCCACATTTACAGGACAGGTCCTTAGGACAGGGTCAAAGCAGGGGCTTTGGTCTGTGATCTACAAAGTGAGATGAACAATTGACCAGCTGCCGACATCTTCATACATTTATAACCCTAGTGCAAGAGACGTTCTGGTCTCTAAGGGCCCGACTCCACTTCAGGTGTTTTACCACCTAAACCTGCTCAAGGCCTGTAAAAGTGCACTAGAGTGGGACTTCTGTGTGGAAAAGACTGAGAGGTGATTGGGCAGAGTCAGCTGGCAACACAGTTCTTTCTGGGACCATTATCAATCGTGCCCTCACCCCTATTCTTCTGGTTCCTGTTTCATGAGTTTAGTCATTCACTGGCTTTAACTTGGCTCCACTTCCTGACTCTGATTATGTCCTGACCCTTATGTGCATGCTCTTCATGGCTTTTGTCCAGTTAGGGTCACCCTTTGAAGTTATTGAAGAGGCATCTGGGTTTCCATCTGGCTCATTTCCTGCCATCCAGGATTACAGCCACTCCGACCTGCTACCATCTCTTCCCAGAAGTGTGTGTGTGTGTGTGTGTGTGTGTGTGTGTGTGTGTGTGTGTGTGTGTNGTGTGTGTGTGTGTGTGTGTGTGTGTGTGTGTGTGTGTGTGTGTGTGTGTCGGGGGGCAGGAATAATTTTAAACAAGGGTTAAATGATTGTTAAAGTTCCAAGCAATGGCAGATTCACTGGGACAGATGTGAGTTTTTAAAGAAATGCCACTCATTAGCATGTACGTGCTTAGGCATGGTTTTTAGTTATGTGGCAGTACATGTTATCTTAAAATTATTGTAGCTTAACTTTGACATCTTGCATATAGCTAAGCACCTGCATTACTCATCCACAGTGTCCATTGCATTTGATACCCTAACTCTTGGGAGGCCCTGTTTGTCACTTACAGCGTCCTCAGTACATTTCTGTGGTCAGCCACCAAAGGAGGAGCAGACAGCTGTGGGAGAACAGTCCCAGATCTCTCTGCTCATCCTGTGAGCCTCGCCAACCACACAGAATGGAGAACAGAAGCCGTGGCTGAGGCAGCCAGTTTTGTATGGCAGATTTTCTACTTTTTCAAGTCTATGTGTAGGCCAAGTTACCTTTCTCTACTCCTTTTCCGTCGCCTTCTCTGAGGTAAGTTAGAATGGAAGTGAATGGATGAATAAGACTTCCAACTACATCACTGATTTTAAGATAAGTTTAAATCAACAACAGTTTAGTGAACATGATCGATCACTTACAAGATAACAAGCTGTGTGCTGGAGCTCAAAGACGATCACAGTAGGGTTCCATCATCAAGAAGTGTACAGCCTAGCAGGGAGACATGTTTAAACATATGTTTATAATAGTGTACGATGTGTACGACGCTAGATGCATCTAAAAATGCAGAAGCCATAGAGAGAAAGAAACAATTCTACCTGGAGGTGTCTCTTGAAGGATCTATAGATGGTGACCATGAGATGTTTTAAAGAAAGAATAAGAATTCTCTCAGTGGAAAAGAGAGTGAAGAAATTGAAGATAGGGGAATGTACTGTATTTTGTCATATGTAATGTGCACTTTTTTGCTCAAATTTGTGAGGGAAAAATAAGGATGCACATTATACGTGGGTAGTACTAATTCCGTATCTATATAAATGTTTTCAATTCTTTTATTTATGCTTATGAGTTTAAAGTGTAACTCTAGTAATCAATAATGATATCCATATGCAAAATAATACCCTGGAATATAATCATTGGTTATGTCAAATTTATGATGAACTTGCAACGTCGAAGAGTTCTTGGCCTTCTATGATGTGTAAATGTCATAAATTTGTTATGAGTACATAAAATTTCTTGTACTTTGTATCTGTTCTTGTGTTTTGTAATTATTTGTTACATAAAATTTCTTGTACCATAATATGTTAAAAAATAAATGCTAAAATTCCTTTATAATACAAAAAACAAGTACCTAAATGTAAACAAATTAACATTTGAATTAAAAAATTAAAATGAAAGATTTTTTTCCCTGAAAGCTTGAGCCAAAAATGTGGGTGCGCATTATACATGGGAGTGCATTATAAATGGCAAAATACAGTAACATGCACAGGCATGGTATGGTTTGGGAGCTGTATTAGTTTTCTGTTGTTCTCATAACACATTACCACAAACTTAGTGGCTTAAACAACACAAATTTACTATTTTATAATTCTATAGTCAGAAGTCCAACATGAGTCTACATGGGCTCACATCAAGGTGTAGGCAGGACTGTATTCTGTACTGGTGGCCCTAGGGAAGTAGCTGGTTCCTTGCCTTTCCAGCTTCTAGAGGCTACAAACATTCCTGGTCTTACGATCTCCTTCCTCTGGTAGGTCAAGTCCTTCTCACACTTCCCATCTTTCCTTCTTCTTCTAGTTCATCTCTCTAACTCAGTCAGGAAATACTCTCTGCTTTTAAGGGCTCACACGGATAATCCACAAAAATCTCCCCCATCTCAAGGTCCATCCTCTTAACCACACCTGCCAAGTCCTTTGGGCCATGCAAAGGAGCATATCCAGAGGTGCCAGGGATTACTACGTGGACGTCTTAGGTGGCGAAGGAGGACCACTATTCTGCTGACCATAGGAGATATTCTAGAACTGAAATGGTCATGGGAGGTTTAGAAAGGAGGAGAGGAATGGCAGCTGCCAGATAATGACGACCCTTGTATACCATGTGAAGGGACCTAGCCTTAGTCATAGCCTTAGGCGATGGGATCTTCTGAAGGGTTTAAAGCAAGGTGAAAATTGTGTTTTGTAAAGAATGCTCTGCTGGTAGTTTGAGGGGAGACAAGACTTGAAGTCAAGGAAAGTGGTTAATTGACTATTGTCATATTCTTAGTGAGAAGTGATGAAGACTTGTGCATGGCACATTGTAGATTCTGTTAATTCTATGAAACTATCTGACAATATCTATTTGAACAGAATCTATAGATGAAATGCCCCATAATACCAAATTTTTCTCTAAAACATGGTCACCATACCTGAACATTAATATTGTATTATTTAAGTAAACAATTTGAGGTGTTAGGCAAAGAAGAGGTTTATTATTCTCTAACCATAACTCACATAGTCTTACATGTCCCTCCCCCAAATAAAGTCCTACTTTGTCCAATAACAGAGAGCCTGCAGGCTCCTCTGTTTGGAAGTTATCAGCCTGAGGCTGATAGTTCAGGCTATAGAGTGAAGGGGGGGAAAAGTGAAGGAAAGCATGAGCATAATGAGAGAAATGCAAGTTATAAAAAGACCCACATAAAACTTCTAAAGATGAAAGAGACTTCATTGAATGGGATTAGCGGCAGATTAAACACTGAAGAAAAAGAGATTAGTGAGCTTTAAGGTATAACAAAGAAACTATCCAAAATAAAACAAAGAAAAAAGGCTGGGAGATAAAAATACAGAACATCTGTCATCCGTGGACATCAAGTGGCCAAACATACAAATAATTAGAGTCACAGAAGGGGAAGAAAGGGGGACAGGAAAAATATTTGAAGAAATAATACCTGAAATATTTCCAAATTTGATGAAAACTATAAACCCAGAGATCCAAAACTTTGAGCAAATCTAAAGCCAAAGAAAACCATACTAAGACATATCTTAAATTACTGAAGAACAGTGATAAGGAGAAAAATATTAAAATCAGCCAGAGAAGTGAGACATCAGGGTCAGAGTGAGTGACTAGAGATAAGGGAATGCAGATAAAGAACAGGGACTACTCTTTCTGAGAAAAATTGGAATTAAAGTGAAGGAGAGAAAGAAAGGGGTGGCTAGATGGGAGGATTGCATCCAAGATGGACTTTGTTTTGTTTTTTAAATGAGAAAAATGAGAAAATTTATAGGCTGAGGATAATGTTAATGATGATAATAAAATAAACAACATTGATTAAGCCCATTGTGTACTAGATACTATACTAAATACCTTACATATATATAGTGAGTCATTTAGTCTTCACTACAGTCTTATGAAATGGGGGCTATTTTTGTCTCTTTTACAACTGGAGAAACTGAAGCACAGATTGATTCAGTGTTACTCCAAGTTGAAAAATAGCAGAGTTGGAATTCAAACTGAATCCATGTGTGATGTACTTGACTACTATATACTGCACCAGCAAAGAGGGAGAAATAGAGATTATAAAAGAAAGAAGGTGTGACTAATGATTTAATGCCTAAGGAGAGGTAGAAGAGTAAATATCTGTGTGTACGGATAGACCAGTTGGTCTTAATTGGGAGGACAGAATACTTCAGTTTTAAGATTTAGGGAAAGAAGTTAGGGGTGGCTGTGGGGATAGATAAATGGATCCGTTGATGTGGAGGATGAGTTTAGGTGGCCTAAATTTGTTTGCTGAATGAGGTGTATACTCGTAGGAAACTTAAAGCTTGATATAACAGCTAAGGGAAAAGGAGTAACAAACCATTGCTGAGAGCTCGGTTGAATTTGAAAACTACTTCAAGTGGCTAATGTTGTTTATTTCCAGCCAGTGAAAGGGAGAGGACAAGAGCGAGATGAGGATGGCAAGGATTTATGCTTTCAAGTTTATGCTACCTCCGAAAGCATGGCAGCTATTTCTTAAGGTGGGACTAAACCAGTAGGTAATATCAAAGAGGTAACGATAATAGAGTAGGTTAATGCTCACGGCCACCTTGGTTGCCCTGCTAACACTCACACAAACACCTAATCGTTTCTTCATGCTGACTCCCAGATAAGTTCACTTGGTCAAAGCTCTTACTGAGCTATTACTTTCCTTGGAATGTCCTAGAATTTCAATTTTTGAAATTTTTTCCACATTATTAGATGCCATTTATGAATCATGAATTCTTGTTAAACTTTTAGCTCTAGAGTAAATGTTTCCTTCCAGTCTCAACTACCAACAAGGCAATTCAGTAACACAACTACCTATTGTGAAATCATATTTTATGAACTATGACATTATATCTAACCTTTTATTGTATATGCTCTTTGACAACTTAAGATTGGTCTTTATGCTCTATTTTTTAGATACGGCATTTTTCAAACATGACAAGCTTGGTACCCATTTGTATCATGTAGTGTGAAAACGCAACTATTTTTTTCCATGTTTATGTTTGTGAGTGAAGCATTTCATCTACTAGAATGGAGTCTGAAGTTTCTAACCAGAGCTTGACTTGCTTAAAGAAACAGTTCACAACTTCACAGAAATGTCAATTCTGATGAATATGAACATCCAGATTATGATTTTTATTTTTAAGGAGAATAAATTCCACCCTTCACAGTTTGGTCTTTTTCTTTAAAATATTTTTGTTGTTTGTTTGTTTGTTTTTAGTAGAGTGGACCAAAGAAAAGATAGCTTATCATTCCTCTTTCTGAATATCTATGACTTAACCTTTTCCAAATTATGTAGAAACCAATCAGATGTTTTGACCTGTCAAGCTTTCTTCACAGCTTCTTAGGCGCCAAAGGCAGTATGGCTAGTGGAGTGATGGAAACAGTGAATAGGAGAGGGAACCTCTCCAGCCTCCTGCTTTTCCTGTGGTCATAAAAGCACACCAACATGCATCCGTGGCCCACCTGCCAACAAGCTTCAAACTACTGCTGTTTTAGATGAGACTCAAATTAGGGAAAATATGGCTGAGTTTTCACTAAGTCTGAGCTAGAATCTGTCTGTATCTGCCAGTAGGATCTAATCACAGGACTCTGTCTGCAGTTTGAAATTCTGCTGTGAATCCCTATTGTTTTCAAGCCCAGTAGTTTTCAAGTATGTTTTAATAGCCTTTTATTATTAAAAGTAGTAAATATGCGTTGGGGAAAATTAGAAAATACAAATAAGCAAAAATAAAAATATAAAAGCCATACATTCTTACTACCCAAAGAACATTTTAACATCTTAGTTCTTATCCTCCTAGACCAATACCTTACTGATATTCTCCATTTGATGAATTATCATCATTCTTTTAATTGCTTAAGTATGATTTCCCTTCATCCTTTGAAAATATTTATAATAGTTATGTGAAGTCATTTGTTAGGTCCAACATCTGCACCCCTAAAGCAGTTTCTGCCTTTTCCCCATTTCTTCACATGTCTCATAATTTTTTTTGTTGAAAATTGGACGTTTTAGGTAATTTATTGTAGCAACTCTGGATTCCGATCCTCCCCAGGCTTTTTGTTGTCGCCGTTTGTTTTGTTACGGTTGTTCATATGTTTATTTGTTTAGTAACTTGGCTACACTAATTCTGTGAAGTGTATTTGCCCCATAGAGTTCTGTTTCTGATGTCTTTGCTTATATATTCCTTCCTTGTTTTTATTTCTAAGCTTGGTTTCCTGGGGGATTGCCCCTGTGTCAACATAGCTTAGTGGTTAGCCACTGATTGGTTAGAGATTGTATTTAATTAAGCCTCCTGAGCCAGTAACATTTTCACCCTTTTCCATTGAGTCTGTATGTGGCTTGGGGACCACGTTTAGAGTTTAGGGTCTTTACCTATCTGCCTGGCCTTTAGCACAGGGACAGACAGCTCATAAGTATCCTCATCTGGTCACTCCTGCATGATAACAGCTGTGGGCTTTTCCTCAGCCTTCTGGACCTCAAGTATCGAGTTGATTTTAGCAGGGCACTCTTTGGCTGTCTTGGACCCCAATTTCTCTGTTAAACTTCTCATCTGCCTCTACTTGTATCACCAAGCTATTAGTCTCCACTTATTATTAACCCTTGTGATATCTATTGTTTTTGACAATGCTCTGGGGCACGGATAATCTACACTCTGTTCCCCAAAGTGAGCATTGTCAGGCAGGGCTGCAGAGCTGCACGCCTTCACAGCTTGCTCAGCCCCACCTTGATCAGAAGGAGCTGGAGGGATGGGGTACTCTGAGTGTCTTTAGTTGCCCTACCCAGAGTCTCCTTATAAAGCAGGAGCTTGGGCTGTGGGGAGGGGCACTACTGAACAGCGGCAGCTACCCACAGTAAAGCTCTTTTACATACAGGGCTGGGAAGCAGGGAGGATGAGTACAGCAGTCTTCTGGGGCTGCCCCACTCATCTGAATAGATCCTCAGCAATAAGAAGGTGTGTGTGTGTGTGTGGGGGGGGGTTCTTCCACAACTTGAGCTAGGAGTAATGGATGCAACTCATGGTTCAAATGCCACAACTTCCCACTGTTCTTACAGAGTTTCAGTAGATTTTGTTGAATAAATGCTGCTCAATTTCTTGCACACCCTTAGGTCAATTTCCAGAGACTTTTATTGGTTGTCTTAGATAACTTTGACCAGTTTAATCAATGCTTCTTTGGGGAAGAAAAATTCATCAAGCTCTTTACACCACCTTTCTAGAAGTTCCACCCCCGGAAGTGGTCTGTAATTTATAATTTTACTTATTTGCTTTAACTTACAGTATAAAGAACATTACAAAATGCCAAATATAGTTATTTACTAACAGTAAGACTACCAAGTATAGTTTAGGCCTTCTGTAATTTCTTTTGTGTGTATCTCCTCGATCTGTGAGCTACTTTAGGGCAGGGCTTAGGTCACATTTACTTCCGTTTCCATGGTGCAGGGCAGTATGTAGGAGATAATGATCTTTTCAGATTAAAAACAAAACCAAATAATATATGTGTTTTTAAAAATATAAGTCCATAGTTACCTCACCCAATGGCTTACCTCCTGTAGCTGGTTTGTTGGCTGGTTACCAGTCTGGCCCTCACATGGCCTTCAAAGTACACACATACTCGTACAAATACTCCTGCACTTACCTTCTTATAACATTTCCCAATAACTTTTCTCTTTTAAGTGTGCCCATATGTAAAGCTGTTCTTTTTTTTTTTTTTTTACCTATTGGGTTTTAAAGCTTGTGTCTGTTGTCTACCCCCTTTACAGGATCCAATGAAAATATTTGAGACCTGAAACAAGTTATATATTGACTCAAAAATACAGAAGGAAAATGGCAGAACCAAAATAAATGTGTTTGGTTAAATTTCTATAAAATATAACATTAGGTTAACCTACCAACAGCAACACAACACTTAAAAAGTTACATATAAATGATATTTAAGGTGACATATGAATACATTTTAGGATATTTCTTATAGTGAGAAGTGGAACCTCCTCAAAGGTCTTAAAAATCCTGTTCACCATATTTCACCCATATGTTAAAAATAAGTATAGTGGGGATTGGAACGTGGGCCTGGCACCAGCTTGTAGAGCCCTTGTGAAAGATCCCAATCACTTTCACAAAGAAGAGATGGTTCTATAGGGCATTTACCAATGTTTTTCTACCCTGATTTGAATAGAGAGGCCATGGAGCCCCACTGTGTAGACTCAGACCTTTGCACTTTATCAGTTACATTCATTCATTGGCTCACTCAGCATATATTTGCCGAGCACCTATCCTGTGCCTGAGGTTCCACTGGCTGAGGAGAGAGTGAAGAGCAAGGTGATCTGGACCCTTTCCTCATGGTGTTTATTACTTGGGATGTAACATTTTTTTTTAATCACATAAACTTATCACTGCAGATGGTAGGATATTATGGAAAACAGTTCTTTGGGGGTTGGTGATGTATGTGGATATCTATCTTAGATTTAGAAGTCAGAGAAGGCCTTCTCATGGATTGATATTTAAGCTGAGGTATGAAGAAAGAGTTGGAGTGAAGCAGGGGTAAAGTAAGGAATGGCCAATGCAGAGGCCCTGGGGAAAGAAAGAGATTCTTGCATTTATGAATGACCTTAAGGGTCATTTCAAGGATCTTAAATCTTATTCCACTTGAATAGTTTTGAGCACCCAGCATAACAAGACCTTGTTTGATTTTTAGAAAGATCTCCATGGGTAGTAGATGGATGGGGGCCCTGAGTGGAAACAGTGGTGGGAAGGGGAGGACAGAGGAGGTTTTGTGGTGATGTCCTTGACAGATGGTGTGACTTAGACTAGGGGGATCAGGGAAGGGAGAGGAAAGTGGATAGATTCAATAAATGTTTTGGAAGTAAGAACAACAGGGCACTGAAAAACACAAATCTTTTCTTTAGTTCTGTTTTTCAATACCATGTCACTAGCAGTTCAGTTAAAGTCAAACCTAGCACAAAGGCTCATCACATTATGGGAAAACTTCAGTGTTTAATATTGTGTTATGATGTCTACTAACTACTTATCACCTAACTCGGAGAATAAATCCAAAGTTCTTTTACTGGAAATGAAAAAGAAAGAAATAATATTGCTTTATGTACCAGATTAACTTTCTTGCTTCTTTGACAGCAGAGGCAGAAGTTTCGTAATACAGGAGAGTGATCATGGATATTTGGAGCTGGACCACTTAGGTTTCAATCCTGGCTCTGCCTTTAAATAGCTCCATAACTTTAACAACTTATTTAACTTTCCTAAACTTTGATTTACTGGAGATAATACCTACTTCACAAAACATTTTTGAGAATTAAATAACTGATATATAACACTTGCTCAGAATAGATGCCTAATAATTATTAGTTCTCTCAACATACAAATAGTCATCTTAGTAATCTACACTATTCAGGTTGTTTGCTAAACCTAGAAAT
This sequence comes from Hipposideros armiger, assembly GCF_001890085.2. Taxonomy (NCBI): domain Eukaryota; kingdom Metazoa; phylum Chordata; class Mammalia; order Chiroptera; family Hipposideridae; genus Hipposideros; species Hipposideros armiger. The sequence goes on from NW_017731586.1 coordinate 1,525,558, forward strand.
ACGTTTTTAAACTCAATTCGTTCTCTCAATTTACAGATGGAGAAATCTGTCTTCATCTAGAGAGGGAAAGGACTTGCCCAGGACCACAGAGCTTCCTGGAGAAAAAATAGAACTTGAACTATTGTTTCCAAACACCCAGCATCTTTCTAATATACCATATTGCTTCATACGTTTTCCTTGCTAATGTTTAACTGAAAGACTTTATAAGCTATTCATATATCCATGTTATCTCTGCTTAATGCCTAAAGACGGTGACCTTGTGTTCTCTTTCTAGTTACATGCTGTGGGAAAGCTTCCTGGAACCAGAATGGCAGAGTTAAAAGCCAAGTACACCTTGCTGCATGATACTGTTAGGAGGTATGCTATTTACCCATGTGGCAACATCTTTTATCATATTTATATTCCTTCCTGTGATGGGACCTATCTTATTTTGCATTCCCCCCAAAAGCAGACCCTGAAGCAAGGATTTGAGCTCAAGTAGTTTGAGAAGTGATACCAGAGATTATCATGAGCATGGGGAAGTGAGATAGGGAAGGGAAGAATCCATCTGGGGGTGTGTTGGTCTTCGGGTTAACACTGAGCAACTGGGGCTCGGTCTCACTGAGGACCCTCTGTGTGACTGTATAGACCATACCTCAGAACTCTCCCACTGAAAAGTGAGGAAACTGGGGTATCTGTCCATCCCTCATTGATTAAGGTTTGCTCCTAAGGAGATGAGCTCCTGGCATGTCTAGCTTGCCCTTTGAAAAGCCAGGTGAGCTCCTACGGCAAGAGAAAGCTCTCAGGCAGAAGCTCACAGGTGCTGCTGGTATGCATGAGAGTGGGCCAAGGGGATTCGGGTGGGACACTGACACTAACTGCTAAATGACACACCTGTAGGATTCTCCCTTCCCCACCTCTCTTCACCACTCAGATGTATAGGTTCTACAACAACCCTAGCCTACGTTTGCTGAGACTTCGGTCTCCATGTCTCACCTCTTCCTCCTACGCCAGGCTACTCACCTTAGCCCAGTCCCAGTCCGCAGCAGGTCAGAATAGGCTTCCACAGCACAATTCAACAAGGTTTCCTGCTATCAGCCATTGGGAATCAAGGGGGAAGGAGCATGAAGAAAGAAAGAGAAATCCTTCTCTGCCACTACTCCTTACTACTCCCACACTTCTTTCTTCCTTTCCCCCACCTCATGCATCATAGCCTTGCTTGATGTCTTCATCAAAAGCCAAGGAGAGACAGCAGTGGACAGAAACTCCATCCTGCCATTCCGCAGCCATCCTGTCTCCCAATCTCCAACCATTATCCCAGCTTCTTTCTTTGCATCGTCATTTGGCTACTTTGAGGATGGAAACAAGAGTGAATGACTAGGAGGGGAACAGAGCTGCATCCCTTCCACCCTTCTCTTTCACCCCACCCATACTTACTCAGCTCCACCGAGGTTCCTAACCCTCCAGAGCCCTCAGCTTTGCCTCCTTCTCCTCCTCCTCTTCTTCATCCTCTTCCTCTTTCTCCTCTTCCTCCCCAGCCCCAAGCTGAGTCCTAAACCTTATCCTTAGTGGAGACTCCATTTCCCACAAGTGGTCCTGCTTGCTGGTGTGTGCACATAATTCTCAAGACTCAGGAACTGAAAGGATCTGGATGGGAAGTCTGGGGTAATCTTTTCCAGTACACTTCACACTGCTTAAATGGAGAAAAGTCCATGCAGTTCTCAGGGCATCCCTCCGAACCGCTTTGCAGATACAGGAATATTGTAACATTTCTCAACCTCTGGATTGTGCTCATCTAGAGCCCTTGTGGAGTGCTGGCGTGACTTCCTCCTTGCCTGACCCACAGCTCAGTTCCCGGGGCCCCAGGGTTAGCATCGCAGGACCAAGGCTATGGCGTTACTTCTTCCTACTTCGCGGCTGTGTTGCAAAACGATTACTCTCCTTCTGCTACCCACATTTTCCCTCCTCTTAACCGCTTAGTTTCCTGTTTTGTCACCTCTGTCTCCCACTCCCACTGCCTGGTGGTTGGGAAAGGCATGATGAAGTAGATTTTTACTCTGGCTGCTGGGCCTATAGCAGGGGAGATATAGGCTGGAAATGCTGAAATGAAACTGAATGCGTTTTTCATAAAAACTGTTTTAAGAATAGTTAAATTTTCTACAGCTGACACTAAATGTAGGTAAATTACAATTTGTGTTCTGGCTGGAACCCTAACCACCTTGTCTACCTCCTTTCTGGGGGAAAACAGGCGCTGTGGCCCAAGACAATAACTTACAATTCCACAGTTGAGGACTCATGTTAAGAAGACAGGATAACTTTGGATTTACAAAGTATATTAGCATAGAAGAAAATTGAATTGTAAGAAATAATTCCAGCTTTCATCAATGGAAATTCTATGTGTTATCATTGTGACTGTTGTTGCTCTTTGGTCCCTGACATAGTGCCTGGAATATATTATGTCCCAATAAATATTTCTCTGGATGCTATCGAGCAAGTGACATATTAAAGGCTGGGAAAATGGGTGGAGTTCGTAGCTTCAGTTGAGACAGGTTTGATCAAGTCATTAGGCCATCTCTGCAGATGAGCTGAAACTTGAATATTTCTCCTGGTGAGGAAAAGTGGTGGGGCGCGTGCTTCAAAAGAGAGTGTTGGCAGGGCTGGCCAAGTGGCTCAGTTGGTTAAGAGCTCGCTCAAGAGTTTGAGCTCTGAGCAAAAGCGGTTCGATCCCGGCCGAAGCTGAGCAGCCGCTGAGCTGCCAACAGATGGCAGGATGGCTCAGCTAAAAAAAAAAAAAAAAAAAAAAAGAGAGTGCTGGCTTTAAAACAGGAAATGGCAATGGTCTTACTTCTGAATAGGAAAAGTAGCTAATGTGAGGCAGTTGGGTTTCCAAAAATGAATCAGATCTGCTGGTAAGGCTGGAGCTGATGCTAGCCCGCAGCATAGAAGAGTTCTAGAAGATCCTTGAGATTCCATCAAGTCTAATTTCTACATCCATTCCAATCTGCTTCTAACTAAATGCTTAACCCTTCTTCCTGGATAGGGCCGAGACCACACAATACAATTGGGGTTGTAGGAGTCCCCTCTACTGTGACAGTAAAGTCCAGCTTTAGTCAGGCGTTGAATTTAAGATCAGAAATCTGTAAATTAACTTACGTCCATCATTTTATAGGGGAATTTTTCTTCCTAGTTTCCTCGCAATGCATCACTAGAAAACTTTCTGTATTTTTGTAGTTCACTAAGAAGGAAAAGATTTTCCCATAATCAAGTCAGAAGAATTCAAGAATCTGAGAGAGCCAGCATTGCTGGGGCAGTTGAAGGGAGGACCCTTCTCCTTATTATTACTCCCTGGAATTGTTCTTCAAAGTCAAGTGCAAATATCACAGTCCCATCTAACTAAGTCCTTTCTCTGTCATCTTCTACCATTTTGATCTAGACACTTGTGGTAGCACTTGTCACCTGGTACTCCAGTACCTGTTTACATCTGCCTCCCTCTGCTAGACTGTGAGCTCCATTCACCTCTAGTACTTACTGCAATACTCGGCACAAAAGCGTCACTGAATTGAATTCAACCCAGGAATGGAAGGAGCAAGAAGCAATGTAGACATGCTCTTCCACTCTTCGCTAGACCCCCACAAGAGCTACTAAGGGGATTGAAGGTGTGCACTTCTCATTATGTGAATCTCTGTTTTCCTAAAAACCCCAGCACACAAGAGTCAGAGGTCCAGCTGCTGCAGAACGCCAAGTGTTTCACTGAGCAAATCCAACAGCAGCAGCTCCACCTGCAGCGAGCCGATAACTTTCCAGAGGCATTCTCCACCGAGGTCTCTAAGATGAGAGAACAGCTCCTCAAGTATCAAAATGAATATGATGCTGTGAAGGAAAGAGAGTTCCACAATCAGTACAGGATGAATAGGTAAGCACACAGTTCTCTCAGCACCCTGAGGACAGGTACCAGCCACGCTGTTTTCACGTAAACACGATTGGAAAAATTAGGCTACATTAGGAAGGAACTTTAGGTACAATGAGTATACAATTAGCAACATTAAGATTACAAGCCTGGAACTTTCCTTGATTCCCTAGAACAGGCAGTCCCTGAAGAATAACGTTACACAACTTGTAGAAAAAAGTTCAGGGGACAGCTCCCTCTCAGGAGAAGTTCCCTGCTGCGTTTTCCATGTGTCAGACAAGCCATGAACACTGGGAGCTGCAGGCAGAGAACACACCCCTCAGAACAAGGGCTTGGCATACGCTGTCACCCTCGGTGGCCCCTTATCTTTTTTGCAGTCCCAGATCGTGTGACTGTGGTGAGTGCCCCACATGCACTTTCCAAACAAGCCTATTTGAGCTGAGGGTCCCATCTGGCTTTATTCTTCTGATATGGGAATGTGGACCACACATTCAAACTTCTCCTATTACTAAACTATTCCTTACAATCAAAGAAGAAAGTTACATCCTTTTGGAAGACACGTTTACTTATCCAAATAGAGAGGAGGTCATTCAGTGAACAAAAGTAGAAATGCATTGCTAGGGGCAGCTGGTTAGCTCAAGTGGTTAGAGCGCAGGCTCATAACACCAAGGTTGCTGGTTTGATTTCCACATGGGCCAAGGAGCTACACCCTCCACACCTATATTGAAGACAACTGTTTGACTTGGAGCTGATGGGTCCTGGAAAAACACAGTGTTTCCCAATAAAAAATTAAAAGAAAAAAAAAGGAAAAGAAAACAGAAAAAACCATTTAAAAAATGACAGAAACGTATTGCTAGAGGACAAATGTTATTTCTAAAAATCTCTATATTTCTCCTGTGAGTAGCAGATCAGTGGAAGAGTTCGTTCAGCAAATCTTACTATTTAGATTGAATTTCAAAATGATTGCAATCCAGGTTTTGTGCTTTGATGTGCGTGCGCTATGCCTGGGTACTGGAGAGAAAGCCAAACCATCTCTCCTAGAATTTGTTACCATTAAAGGTGGCAGAACTTTTTCTGGCTATTTTTAAGAGTAGATTCTGACTGAGCAAATATAATTCAGTCCTGCTGAGAGATAAGCAAATGATTTGAGTGACCTCCTGGGGACCTTACAGGTCCTAGATTTGGGGTCCTCTCTTTGAGGTCTATTTTTTCAGCTGGAGGTTTAGAAAGGCTAGCTTACTCAGAATTATATTCAGAGGGAAAAATTCTGAGTTCTCTTTTGTCTTTCAATCTAAACTTGTTTCATGCTCACTAGTGAGGTCTATAAAAAGAAAGCCTAGCTATTTCTGTGCTCTGTAAGCATTCTTTCAGTTGAGAAAATAATGAAATTAAAACAATTGGTGGTTGTTCATTAGTATTGAAAATATGAATGCTTGACATTTCCATGAAAGGGTAAGAGGAACATAAGTCAGTTGATATTTAAGTTGTTTAAAATTTCCAAGTATTCCTGCCAAGGGAAAAAAACAAACAAACAACAACAACCAGAACTTTTGCCTTTGAGGTATAGACAGACAAATTGTTCACTGAGTTCCTTGGGATAGGGAGGGGACATGCATAGTGACTCACTGTGAGCAAGAACATTCAAAATGCACATTTACAGAAATGTTTAGTGTGTATTATTTTGGGATTTGTAATGCAAGATACTTTAGCTTGAGAAAATTCCCTTCCTTTCTCAAACATTAACCGCTCCAGAATTAACAAACTTATTTTCATAAAAATAATGGTAATATCAAAGAAATATCAGGAAACAATAAGAATAATAGACTGCATATTTCATTGGCATAACATATCTAGTATTATCTGGCACAGAAACAAGTTCACTCAACACTCTCTCCCCAGGAAAAAAGCAGATATTTCTAACCTCACATAAAAATAAAGAAACTAAGCCAGTGAGAGAAGACTATTCATCCAAACATACAGATGATATCTTTCACATGGGCACAACAAACTCTCATTTTATTCAGGGTCTAGATAATAGAAGTCGAAATAACTAGCACTTCTCCACCCAACATCTGTAGGAACTTCTGAATCACTGGCAACAACTAAGAATAATATATTGTTCAAGTACTCTATAGAAAAAGGATTTTACTCTATAATTTGGTTGACTTTCACATGTTTTCACAGAATATAAATTCTTTAATAAATGCTAATGGTAATAATAATGTGGTCAGTTAATAATTAAATCTGTTCCAAAACATAGTTTCAGCTTGGGGATTAATATTTATTGATGATCTTTTGATAAATATTCTGTTCAGGAAAGAATATGTCACCTACTTAAATAAGTGAAATGAATACATTATAAATAAATAATCAAGTGATTAAATAACTACTGTTGAAAATTTATTTTGGAAACAAAGTAGAAGCCATGATCTTTCTAAGAACTTTCCCTGAAAAGATTATCCGATATTCTTTTTTTTTTTAAACATTTTATTGGGGAATTAGGGGAGGGTAACAGGCAAGTTGTTATCCTTTTTGTTCTTCAGTCTAGTTGTGGAGGATGTCGCTTCACTGACCCATGATGGTATTGTGATCATTGTGCTTTTCCCGCATGAGGCAGTCGCTCGCCAGTCATTGGACAGCTGCTCACAGTGGCTCATGGCAGTTCTTGCCAGCTGCCAGCCACTCACTCTGGCTGCCGGCTACTCATGGCAGCCCACTGCAGCCCCCTGCAGCCCCCTGCAGCCTACACCATTGCTGCCCACTCACAGCAGCCCAGCTCCAGTTCGAGCTGTTGTTCACAATCTTAGCTGTAGAGGGCGCAGCGTCACTGGCGCATGTGGGGACCTAACAGGCAGCCCTGCTGCTCAGAGCTTGCGCTCCCAAGGCAACTCTTAACCAACTGAGCCACTCGGCTGGCCCCTATCCGATATTCTTTTCAACCTTTACCTTGCCTTCTCTGCCTTCTAGTAATTCCTTTTTTTTACTTCTCTGCTTTCTAGTAATTCCTAAGGTTTGGACAGCAAATAAATTGTGTCTCACATGCTAAATCTGATGCACTCTGACAAGCATAGGTCAGCTGGGGAAACCAGGCCATGGTCAGCACTGTCTGTTGCGGGTGGGGACGTGGAGAGTGGGGACACTCATGCTGCACACTTGCAGTACTGTCCCAATGTTATCTTGGCCTTGGTGACTATTTACTGTCCCATAGCTGGTCCCTGTCATCCCTGTTGGTGCTCGCCCAAAGTTTAGTAGTTGTTTTCCATTCTAATCCAATACTGACAGCAACGATGGAAGCAAGAAACAAACAGATCCAGTAAGAAGGGAACAGGAATTATTTTAGCAATACATCAGGAATTTCAGAAAGTTAGAGTATGATAGAGGAACATACAGGTCAACAGGATTAGCAGGAAGGAAAAACACAGTTGGAACAGATTTTACAATACCTTCTAAACTTTAAAAAAACAAAAATCTTTCTTGCCCCATCTTAGAACAGGTTTTGCAGAGTGTAGTCCTTATAACGAAAAGAGGAACACCTGGCTTGTTTAAACAATGGCTCCAACCCTAAAACTAATGATTTCTTTCTCAGCCTTCCCACCCAAGATGACATTTGAATTTTTTACAAGCTTCCTATGTGATCCTGATTGACGTCAGAGTTTGAGAACTATTGATCTCAAAAGTGGTTCTCAGCCCTGACTACATGTGAGAATCACCTGAGTAGTCTCTGACTGATCACTCATTCTATGCTTAAACACCTCCAGTGACCCGGGCTCACAGTAGCCATGCCTGCTTTGACAGCCTGACTCTTAGGTGGTTATTGCTTGCATTGCTTCAGAAATCTATCTTCTTGCAATTTCCACCCATTCAGGCTGGTTCTACTCCTGATGTAAACAATGTCTCTTGCACATGGCAGCATAGGGCTCCCTGCACTGTCTCTTCACCCACAAGTCCTTAAAACCAAAAACTTCTGATGACATGTTTTTAGTTAGAACTCTCTTGCTGCAGAAAATAAATGAATCCTGAGGAGCTTTGACATTGAAGCTGAAAATGTCAGACAGATTTAAATGTTAATATCAGTCTAAAAGGTTGAGAGTTAATATATATCAAAAGGCATAAATTTTCTTTTAATCCCTGTAATGCCATGCAAAACTGAGAATCCAAAAGGAGAGAAATTTGTTCATTACATTATTATTTATAAATGTGAAAAACTGAAAGCAATCCAAGTTCTAAACAATAGTGGGATGGTTAAATAATATGTATTCCAGAGGCACTTGACACTGAAAAGCGCTCTGGTGTCAGATAGGACTGGGTCTGAATGTCAGTTCAGCGTTGACTGTGTAACTTTGGAAAAGGTGCTAACTCCTCAGTTTTTTCATTTGTACAATGAGGATATCAATACTTACTTAGCAATGTTCTGAAGTTTAGAAATGATACATGTACCTGGCATAAAGTAAATTCAGTAAAATTAGGTAATATTTAGGATTATTTCATTATGGTACATTCATTCACTAGAAAACCTTGAAGCTAGCTATTAAATTATTATGAAGTCTGCTTTTCAATTGGGAAAATATTTTAACTACATGTTGGATAAAAATAGATTTAACCATATAGACAAATTTGATATAATTTCATTAAAAGGTACTAAAAGGAAAATAATATGAGTGTATCGATTAGAAATATTCTATTAGAAAGATATGAAATAATATTAAAGATGTTAAAAGAGAAATAAAAATGGTAAACTGGTGTGATGGGTGGGATTATGAATGATATACTGTTGATCCTTCAACAACATGGTGGGGTAAAGGCGCTAACCCACCACGCAACCAAAAATCCACATATAATTTTTGACTCCCCAAAAACTTAACTACTATAGCCTACTGTTGACTGGAAGCCTTACAAATAACATAAACAGTCAATTCACACACACACACACACACACACACACACACACACACACACACACATATATATATCATATACTCTATTCTCACAATAAAGTAAGCTAGAGAAAAGAAAATGTTATTAAGAAAATCATTAGGAAGAGAAAAATACGTGTATAGCATTTATTGAAAAAAAATCTGTGTGAAGTGGACCCACGCAGTTCAAATCTGTGTTGTTCAAGGGTCAACTGTATTTCTGTATAAATGGAAAAACATACATTTTTAAAGAAAAAAAGTCAATCGGTGTTTCTTAATAAAAATGAGGAAATGTATAATAGAAATATAATTAGTTAAAACTGCCCTAAAGAATTGGCCATTTTATGTTTGTTTAAATAAAGATAATTTTATATTTATTTAAAGAAAAGGTTTAAATCTTGGCTTGTGGGAGAACTTCATGTCACCATTTTGAAACTCAGGGACACTCAAGTTGGGGTTACAACACAAAGATGTCAGCACACTACCGCCCCCATGTGGCAGCATGGCTGACGTGTAGGCTCAATAGCCAGGAAGTAAAATGTCAATTTATATGCAAGCTCTCAAAGCAAAGGCACAAGTATTCAAAACTCTGGAAAATTCAGCTTCAGCCTGTGGCCAAACAACTAACCTATATTAAATTCCACGTGGCACGTACTTTATTACGCTAACCTCAATTTACATTATTGCAAATAAAATTTCATAAAAATACAACCTAGTGTGCATGCATCTTTGGTTCCATGTTCCCAGACCTTCTGGCTAGCGGGATCTGCTTATTTGATGGAACCAGTGAAAGATACTGCAATTGGGCCGGCCGAGTGGCGCGATGGTTAAGAACTCGCTTGGGATGCCAGAGGGCCCCGGTTCGGATCCCACATATAAGGGCCAGTGACACTGCCCTCCACAGCTAAGATGCTGAACGACAGCTCAACCTGGAGCTGGGCTGCCATGAGTCGCCGGCGACGGCGTAGGCTGCACTCCCTGTGGCAGTGGGTTGCCATGGGCTACCATATGTAGCCAGCAGCCAGCGTGAGTGGCCAGCAGCCGCAGTGAGCGGCCGTCCAGAAGCCGGCGACTGATCTGCCTCGCCAGAGAAGAGCGCAATGATGGTGCCAACTTGGGCCAGTGAAGCAACATCCTCCACAACTAGATTGAAGAACAAAACGACAGCAACTTGTCTGTTCCCCTTCCCCCAATTCCCCAGCACTGTTCCCATCCCCCCAATTCCCCAATAAAAATCTTAAAAAAAAAAAAAGATACTGCAATTGTCTAGGTAAACACTAGTTCACTGCAAATGATATAAAGAAGGGCCCGGGTCTGCCTGAAAGGAGCCAGAGTCTAGCTGGGAGGTGGGGCTCCCAGGCAGTTGCAAAGTGATGAGATAACTGCTCTAACGGGTGTGTGTACACTGTGTTGTGGGAGGACTGGGGAGAAAGCACCTAAATGGGCCTGTGGGAGTCACTGAAGCCATCATCAAGAATGGACCCTGGGCCTGGCAAACAAGCGTGGGAAATACATTTTGAGAAGAGAAAAAGGAAAGTTATCACGGCAGAAATCGCTAACTCCTTTCTACTTTGTCAAAACTTTTTTTTAATTTTTAATTAATTAATTAATTTATTTATTTATTTATTTGCAGCTTAATGGAAGAAAAAAGCCTCATAATAAAGGAATTCGAGAAGATACCTAAGCCAGGAGTAAGTCTTAGAAAGTCTAGAGTTTGCTAAATACAGCTGAATGCAAACATCCCTTTTGATAAATATTAATTTGTCACAACAACCATACCCTGAAACATTGGAAAGATCCAAAAGTCTTAGCTGTGGACAATGCTGAAAGGAATGTCTGTCTAACTTCTGGAGTAAACATAGGTGGTGCCTATTATAGGCTTTAGCTATTTTGGCACCTAGTTTAGATTGTGTTTAGCTGGACAATATCTACTTTGTTTTCAGAAGACAAAAAAGGATTCTGTGGTTGGCACTTAAGAACGTTATTTTGCTACAGCTATTACCCTCATAGTTTCCTGAACAGCTTATTACAAGAAATTTTTATAAAGACGATATATTACTTATCTATTCCTGCATAACAAATCACCCCAAAACTTAGTGGCTTAAAAGAACCATTTCTTATTTTTCACAGTTCTGAATTCTTCTGGTCTAAGCTGGCTGAGTTGGGGCTAAGTGGTCTAGGAAGGCTTCATTTGTATGTCAGCCAGTTGGCTGGCTAGTTGGTCTAAGTTCACATGTCGCTAGTTAGTCACATAAGTGTGGAACGGTTACCAGCCTTAAGAAAAGAGACAAGCAGCCTTAACAGAGGGCAAACTCCAACATGCAAGCACTTTTCAAGCCTCGCTTAAATAGTTTTTGGGATATTTCATTGGTCAAAGCAAGTCACGTGGCCAAATAAAATCAAAGGTTAGGAAAATAGGCCCTACTTCTTAATGGAAGAATGTCAAAGACATACAGGAATGGAAGGAATTTGTGTCCACTTTTTGCAATCTATTATACAAAGTAAATAGAAAGAGCATCACACTTTACATTGCTTCCACCTTCTGAATGGTTTTATTTCAAAAGCGTGTCGTTGCTGTTTTAATTCCAAGGTATAATAAAAAAGCCTGTTTACCATAGAGTAAAATATGTATGTATGTATGTATGTATGTATGTATGTATGCATATGTATGTGTATATAATATGTACACATTATTATATATAGTATATATAATATATACTATTATATAAAGATACCTAACCACCATTTACAACACAAATTTTTATGGGAAAAAGCATTTTGAATTTTAGTTCCAGATCATAGAATCACCAACTTTATCCTCTCCCAGTAGTAGTGGAGGAGGGAGGTATGCAGAAAGCCCAGAAACAGACTAAGGGATCTATCCACTCAGTCATTAGTAATGTGTAGACTTTCTGAATATAAAAAGGCTTCTCTCCCATAAGTCAAACACTCCCCAAATAATCAGTCATGGGAAACAGATATGTTATCAGTCTGTGGTGGCGGGTGTTTGTTTGGGGGAATGAGATGAAAGATGTAATATCAATAAGAAAGTGGGAGAAAAGTGGGAGATTGAAGAGTGCAAAGGTATTTCGGTATTCCAAAACAAACTCCCTAATCTCATGTGTGACTCAGGTTAGCCATAAGCCAGACGTTCAAAGGTTATTTGCATCTGATTTTGTCAAATCATAAAGCTATTAAAAAATAGGCTGGAAATTTTCACTAGCGCTTTTTGGTATGAAATAAAAATTACCTCAGAAAAGTAAGCATTTAAAGTACAGGAGGATAGAGAAGGGAACTGGTGAAATAAATACATACATACATACATAAATACATAAGTAAATAAATGTATGAATTTAATGTAAAAAATAACACATGTAGTACAATTATCATGCCTTTATTGAAATTGTTAGAAATCATAAATTGTATTTAACTTGGTAGGAAAACATTAAGGAAACTCAAAACAGATATAACTTAAATGGTAAGTAAAATTATATTTAATTTGATTTTTAGGTAGATAGATGTGTGTTCAGACTCTATATAACCTGATAATTTTCATGATTTTTAAAGGAAATGGAGAAGAAAATGAGAATATTGAAAGAAAGCACTGAAGAATTACGTAAGGAAATAATGCAGAAGAAAATAGAAATTAAAAATTTACGGGAAGATTTAACATCTAAGCAAAAGCAATTACTGAAGGAACAGAAAGAACTAGAAGAATTGTTGGAACATCAGGTCAACCTAAAGGTGTGCTACAAGAGTTCAGAAATATTCGAGCATTGTGCCTGCATGGACATGAAAGTGCATGGGCGTCAAGTTTGACTGCAAGGACTGACTCCTCCCACAGCCCGTGTTGGTGTTTCCTCCCCAATCCTCCCACATCACTGTACACACACCCATTACAGTAGTTATCCCATCACATTATCATTATCATCACACAAACTGAAATGGTCAGCTTTGTGATTGATCTAATCAAACTAAACCTGGATTCTAGGAATTCACAAAAGACTATAGCGTGTATCATTGTATCATTGTAATTTAAAGCCCCGGCCCAAGGAAAAGCCTCTCTAGACTTCACCAAGCATTTTCCAGTACTGAAAATGAGTGTCAAAAACACAGTATCTTCCATGAAGAGCAGTCAAATTTCCTAACCTCTTTTGTATATTTTTATTACCTATCCTTGTCTGTTGATTCCACTCCATCTCCCTCTCACCATGAAAGTGATGGGAGGCCTGTATTTATGTCTTAGAAGATAATTTAAATTTATTTTTGAAAAATGTATAACTCTTAAAACTATTTTTTAATTATATATTTTTTCAATACAGATGACATTCAATATTATTTTAGATTAGTTTCAGATGTACAGCATAGTGGTTAGACATTATATAATTTATGCAGTGATCCCCCCTGATTAGTCTAGTACCCACTTGGCACTATACATAGTTGTTGCAATATTATTGACATAGTCCCTATGCTGTATTTTACATCCCTGTGACTATTCTGTAATTACCAATCTGTACTTCTTAATCTCTTTGCCTTTGTCACCCAGCTCCCCAACACCACCATCCCCACCTCCCATCTAGTAACCATCAGTTTGTTGTCTGTATCTATAAGTCTATTTCTGTTGTGTTTGTTCATTTATTTTGTTCTTTAGATTCCACATATTAGTGAGATCATGTGGTATTTGCTTTCTCTGTGTGACTTATTTCACTTAGCATAATACCCTCTAGGTCCATCCATGTTATCGCAAATGGTAAGATTTCATTCTTTTTATTACTGAGTAATATTCCATTGTATATATGTGTCATTTGTTTATCCAGTGGTCTAATGATGGGCATTTGGGTTGCTTTCATATCTTGGCTATAGTAAATAGAGTTGCAGTGAACATAGGAACAGATATATCTTTTCGAATTAGCGTTTTGGATTTATTTGGCTAAGTACCCAGAAGTGGAATGTAGTTCTAGTTTTAATTTTTTGCAGAACAACGTACTGTTTTCAATAGCGACTGCACAAATTTGCAGTTCCACCAACAGCGCACAAGAGTTCTCTTTTCTCCACATCCGCGCCAACACTTGTTGTTTGTTGATTTATTGATGATAGCCATTCTGACAGGTGTCAGATGATATCTCATTGTAGTTTTGATTTTCATTTCCCTGATGATTAGTGATGTTGAGCTTCTTCTCATGTGTCTATTGACCATCTGTGTGTCCTCTTTGGAGAAATGTCTATTCAGGTTCTCTGCCCATTTTTTAAATGAGACTGTTTGTTTTCTTGGTGTTAAGTTGTATGAGTTCTTTATATGTTGTGAATATTAACCCCTTATCAGATGTATCATTAGTGAATATGTTTTCCAATTCGGTAATCTGTCTTTTTGTTTTCTTGATGGTTTCCTTTGCTGTGAAAAATCTCTACTTTGATATAGTCCCATTTGCTTATTTTTTCTTTTCTTTCTTTCCCTTGTATGAGGAGACATATCCAAAAAAATATTATAAAAGTGATGTTTACTGCCAATGTTTTCTTCTAGGAGTTTTATGGTCTTACATTTAAGTCTTTATTCCATTTTGAATTTATTCATATGTATTGTATAGGCAAGTGGTCTAGTTTCATTTTCCACATGTGTCTATCCAGTTTTCCCACCATTGATTGCATAGACCCTCTTTACCCCACTGTATATTCTTGCCTCCTTTGTCATAGATTAATTGACCACATAGGCATGGGTTTATTTCTGGGCTGTCTATTCTGTTCCATTGATTTATGTGTCTGTGTTTATGCCAATACCATACTGTTTTAATTACTATAGTCTTATAGTATAGTTTGATATTAGGTAGTGTGATACCTTCAACATTGTTCTTCTTTCTCAAGATTGCTGGGGCTATATAGGATCTTTTGTGGTTCCATATAAATTTTAGGATAATTTTTTCTAGTTATGTGAAAACTTGCCATTGGTATTTTGACAGGGATTGCATTGAATCTATAGTTTGGTTTGGGTAATATGGACATTTTAAAGATGTTAATTTTTCCTATCCATGAGCATGGTGTATGTTTCCATTTATTAATATCTGCTTCAATTCCTTCTTTCAGTGTCTTATAGTTTGCCAAGTATAGGAGGTGTGAAAGAAAAATACAGTGAATGTTTACATTTAAAAAACTTATTACAGTAAAAGACATATTGCCATGAATCCCCCTCAAAATACTCCCTCTCACTTTGAACACACTTATTCCATCACTCTTCCTACTTTCTGAAGCAGTTCTAGAAGTCCTCTTTCATGAGTGTCTTTAGTTGCACTGTTGTGGGCTCCTCGATGTCCTGAATCAATTCAAACCATTTTCCTTTCATTATCATTTTGATTTTGGAGTAGAGCTGGAAGTCACATGGTGCCAGATCCAATGAATAAGGTGAATGAGGACACACCGTAATGTTTTTATTTGACAGAAATTGCTGTACCAGAAGTGATGTGTGACACAGAGCATTGTCATGATAAAGGATGAAGTAAAGACACTCACAAAAGAGGACTTCCAAAACTGCTTCAGAAAGTGGCAACAATGATGGGATAAGTGTGTTCGACATGAGGGGGAGTATTTTGAGGAGGATTAATGGCAGTAGGTTTTTTACTGTAATGCATTTTTTAAAATTTAAACATTCACCATGTTTTTCAATCGTACCTCTTAGGTCTTTTATCTCCTTAGTTAAATTAATTCCTAGGAATTTTTTTATGCAATTGTAAATGGGATTGTTTTCTTAATTTTGTTATTGGTGTATAAAAAGGTCATTGTGTGTATTAAATGGAATAATTAAACCACCCTACATAGTACAGAACAGATAATAACAAGTCTATATGTTGTAGTTTCTTTCTCCTATTTAATTTGCTTACCTTAACTGCTGTTATCCAAGATTACATACTTGAACATGATTCCATTCCTTCCTTTCTTTACTAGGATGAAGTAGTCCACCATCAAGCCATTCCTGTACAGATTGGAAAAGAGATAGAAAAAACAACCCGCACAAAAGTGTATGATTTAATATTTTTATTTTTAACCCCTCCCAGCTCACTCTGTCTGTGTGTACACTAAAACAGAGTGGTAACCACCTGAACACATCAAACTACTATTATAATTTTAGAAACCTCTGCATTTGTTCCTGTCTAGGTTGTGTATATCAAGTTCATTAAAAGAAATCAGTGCAGCATATTACTGTCATTTGTAACACTCGTTCATGTCTTAAACTTGGGACAATATTCTCTTTCCAACTTATAAATCATATCTTTATGGAGAACTCCAATTAACTTTAATAGAGCTGTGCAAGGGATAAATTACTTGAACTGTGTAGTGTTTCATGGTCTAGAAGTGTATATCAGCTAGCCAGAAGCCTGGAGTCCAAATGATAAGAACGCTTTGCCACCTTCTCACATATGTAACACCCCCCAGCATTCAGAGTACATTTGGAGGCAGAAGCCACTGAGGAAATTCTCAATGTTTAGGGGAACCAAAAAAGATAAAGATAAGTGAAGACATAAACATTCTGGAGAAATAATGTGATTGCTCGGGTGACTGATCTTAAAAGAAGAGGGACAAAAGAAGCAGGCACTGATAATGATTGTAAAAGCCAAGCCCACCATCACCAAAGTTGAGAAATTCATGTCAGTTCAGGGAGGCTGGTGAGGATGAGGGTAGAATCCCAGGAGATGGTAGCCATGGAGATCTGGGGAGTAAGTGGGTAGGCCAGAAAAACCCCAGCCCTTAGCGGCATTCAGTGGAGACACCCTTTAAGTCCCACTGATCTGTGGTCTTCACCTGACTTCCGAGATCACTGGATTTATGACTTCTGAAGCCTCATTAGAAAGTAAAAATAGTTAAGGATAGCATGGGCTCAAAATAAGGCAAATGTGTGTGTGTGTGTGTGTGTACACATACATAGGTATGCATCTGTACTTACATATATGTATGTGTGTGTATCCCCCATAGAGAAATGGAAAAGAAAAAAGTTGTCTTGGAATATGAATTCAAAGAACTAAATGACTCCCTAAAGAAAGTTGAAACCAAAATTAATGCTATAATGGAAGAGAAGGAGGATGTAATGAAGGAAGTAGAAGGCAAACGAGCCTTACTTGAAGTCAAAGAACGAGAATATAACCAGTTGGTCAAGCTATTGGAATTAACCAGAGAGAATGAAGCAACTTCACTAACTGAAAGGTTAGTTATGTGTGTGTCTGTCATCTAAATTTTTCTAGTTTGTATTTGAGGATTTGAAACATCACCTCAAACAGATTTATGTTTCTATAAAATTTTTCAATAAATATGTTTATAGAATTTTAAATCAATTTTTACCATTAATAAAACATGTATTATTAAATGAAGTATTTAGAAATGTTGTTTTCTATCCTTTACTCATCATTTTCCTCAACTTCGTGTGACCAAATAGTAAGGACACGATCTGTTGTATTTTGTAAGTTTTTGAAGTGTGCCTCTGGAAAATTGTGTCACTGGAGCATGCTATCTTTGAGGGACTTTTTCCTACAAATGAATGGTATTTCTGAAGTAATTATGACTTTTTCTTAATGGGAACAATTTGGTGGTGCCCCTGAGAGAGTGTTACTTCCTAATTTTAAGTAAAATTTCAAGGAAATTGGGAGTCTCTGTCAGTCTGCTATTTGGGTGTTTGGGTTTTTTTTTTATAAAACTGTAGCTCTAAATGATACCAGCCTGCAAAAAACGAATTGCTTTCAGCATTATTCACAATCTGATTCTAACATGAGAATTGTTCTACACTTATATGCTAAGCTTGCTGTCTTAAAAAACATGAAGGGAAACTGATGACTAGTCGCTTTCATTTTCTTCTTTCTTTACCCGGAACAGAGGAATCTTGGATCTCAATCTACGAAACTGTCTCATTGACAAGCAGAACTACCACGATGAACTTTCTCGTAAGCAAAGAGAGAAAGAACGAGATTTTCGAAATTTAAAAAAGATGGAGCTGCTCTTGAAAGTGTCCTGGGACGCACTCACTCAAACTCAAGCACTACATCAAAGGCTTCTGTTAGAGGTGCGTGCTGCACACCACTATCTGATTTCTAAGCTCCGAGCTGTCTTATTGAAGTAAAAGTATTTTAAGAAGTTGTTTTTGCTATCAACAGGGAAAGAAGAGGAAAAGAAAAAGAATGAGAAAAAGTAGTTTTAAAATGCATCAAACCTGTGATACAGCCTATAATCCTATAATGTTTTTCAATCTCTACTTGCTATCCCAAGATTAGAGAAATGTCTTATTGGGATCTGGCATCAGCCTGGCCACGGGAAAGCAGTAGGGCCATCCAGTTCCGAAAGAGCTAGCAGGGTGACTACAGGGTAGAACCAAGTGAATCACCATCTTTACCAGTTGAAATGGATCCAGAATGTGTCATTGTAGAGTATAACAGTCAGGGATGAGTTCAAATCATGTCAATATAAATGGTCAGTTGGCCTGCACCTCCAGCTAGCTAAGAGTTATTGAACCCCAAGTTTCAGGCTATCTGGCCATTTCTGTGCAGTACCAGAGGATTACTCCAGCCAGAGAATGCTCAAGATAGCTGTCACTTCCTTATACCTCTGTGCTCCCCAGTGAGGCCTGTTGCCTCACTTTTGGTTCTGTTGCCTCTGATTCTCTCCTCTCTCAGGGGGCACTCCTTGTGCTAATTGTCCAAGCACTGCCGAAAGGTCGTGGATCTTTGAGAGGCCATGTCCTTGTGCTGGACCTTGGCCAGTGCTTCCTTTGGTGAAAAAGAGATCAATCTCTGAGATGAAGCAGCTGAGTGTATAGAAACAATACCCATTCTCATCAGGATTGTCATGCTCCATGACCTTATAAAGATTCATGACCTCGGAAATTTACACAGAAGTTTCCAGCTATGGTAAACACTTCTGATCCTAATCTATTCCTACTCCTCCTTTCCTTCTGGGCCCACGGAAAACTTATACTTCCGTGCACCCCTTGCAGTTGAATGGGTCATATAACTAGTTCTGGCCAATGGATTGTGTGCAGAAGTGAAGTGACATGTGTTACTTCTATCCTGGAGCATCTAATTGCCAGTGTGAGAGCCTCTACCTCTTTTTCCTTCTCCTGTGGCAATTATGGAAGTATATGATGATATGGAAGTGCTGCAAAATGGAATCAGCCAGGAATGCTGAGACAACAGTGGCCTTGGAGAATCATCTTGAATGGCCACAGGCTTTGTCAGAGCCAGATATAAGTTGTCTTGGAAGAGCCATGATAGTTGGTGGTTGTTTATTTCTATAGCATAACCTAACCTGTCCTGAAAGACCAACCTTTAGCAAGGTGTGAAAATAATTCATTAGAGTTATGAGTGTTACAAATGACTAGGTCTTGGCCCTCCCATCAGATGGCACTCATGGACTTTTTTTTTTTCTATCTCAATGGGGTGAATGTATTTTCTACACTTTTGCAAAACAAATAGAACAGTTATTTATTTTTCTCATGTACTTCTAATATTTTTATTACAGTTCCAACAAGTAGATTGATACTTTTATTACTGTGAAATCTCTTTAATTCTAGAAATGCTTTTTGCTTTAAAAGTTTACTTTCTCTGATATTAGTATACTATTAATTACACTAGCTTTCTGTGGTTAGAGTTTGCCTCATATTTTTTTTCATCCATTTACTTTCATTCTTTCTGCATATTTATTTAGGTTTTTTTTTGCATGCGCAACATATATTTTTTAATATTTGGTCTGAAATTTCTGCCTTTTAATTCTTGTATTTAGTCCAGAAACATTTAATGTAATTATGTATACTGTTGGGCTTATGGATACCATATTACAATTGCTTTCTTATTGTCCCATCTGTTCTATGTTCCATTTTCTCTCCTGTCTTTCTCTTGTTTGGATGAATCAGAAAGATGAATTGTTCTATTTCCATTTTCTATTGTTCTGTGTTCCTTATTTTTGATATGTGTTAATTCTGCATTCTCTGTTCATTTTTTGGATGGTTACTCTAAAATTACAACATTCATCCTTGACTTATTAGAGCCCAGTATAAATTAATACTTTTACTACTTCCCAGACAATGCTAGAAACTTTGAAGACTTTAACTCTATTTAACTTTATAATTCTTATGCCTTTGATGATATTTTTTAATCCAACTTTTCAAGTTATTTCTTTTTTTGGAAGTATTGATTTACTATAAGCTGCTCCATCTTAGCCCAAAGTCTATGCTATGGCCACTTCACCTTAATCAGAATGAGATTTACACTAAGTGACAAGTATAATATCTGCCCCAAGTATTGATGGACACCTAAATGTATTCAGTAGGAGGCTCTTAAAACCAGCAAGTGCTGCTTGTATTGATAAAACAATCCCTGTTTAATGATGAAATAACCATAAGTAAGACTTCTTTAAACAATAATAGGATAAAAGTTACCATTAACATTAATAACCTATTTTGGTGATTCCAGTAGTAAGTACAGTTAATCTGATAAACACGTTTTTAATGGTGAATCAACAAAACATTCCCCTTAAAAGTGAAAACCTACATAGAAGCAGTTAAGATAATCTGTCACTGGGCCGGCCAAGTGGCGCGAAGGTTAAGAGCTGGCTTGGGACGCCAGAGGGCCCTGGTTGGGATCCCACTTATGAGTTCGGATCCCACTGCCCTCCACAGCTAAGATGCTGAACAACAGCTCAACCTGGAGCTGAGCTGCCGTGAGTCGCTGGTGACAGCGTGGGCTGCAGCCCCTGCTGCAGTGGGTTGCCATGGGCGACCGTGTGTAGCCAGCAGCCAGCGTGAGCGGCTGTCCAGAAGCCAGAGACTGATCTGCCTCGCCCGGGGAAGAGCGCAATGATGGTGCCAACTTGGGCCAGTGAAGCAACATCCTCCACAACTAGACTGAAGAACAAAAGGACAGCAACTTATCTGTTCCCCTTCCCCCAATTCCCCAATGAAAAAAAAAAATCCTTAAAAAAAAAGATAATCTGTCACTTAGAGAATTATTTTTACTCATCTCAAAATCAGTTATACATTGATAAAAGTCACAAGATTTGATCTAAAAGATGACATACACTAAACAAAATTAAGTTTGTTTCCACCAGAAAATCTAAATTAAGTACAATAGAAGGGACATATAAACATAATATAACATGTAATTCTGCTCTTTCTACTTCCAGTTAAAATATAATATATTGTAAAAGACCATGGTTTCTGCCATAATAGCCAGAAAAAAAATGGATAAACTAGAAATCATGTATTTTTAAAAGACATACGAGAGTTGTGGGAAGTAAATTCCGTAAAGGCCACAGTGCTTTCTAGGTAAACAGAGCTGGGTAGCCTTTTTTCTCCCTGGGGTGCTCACCAAGGCTGAGCAGGGGCAGGAAGACGATGGGCCTGCTATGGAGACAGAGACTTCACTGAGGTTAGGGAAAACCAGCAGAGCTTTTAATGACCATGTGGGTTAGCATGACAAATTGAAATGTGGAGGATTTCTTAATCAAAGACATCATACTCTAATGTAGTCATATTAGACATTACAGTACACCTCTGCATTTAATCATGCTCCTTTTCACCTCCAGTTGGCATTAACTAGAAATAAAAGCTCATATCTACACTTCAATATAGTCTCCTCAGTGCTTCTGGGGGTTTTGCTGTGATATTCACCATTATGATTTAAGGGTTAGAATATTACCAGTCTGAAAGGTTATTCTCTTTCTCACCAAAACCATGCCCAAGATTGCAACAACAACAAAATCCTTTAACCAAGTATGTATGACACTTTCTCTACGGTATGTGTCAAGCAGAGTTCCATGCAGGGTACCAGTCCCAAGAGAGTAGAACACCATCCACCACTTACCAATCCCAGGGAGGAGGCCCCTTGTATCTTGGTATTGGAGTTACCAAGGAAAACATAACAGTCAAGCAGTGATTGGAACAGCTCTTTACTTACATAGAGAAGAGACACAGCAAGATCAACTTCCATAATGGGCGCTGGTCCACTGTGGCCAGAGGGTCTCTCCTGGTGGCCAATTCAGGGTGATTGTCCTATGCTCCTTGCTGTTCTGCCAGTTGAAAGAACCCTGACTCTTACAGAGTCTGTAACACTGAAAGCTGGGGGTGTGCCTGAGGCTATGGACATACATGCTTAAGAGAAACAAAGGAACACTATTGTGTCTGAAACAAGGAAAGATATTTCCACACAAGGTGATAAGCCTGATAAGGCTGTTTGGACTCTTTAACTCTTGGTAATGAACTATTCCAGGACCAATGCCCATTGTTATGTAGCCAACTGGTGGTGGAAAGACTGCACACAGGAGACTGCCTTTCCCAACAGTACAATTTCCCTTTATTTGTAGTTTTCTAAAAGCTTTATCTTTCTTTGCTCTAATTTAGAAGTGATTCTGCATTTTTCTCTCTTCCTGACTCATTTCCAGTGTTCAAAACAATTGTGACAACACACTACTTGAGTAGAGTATCAGCATTGCATTCGGTAGAGTCAGGTTTAAATCCTAGACCCATTGAACGCTTTCTGATGTTAGGCATTTCCCAACCTTTCAACTGGGACTATAGCAAAGAATAAAAATGATTACTAATGTGAAAGTGTGTAGCACCAAGAAGATGGTACCGAGAAGTAAATGTTGCTTTCCGTCCTTTATACATATGAACTTTTTCAAATGCTAAAGAAAATTTTACAGTTAGGATAAGACTGTGAATCTGGCTATTTCATTCCTATGGAGATGATTGCACCATCAGGCCCTACTGATTAATTAACCTCAGAAATGTCTCTCAGTACCCAGTTTGCATCATCTGAATGATTACAGCTTCCCACCAGCTGTTCTCCCTCGGTTCTTTTCCTTCCATGTCCTATCTTCTATTTTGCTATCAAATTAACATTCTTAAGTGAGACTGTCATGTGTCAGTCACCTGCTCAAGACGGTTAGCGTTCCTTATTTTACATAATCATAGAATGCATGATACTGAGAGGAATCATGTGGACTAAGGAGGGCAAATAGGTTTTATCTCAAGTACCAGCTCCATTCAGTTGGTGGTCACTCCTAGTAGTAACCACATTGCAAAGGATTCTGAGGCTAAGCACAGCTTATCCGCTCTGTGGTTGATTAGTGATGTCTGCCTCAGGTATGAAAAGGCAGATCACACCACATACATCATGTATTTCCTATCCCTAATCAAGTCTTATTCCTTTAGCTGATTCTTGTGCTATATCTTCATACTCTAAGTAATATGCTTATAATGCTACTTCTTAATTTTTCCATTTTAGACCTGATTTTTTTTTCTTACTTCTCACTATAAAAGATGAGGATTAAGTTTCTTTACACCCCTGTTCAACACACACATGTCTTGTCCCTCCATAGCTTCATGTCTTCATTTTGGCTAGTTCCAAATCTGATGTTTATATTATTATGAATATGGAAAAGCTGTTCACACTTGAGTCACATAATATTAAATGATTATTTTATTCTTCTTTACAAAATTTTGTGTTCCCAGGAATTTATAAACAACCTGATTTTTTCGTTTGTAGTTTTCTGTGTACTTATCATTAGTTCAACCCCAAACTATCCTCTAAGTGTAAAAAATCCCTCTCAGTATGTTAAAACCTGTTTGGTAGTCTATTCATTTAATTTTCTTGAAGAAATCACTTCTGAGACTTATCAATAACCTGCAACCAAAGACCACCAGACACACATCTGTAACTGAATGAGCTGAGTTTATTACTCACTGCAGTGAGGGAGAACACACACCATGGGAAACAGTAGTGCATCTCAGTAGAGAGTACTAGAAAGGACTTACAGGATTTAGACTTGTGTTATATGATTTAAGGAAATGGGGCTCTGCCATGGATTTGGATGTTGTCAGAAAGTGAAAGTAATTCTATAGTTGAGTATCTTAATAAATCTTAGCTGGAAAGAGAAAAGACTAGGTTGACGCTAAAGCTCTAATTGGTAAGGAAGACTGTGAGAGGAGTATATGTGATATTTTGTGGATTGGACAATGTTCATGTCTGTGATGAAACACAAATACAGCATAGTCTTGTTTTTGTCTATGATCGTAGAATGGTCTTGTCTAATGGTGATTTTCTGTGAAATTGTTTGTATTCAACAGGAGAACACCAAGGCCTAGTTTTGAGTGCTAGGTCAGCTCCTGGATGACAGGGGCTGCTTTTCTCTTTCTTGGCTTTCTGATCTGTTACAAGCTGTTCTCATTCCTCTATATGTATACCCCCCAGACTTTATTTTAGGAGCCTTACTCCATTATCTTGGTGACTTCCTTCACCCCTCTCTCATGTTGGATCTCCTATTTCATGGATCTCTTCTCTTTGGCTGACTCTCCTTTTGTGGGAGGAGCATGAATTAAACTAGCTTCCTGAGAAAAGGTGAATGGAAAGTAACTTTTAAGGACCTTGTGTGGCAGGAAATGCATGTTGGAAGACCTTGCATGTCAGAAATTATTTTAATTTCACATTAGCATCACAGATAATAATTTAACTAAATATGTAATTTTAGGTTGGAAATCATTTTCCCTCATAATGAAGGCATTGATCAATTGTTTTTTAGCTTCTGGAGTCACTATCAAGAAAATTGGTGTTATTCTGATGCTTGATCTTTTGTTTCAGGCCGGTTTGGTTTTATTTGTGCTGGAAGCTTGTCGGGTTTTTTTACTTGCCTCCTCCAGAATTTTTTTTTTCTTTGCATGAATGTTTTTAATTACAAATTCAATTTTTAACACATAAGGATATTCATATTTTCCATTTCTTCTTCAGTTTTGATTATATCGTTCAAGGAATCTGTCTATATCATTCAGGTTACTGAATTTCTTGGCATAAAGTTATTTATTATATTTCTTTATTATTCTTTTATTATCTGTGGGATCTGTATTGATATCCCCTCTTTCATTCCTGACAATGATAACTTGGCTTCCCTTTTTCTTTCTCATCTGTCCTGTTAGGGGTTCATCCCTTTTTTTAAAAAGATTTTTATTAAAATATAGCTAACATTATATAGCTTATATTATATAGCTAATATTATATTAGTTTCAGCTGTACATCAGTTATTCAACAGTACCCACCTGGCACTATACAGTTATTACATTATTGAGTATATTCCCTATGATAAAGAAAGAGCACCATGATAGGTCCGGCAACAATCTAACACTGTACCATGCTATTAAAATATTATTGACTATATTCTCTATGCTGTATATTACATCCCCATAACTTATTTGTTTTATATTTGGAACTTTGAACCTCTTCTTCTTCTTTTTTTTTTTTTTTTTTTTT